>NW_011888791.1:13600367-13607494 GCF_000151845.1 Pteropus vampyrus | reverse complement strand
CAAATGTCTCAAATTTAATGTCTCCAAAATTAAAGTACTGATCTTTCCCCCAATGCCATCCCCTATCCACTCACTTGCTCATCCAAGAAACCAGAGACACCTTCTTCTTTTTATACTCCCCACTTCCAATCCAATTCTAAACAAATTTCATATATGTCTACTTCTCACTATCTCCATTGCCATTACCCCATCTAAGTCTCCATCATGTTTCACCTGACTTTTACAATAGCCTCCTATCTTATTGTTGTCTTTTTCCATTGTTGCAATTTTCTAATGTTTTTATACCTCTTTTGAAAACGCAATTTGGATCATGTCCCTCCATGCCTCTATGGCATCACTTTGCACTTAGAGACAATATACTCTCCCTTTCTTGGCCTAGACCACCTGCATTATTTCAATACTGATTACTTCTCCAGACAATGGTATTATTATTGTAATGGCAATAATAATATTGTCAAATATTTCCTCAGGTTTCAAAAGAACTGTTTAAGACATAATAATTATTAGTAACTATTTTGAAGATAGCAGTGGGTTTATTCCAAGATCAACTATTTCAAAGTTATCTCTTCCCCAGACCTGTGCAATAGCCTCTTTACTGGTTTTCCTGAGATTCTTGCTCCCCTCCAGTCTATTCTCCACACAGCATCAACAGAGGTAATATATTCACAACATTCCTTTGCTTAAAAGCGTTCAATGGTGTAGAGTAACCTGATTTGGCCCCATATAGCTCTCCAACCTTGTGTCATGCCATTGTTCCCTTGATTATCATACCTGAGCCAAGTGGGTTCTTCTCAGTTGCAAAATACACAATCCTTTCTTCATCTTAGAGCTTTGTATGTGCCTCTCTGTCTGAAACATTTTCCTTCTATGCTTTAAATGCCTGGCTCTTTCTTATATTTTTGGTGTCAGCTTAAATGTAACTTTTCCAGAGAGTCCTTCCTTGACCAGTAAGTAGCCTATTCCTACTTTTCATTCCCATTGCACCACACTCATTCCCTTTAAATCACTTGACATGAGTTGAAATTGTTTGTTTACTTGTTTGTCATCTATATTCCCAGTACTCCGGAAATTCTATGCAACACAGCCATAACAGAGGCATTGGTAATGGGAGCTATGAGTCATGCCTGCAAAGTCAGCGAGACCTCTTAGAATATAATATTAAGTCTTGAAATTAAGGAAATGTGCTAAGAAAGGAAATAAGGAAGGTCATTCCAGGTCAAGGGGACAATGGGTGAAGCAAGACAAAAGCATGGAAGAGGATATCAAATTCCAGAAGACTGTGTATTTGGGGCCTAAGGGGCGAAGTGAAGAGGGTCATTGAGACTGGAGGGGCATTGAAGCTGGAAAGATAGGTGCAACCAGATGGTAAAAAACTAAGGGGCTTTTTCTTATCCATCAATGTAGGTTGTTTATAGGAACAGGAACAGAGTTATTTACTGTAAATAATAAAAAAATATTTTTGAAGATTACAATCCATGTATCATTTTGCATAGTAAAATGATATGTAAATTTTGCACAGTAAGATTGCTGGATTTATAGAAAAACAAAAACATCGCAAGATACTTGTACATAAATAAAAGTCATTAAATTAAAAAACGTTAACAAACTTGGAAAATCTATGAAATTTAGTATTTTCCATTGATAGATTAATCCATTAATCTGGAAAAAAAACTAGTAAATATGAAAAAAGTCATTTTTTTCCAAATCACAGAGTTTAGATATGACCTGATTTGACCCCAAATTCCACTGGACATTCTGTTACAAAGTAATAAGAGATACAGAATGTATTTGTTCAATTTGTTTGTACTATGTAAAATTGATTTTTTTCTTTAATACTAAAATTTGGTCCATCTGTTGGGAAAACAGAAAATGTTCTAAATATATACAAAGAGTGGAAACGCTTCATTCCCTGGCTGTATCCTGTGGTATATGCATTTTCATCAGTATGTTTGTCTTGCAGACAAAATGAATATCAGATGGTGGTTTTGAAAAAGGGCAGACCCAACATGAGGTGATTAGTTTCAAAAACAGATTTTTATTCTTGATAAATTATTACCAAATACAATCATCTGTTGATTGAGGATATAAAACAGATTGGTCATACTACAACCCACAGGTTAAATGAAAAACGGAAATAATAAGTTTATTTAACATGGTCTTGCATTAGGTTCCCAGCAGTGCAAATCTAAGGCAAATAATTAGATTTCCAATTTAAAGATATACATTTGTTAAGCCAGACATTTCCTGAGGTCATCTATTTCTCTGTTGGCTAGTCTTTTGCGCTGGCAATGTATTTAGGACATTTTCAGTTCAAAATTTATATTACTACACCTTGTACATTACCTTGATCAAGCCAGTATTGTAGTTTGATTCAGGGATAATGCAGAGAGGGCAAAGGGCTAGTTGTGATGACTTCTGGCTGCAAATCAGATTCAAATACATTGTCACTTAGACTTAAAGAAAACTATTGCCTTAAAAATAAATCCTAGTGGGGAGAGTAGGATGAATTTACTAAGAGACAATTGTTAAACCAAACAAATCAAAACATCGTATACTAAGTAAATGGGGCAACAAATAGAGTACGCTCAATTTCTTAAATATGCATTCTTTTTCTCAAGGCAACCACTTAATTTTGTCGTTAAAAAATAAAAAGTTAAAAGACAACTGCTCTGATCAATACTAAAGCCTATTTTTACTGAGCTTACTCTGCCTCCCTCCTCTTTATCCTCCTGTATTTCTTCAGCAATTTACCACTCTGCTAGGTAATATCTCTCCAGGGAGCAAAGAATCCCATTACAGATGATTCCTTTCTGCAGACTTCAGCTCTATAAATCAACAAGCTGAGCTCTCTAACAGATTTTAAATCCCTGCTCTAGGTGGGCTGGGACAACTTGCAAATTGGTGGGGACGGAAGTGGGAGGAGGATGGAGAATTTGGTACCAGAGGAAGGTCCAGGAAAAGAGCTTCTAATGCAATTTGTGTTTTTGTTAACTTTCTCCAGTAAGTACCGTGCCTTGATACAGGACAGGGGAGGTCCATAAATAACAGGAATTGAAAAAGTACATCCAATGAAGATTTTCTTCCCAGAAGAACATCCCCAAGGGATTCTAATAAGCCCAGCAGAATGTATCAAAACTAAGCCTCCTTGTAAATAAAATTTCTAAACAGAGCTTCCTAAAAAGATAGAATGAAGTTGTATGACAAAGGTGGGGGGATTATTTCCAAAATAAACCTCTGAGAATTAGATGGCTCATAGGGAATTTATTTTCGTTCAATGGTGTAGAGTAACCTGATTTGGCCGCATATAGCTCTCCAACCTTGTGTCATGCCATTGTTCCCTTGATTATCATACTTGAGCCAAGTGGGTTCTTCTCAGTTGCAAAATACACAATCCTTTCTTCATCTTAGAGCTTTGTATGTGCCTCTCTGTCTGAAACATTTTCCTTCTATGCTTTAAATGCCTGGCTCTTTCTTATATTTTTGGTGTCAGCTTAAATGTAACTTTTCCAGAGAGTCCTTCCTTGACCAGTAAGTAGCCTATTCCTACTTTTCATTCCCATTGCACCACACTCATTCCCTTTAAATCACTTGACATGAGTTGAAATTGTTTGTTTACTTGTTTGTCATCTATATTCCCAGTACTCCGGAAATTCTATGCAACACAGCCATAACAGAGGCATTGGTAATGGGAGCTATGAGTCATGCCTGCAAAGTCAGCGAGACCTCTTAGAATATAATATTAAGTCTTGAAATTAAGGAAATGTGCTAAGAAAGGAAATAAGGAAGGTCATTCCAGGTCAAGGGGACAATGGGTGAAGCAAGACAAAAGCATGGAAGAGGATATCAAATTCCAGAAGACTGTGTATTTGGGGCCTAAGGGGCGAAGTGAAGAGGGTCATTGAGACTGGAGGGGCATTGAAGCTGGAAAGATAGGTGCAACCAGATGGTAAAAAACTAAGGGGCTTTTTCTTATCCATCAATGTAGGTTGTTTATAGGAACAGGAACAGAGTTATTTACTGTAAATAATAAAAAAATATTTTTGAAGATTACAATCCATGTATCATTTTGCATAGTAAAATGATATGTAAATTTTGCACAGTAAGATTGCTGGATTTATAGAAAAACAAAAACATCGCAAGATACTTGTACATAAATAAAAGTCATTAAATTAAAAAACGTTAACAAACTTGGAAAATCTATGAAATTTAGTATTTTCCATTGATAGATTAATCCATTAATCTGGAAAAAAAACTAGTAAATATGAAAAAAGTCATTTTTTTCCAAATCACAGAGTTTAGATATGACCTGATTTGACCCCAAATTCCACTGGACATTCTGTTACAAAGTAATAAGAGATACAGAATGTATTTGTTCAATTTGTTTGTACTATGTAAAATTGATTTTTTTCTTTAATACTAAAATTTGGTCCATCTGTTGGGAAAACAGAAAATGTTCTAAATATATACAAAGAGTGGAAACGCTTCATTCCCTGGCTGTATCCTGTGGTATATGCATTTTCATCAGTATGTTTGTCTTGCAGACAAAATGAAT
Organism: Pteropus vampyrus; assembly: GCF_000151845.1. NCBI lineage: Eukaryota > Metazoa > Chordata > Mammalia > Chiroptera > Pteropodidae > Pteropus > Pteropus vampyrus. The sequence goes on along the minus strand of NW_011888791.1, from coordinate 13,602,942 downwards.
ATCAGATGGTGGTTTTGAAAAAGGGCAGACCCAACATGAGGTGATTAGTTTCAAAAACAGATTTTTATTCTTGATAAATTATTACCAAATACAATCATCTGTTGATTGAGGATATAAAACAGATTGGTCATACTACAACCCACAGGTTAAATGAAAAACGGAAATAATAAGTTTATTTAACATGGTCTTGCATTAGGTTCCCAGCAGTGCAAATCTAAGGCAAATAATTAGATTTCCAATTTAAAGATATACATTTGTTAAGCCAGACATTTCCTGAGGTCATCTATTTCTCTGTTGGCTAGTCTTTTGCGCTGGCAATGTATTTAGGACATTTTCAGTTCAAAATTTATATTACTACACCTTGTACATTACCTTGATCAAGCCAGTATTGTAGTTTGATTCAGGGATAATGCAGAGAGGGCAAAGGGCTAGTTGTGATGACTTCTGGCTGCAAATCAGATTCAAATACATTGTCACTTAGACTTAAAGAAAACTATTGCCTTAAAAATAAATCCTAGTGGGGAGAGTAGGATGAATTTACTAAGAGACAATTGTTAAACCAAACAAATCAAAACATCGTATACTAAGTAAATGGGGCAACAAATAGAGTACGCTCAATTTCTTAAATATGCATTCTTTTTCTCAAGGCAACCACTTAATTTTGTCGTTAAAAAATAAAAAGTTAAAAGACAACTGCTCTGATCAATACTAAAGCCTATTTTTACTGAGCTTACTCTGCCTCCCTCCTCTTTATCCTCCTGTATTTCTTCAGCAATTTACCACTCTGCTAGGTAATATCTCTCCAGGGAGCAAAGAATCCCATTACAGATGATTCCTTTCTGCAGACTTCAGCTCTATAAATCAACAAGCTGAGCTCTCTAACAGATTTTAAATCCCTGCTCTAGGTGGGCTGGGACAACTTGCAAATTGGTGGGGACGGAAGTGGGAGGAGGATGGAGAATTTGGTACCAGAGGAAGGTCCAGGAAAAGAGCTTCTAACGCAATTTGTGTTTTTGTTAACTTTCTCCAGTAAGTACCGTGCCTTGATACAGGACAGGGGAGGTCCATAAATAACAGGAATTGAAAAAGTACATCCAATGAAGATTTTCTTCCCAGAAGAACATCCCCAAGGGATTCTAATAAGCCCAGCAGAATGTATCAAAACTAAGCCTCCTTGTAAATAAAATTTCTAAACAGAGCTTCCTAAAAAGATAGAATGAAGTTGTATGACAAAGGTGGGGGGATTATTTCCAAAATAAACCTCTGAGAATTAGATGGCTCATAGGGAATTTATTTTCCTATAGGGCTTCCCATGCCTTTATTACTCAGAAAATGAAATATCTTCAAGAAATTCATTGATGAGGTGGAAGAAATTTGAGAGATGGCTATTTTTTGTTTGGAACAAATATCATTAAAATAATGATTAATAATGATAACAACTAGGATGTAAAACATAGCTAATTACATAAAAATTCATTTTGTAATGTTTTACACACACTATACCAATACTGATCACATTAGGAAAGAGATTCTGTATATTTCCGTTATTAAAAATCTAACACGATGTGGTTTTAAACGTTCCTTAAAAAATAAGACTATGTTCAATTTGAACAAAATATTTATCGATGTAGAACAACAATGAGAAGAACAGGGACAGGGAAGGCAGTTCAATACTCCAAAACAAAATAGTTTCTGAAGGTCAATTCCATGTAAGACCCTGTCACTTGAGTCTTGAGTTTAGCAGACTACATTTTTATTGTTATTACCACGTACGTAAGGAAGACCTTTCCCTCTCTGCCTGCCTGAGAAGGTCAGAAAACATTCCATCTTTCCAATACTTCATCTTTCTCCCCTTTTCTCCTCAAATTATTTTCACTTTTTAACTTTTCCACTTGGCCATTTCCGTGACCAGCACTCCAACTCTGTCCTATACCTTATTCCACTTACATTTAATTGTTTCTTAATCTGGTCCCTCCTGCCTTTTATATTTCTTTTATTTTCTTTTCACTTTTTTTCAACTACTACCATCTTAGTACCAAGTCTTATTACCTCTATCTTAGATTACTACTATTTCATTCTGTCTGTACTTTTTGCTTTGAGTTTTCACAGATCTTTGGCCTCTGGACACATTTCCAATTAATTCCCCTAAAACATTACCCTAATCATGACTTAATAAAATCTGGAATCTGAGCTACTACCCTTTACTTAGTGCTGTGGTCTCAGAGAACAAACTTTGACTTTGCTGAAATATTCTGAAAATGAATGTTGTCTGTAAAGGAAAGAGAAAATGAATGGATTGGGACAAATCACTTCTAGACAAACTACTCCAAGCAAATGCTTTTGTTAGTCAACATTTATCTCTTAGTATAAAAACAATAGCATATAATTATTAAACTGGAAGAGGTTTTAGAAGATAATGTCATAGAACCGTTGATGCAGGCATGATGATCAATTCAAGGTTATTTTCTATAGGGTCCTTTTCCTTGTCCAGTATCAGTTCTTCAGGGCACCAGCCCACCTCTCAAACATTGCCCTTGATGACTGTGATTACCAGAGAGCCGAACACATCTCTAGG
>NW_011888791.1:13578842-13600317 GCF_000151845.1 Pteropus vampyrus | reverse complement strand
GATCACATTAGGAAAGAGATTCTGTATATTTCCGTTATTAAAAATCTAACACGATGTGGTTTTAAACGTTCCTTAAAAAATAAGACTATGTTCAATTTGAACAAAATATTTATCGATGTAGAACAACAATGAGAAGAACAGGGACAGGGAAGGCAGTTCAATACTCCAAAACAAAATAGTTTCTGAAGGTCAATTCCATGTAAGACCCTGTCACTTGAGTCTTGAGTTTAGCAGACTACATTTTTATTGTTATTACCACGTACGTAAGGAAGACCTTTCCCTCTCTGCCTGCCTGAGAAGGTCAGAAAACATTCCATCTTTCCAATACTTCATCTTTCTCCCCTTTTCTCCTCAAATTATTTTCACTTTTTAACTTTTCCACTTGGCCATTTCCGTGACCAGCACTCCAACTCTGTCCTATACCTTATTCCACTTACATTTAATTGTTTCTTAATCTGGTCCCTCCTGCCTTTTATATTTCTTTTATTTTCTTTTCACTTTTTTTCAACTACTACCATCTTAGTACCAAGTCTTATTACCTCTATCTTAGATTACTACTATTTCATTCTGTCTGTACTTTTTGCTTTGAGTTTTCACAGATCTTTGGCCTCTGGACACATTTCCAATTAATTCCCCTAAAACATTACCCTAATCATGACTTAATAAAATCTGGAATCTGAGCTACTACCCTTTACTTAGTGCTGTGGTCTCAGAGAACAAACTTTGACTTTGCTGAAATATTCTGAAAATGAATGTTGTCTGTAAAGGAAAGAGAAAATGAATGGATTGGGACAAATCACTTCTAGACAAACTACTCCAAGCAAATGCTTTTGTTAGTCAACATTTATCTCTTAGTATAAAAACAATAGCATATAATTATTAAACTGGAAGAGGTTTTAGAAGATAATGTCATAGAACCGTTGATGCAGGCATGATGATCAATTCAAGGCTATTTTCTATAGGGTCCTTTTCCTTGTCCAGTATCAGTTCTTCAGGGCACCAGCCCACCTCTCAAACATTGCCCTTGATGACTGTGATTACCAGAGAGCCGAACACATCTCTAGGAGGGGTTTGCTCTTCTGGTGAAACCTGAGTGACATTCTGTAACAATCTTTGCTGCAATTGGTTTTCTGGAAGGGGTCTTACTGTCAATCTTTATTCCAAAAGTTGACCTTTTCTTTAGCATGGATTATTATGTAGGGACTTTTCTGTGCTGCCAGAAAACTTCAGACTGAATTTTTAAATGGAAGAAAAAGCCTTAGGGCACAATTGGGCACCCATGTGCTGCTTTAAGAATGGTGTGTTTGTTTTAAATTGGTGCTCCATCTCTAAAGTTCAAGAGGGACCTTTAAAATAATCAGTGTTTAAAAAGATCCTATTTCCCTGCACCTTTGGTCAAGAGTTCAAAGTTACTTCCTCTGTTAGGAGAGCTAACTTACCTTAGCAACAGCCAAGAAATTTCAAAAACAATGGATTCCCTTTTCTCTATCTGCTGATTCATCGGTAACTTTTTCTTAAAACTATCTTTGCCTTTGTATGCACAAGCATTAATTCTCTATTTGGCATTTACAGTCTCAAATGTAAATAATGAATGCTGAACTCCAGAATACTATTTACTTTTGTGTACTTAATTCAAACAGTACTTCCTTGACTTCTGACCAACAATTTTTCTATGTGTGCTCTCACAAAACACTGTCTCCCCCGCCCTAACACTAACACAGCACTTATCACACTGTACTACAGTGGTGGTAAGAGTTTGCTTCCTCTCTGCCGGCATTGTCTGTGAGCTCCTGAGAGACAGGAATCACGTTTCATTCACCTTTGAATTTCAAAACATATCATTGTAATTAACATATACTAGGTGCTCCATGAATTTATTTGTTGAATTGAATTGGACTGACAAATTGCCATTCAGGCCATGTTAATTAGTGGCTAAGGCCAGGCCTCCTCAAATAGAGGATGGCGGTAATTGAAATGAAGTAATTATCCAGATCACTGAGGACAAAAAAATGTGCTAATTTGGGCAAAGTGAGTAAGCAAGATTTTGCCTAACTGAACTAATCCATCATTTCATTCCAATGCTTAGCTTTGCTAATGGAAATCTGACCTGTGGGGCAGTCCTATTCTCTCTTGTGCTTTGTGTTATAACTGAGTCATCTGTTTTATATTGATGCTGTACATACCCTACACCTCTTGTGCACAGGACAAAAATTGCATCCTAATCCCTGTCAACTATATCATGGGTGTGCCATTGGTTCCAAGTAGGGTCAGCTGAGGGCAGTGTGTGGATGGTTCTATGAAACCCATGACTGGATCCACTTTTTAAACACCACACCCCACTAATATAGTGAGTCACTGGTATCTTCTTCATACACCATAGTCAGCATGTTGCAAAACGAATTCAACTTTCAGCACATGGTTTCTTCAGATGAGGTCGGCATAATCCTCTAGATAAAAAGTAAGGCGAGTCTCTCAATACATTTACCCTTTTGGATGAAGATAAATCTTTACTGGATTTTAAGGATTATTAAAGGAATAAAATAATGTTGCTTTTTAAACAGACCAACAGCTTTGTTATTTATAACGTATATATTTGTTGGCATATTTCTTTTTCTGGATCGTTTGTACTTGGTCTAAACAGGAAAAGCAAAGCTACTCATACAACTAAGCGATAGATTAGAAATTTAAATACTTCTAATCTTTTGTCATTCTGTGACTAATTAATTTCCTTATGTACACGTATCTAGCTTCGGAAATGGGGGAAAAAAGTTTTTACTGTGTTTCATGAGCAAGAATAATTTTTTAAAAACACTTTGCATTTGTAAATTTAACATTTTCAATTTATAAGCAGTTATTTAGTTTGCAAATAAGTGAAAAAAATCTACACTGAATACATAACTATATTTGAAATCAACACTGTCAAACTTAATAGAATTTTTTAAAAACTCTAAAGGCTTAAAAGCAAGATGAGTATTTTTTTAAAAAATTAGTGGCAGACAAAATATTTAATGAAATCTAAGACCAGACAGAACTATACTACTCCAGACAATATAGAGTAGTAGAGAGAACCTGGATATCAGAAAAATCCTTCGCCAGTCATGAACAGTGGGCAAGTCACTGAACTTTTATGAATCTCACTCTGCTCACATCTAAAACAGAAATAATAGTTTCACTCTTACCTAATTCTTGATGTTGTTTTGAGAATAAGGTGAGATAAAATACATGAAAGTAATTCTGAAACAATAGAAAGCAATACAATATAAGACATTATTATTATTACTGGTTTGGCTTGTAGATATTGATGGTGATAATGGCAATAATGGCCTGAGGTTTGCCCTCAGATACACTGTTAATGCCCTGCTGACAGTTAATGCAGTTATCACACCAGCAAATTGATTTTTGTTCAGATTCGGCCTTCCACAAAGCTAAAATATTTGTTTCAATGCCAAGTGGGAAACAACTTACAATAGTTTAAATAGGATAACATATAAACACATATACTCTACAGATCTGCCAGAAAAAGTCTAAAGTTCATATTTCTTCATATTAAAGAGACCTTTTCTCATCTGGCTTCCTCCTCACTCTTATAGGACAAACTTGTTAGCAAATGTCGATATTTTATTAAATGACTGTGAAAAGGGTAAACTTCAGATAGAGATCTTCAGCCCTGGGCTCCCTTGATTTTCTTGTTGCAGATGTGATTTTAGCAACTCCTGTTCAAGCTTCTTAAAAGAAATAAGAAAGAAAAAGGAGAAAAAAAGAAAAAAGGGAAAAAAGAAGTACAATAAAAAGACTAGTACATAAATTCAAACTGCTGTGGACAGAACCAAGTGGTCAATACCAGAACCTGAAGCAAAGGAAAGAAGCCCTAGGCCAGGCATACTGTCACTTACACTTCATCAGGGGGGTTGGGAGCCAACCCAGACGTAATCCACTATGTTTTAGGTAACAGGAAAGCATCCAGAAAATAACAACCATATTCCTAAAGACTAGATTTCCTAAATAAAGAAGCAGTCTTCAACCACCTTTCTCTCTTTGTGTCTTGCTAACATCCAAGAAGCAATTCATGACCCTTTGTAGATTCTGTTGCACCACTGGAATAATCTTTGTTTTTCCTATATACTATTAGTTTTCAATTATTTTCAGTAAGGCTCTTCCCCAACACTGTTAGGAATTGGCTAGAAAAAAAGTCACTGTAGTTCCCTGGGTTATGTCAAAATGATTACCCTTTAATAAAGGTATTTATGATGAGAAAAAAAACCTCTTTATTCTCAAAGAGATCTAAAAAAATCTGGAAGAAATGTATTTAAGAAATGCAGATCTGTAGAATGGCAGAAATATGTCAGAGTTTATCAAATAATTGTCTCTATGTCGTTGATTCTATTTATGCCAATCCATGTAGCCACAGAAAACCTACTGTCTTGCCAGGTTCTGTTTATTTAAGGAGCTGATACAGATTGCTTTGAGAGAAGAGAAAACCAGATTTAATCAACGCCAACAATTCCAAGGTATTTTTTTCCCCTAAGTGACAACATTCTCAAGAAATGGTTTAAGCTACTCTTTCCATGAAGTCACAAGGTCCCGATATTGTTTTGCCTTAATTTCACTGGGGAGAGTGGGGATTTCATGCTTATGGAATGACAAAAGTCATAATACAAACCACAAAATACTGGTGTATCCTCATTTCTGGAAATTCTAGGAAAACTGGTTTCACAACTTAACAGAGGACATACTATAGCATGTAAGAGATAAATTTTAGGGGTAATGACTTAATACCTGATACATCTGTATCTAGCTACCAGTAACTCACATTTGAATTCAAATTTCCTATTTCTGAGTCTCTGACATTTCTTCCCCTAGTTTCCAAGATGGTTGAGCTCTATGACACAGCTGGTGACAACTGTTAGATAACTGTTTTTGCTACTCTAGGAATCCAAACCAGGTATTCACTCCAGAAGACTTTTCTTAGAATTGGAATAATGATGACCAGTTTTGCTCTGTTTTGCTTTTTTTAAAGGGCAGTGGGAAGGACGCAGATTTTATCTGGTTTCATGAAGCTCCGCTTTTCCCGGGCTGAAGTGGAGCCTCCCACAATACTACAGTAGCTCCTGAGCGCGTTCGGCGGCTGCGGCAGCTCAACCATGCAATTTTATAGCAGGCAGCAAACAAGGCAGAGAATTCAGGGTTAAAAACTCAAGTGAAGTTTTGTCTTCTACAGTAATGAAAGCTGACTAAAAGAGTAAATCAAATGGATCTCCTAACAAAATGAAAACAGCTGTTTGGCCTGGCTTGGTCTCTGATTTAGGTTAAGTAATTATTGCTCTAGTGTGGTTCAAGGTTGTTCTGTATTAGTGAAATAGGATATCACATGAAAATCATCCAACTTTTTAATTTACTGTAGCATCAGAAATTCCACTGTATAAAAAATTCCAGAAACGTAATCTTCTAAAAACTTTACCTATAAACCTTTTCAAATACCAATTGATTAAATCTTCTAAAACATAATTACACAATACATAATTACATTATATTAATAACTTTTAGTGTCTATGCTGAGAAAATATTTTAATATTTTAACTTTAAAACACTAAGTTTTTCAAGTTTTACTGAAGTGATATGTTCTATCCCAACTCCCAAATATCTGTAAAGATCATTTTTTTTGGTATAGAGATTTTCCTATGAAAAGTAACCAATAAATACTTCTTGTGCCCCCAGACAAGTCTATTTAATAGTGTACATTTTTTTATTTTTTAATTCAACCTTGGCATACTAATAGTAGTTGAGAGGGAAAATAATTATAATGAAGAATTAGAGCAAAGGAATATTCTTGAGGGATGTTTCTGTGTTTAACACCATTCAAAGTAAAATTAAATTACTCAAGTCATTTCAAATTCCATTTCTTGTCTGTGGACTTTTGCTTTTGACTCTTCTAACACTTTCATTAGTGCTATTCCTCCCTTACTTAAGAACTTTATTTCTGCTTCAACTTGACTATGATATTAAAAAAAAAAAAAGGACAAATCAATGGCAAGTTAATGATGCTTTTTTTTAATGATGTGCCAGTAGTAACTGTTAAATGACTAAAAAAATTATTTGAATATTATCTAATTCGAGATGTTATGTTCTTGAAGAAACAATGACTGAGGGTCTTGGCCACCATAAATTTTTAAGTCAACCTCCATTATACCACTGGATAGATACTTAAATGTCTGAACGAATAACATTAAAATATTTTCTAACATTAAGAACTATTTAAATTATAGGATAACATTTCTTCAGTAAAATGATATTTTTTTTGAGCATTTTAGTTCACAATGATACATTCAACTTGGTTCCCAACAAAAAAGAGGGAGAAGGAGAGAGAAGATTGCATTAGAAAATTAAAATTTTAAAGAAAATCACTTAGATGGTGTAAAGCCCAGGGGAAAGTCTCAGATATTCTTGTTACAATTATTGTTGCTGGATACAAAACATGACATATTTACCTTTCCAGTGGGACAGTTTTGTAGCTTTCCTAAGTCTATATAACATTTCTTGCTAGTCCTCGCCAATTATTCTAACTAGTGCTTGCCAGCACATTAGAGTAACAGGAACAGCAGAGTTACATGTGTTATTTCTCCAAAATATTTCCACATTATAATCCTTCTTTGGAGTTAATATTCCTCAAGTAGGAGAATATATCATGTTTGGGGTTTCCATTCAGAAACCGTGTTATGGAACGAGATCAACAGTGTATAATTAACCTAAGGATCCGAGAGGAACTCAATGAATAGCAATATTTAAAAGAACGGTTTAATTTTTCCCTTTCAGACAGTTAACGTAATTTCTATTAACTGAGATCTTCAAAAATGATAGAGCACAAGAAGCCATTCTTAGCCATCTGCAATACAAGGAGGGTAACATAGAGGAATGGTCCCACCACTTTGCACAGTATTTTCCTTTCAAGAAACACAGCCCACTGTTGTTACTGCACAAAACTTAGTGAATAGGCAAATGTCATTAACTCAAATTTACCAAGAAAATTGGCACGGTCAGAGCCACTTAAACAGCACATTTTTAACTGCTCATAGTTTGAGGTCGAAGCCCATCCAGCTCTCTGTAGACACATTTCCATTAACGTGTTAGAGCAATACTTCTAGATCGCATCCCTATGCTAAAAGGAGCATCTCCCTCCCTGAAAGTCATTTATCTTCCTCTCAAATACTTTTTCTGAGCCCCTGGTCTCGTTTTAGCTCTCAGTTAGTCTTGATATTCTTATACCTGGGATATCACCGTTTGAATAATCCCTTAGTTGCCACATCTTCATGAGTTCCATCTTGGGAGCAAATGTTTTCTGAATCCACACTGAAAAAGACTTACTCTATATTTACATTTTTTTCCTGTTTTTTTCCTGGATTAATTTCCTAAGATATTACTATTTTCCTCTCTCTCTCCTAGACAAAATTCCAGGGATAAATCTAGTGGAAACTAAGAAATTAGTATTAATGATGAATTTTTTTGGTATAGAAGATTATGTTCCTGACATAGTACTGGGGTTCAGAAAGGACACATAGTAGGAAGGGAGAAAATGGACATCCATGGTGACTGATGTGACAGACTGAGAGCCTCATACCTTTCATATGTATTTATTGATAAGTGTTTATAACCACAGAAATTCCTAGTTGGTCAAGTTGAATATAGCTGAAGGTCCTGGATTTTCTGGGTTTGGTCAATGATCTCTAAATCTCAGTGGTTAAATTAGCACCAGGTGGCCCAAGGTAGTTGAAATCAACCATCCAACATTTCAGCAGGGGTAACTAGAGATTGAGAGTCTGATCCAACTTTGTTTTGAAGAATTTATTCAACCAGGGAGTTCTCTGTTAGAAAGCACAAACCAAGCCAAATGGTACCTTTCTACTTCCTTTGTTCCCTCGATCATGTAAGTTCACCTCCAGAATGTTGAAGGTAAATGGAGTCTCCAAAGATTCGCATCCTTTAAGCTCCTCCTCCACCTTCTTCCCTGTTTTCCACAGGACTCTAACATGGAGCTACTTTCCAACAGCCCAGAGCCTCCCAAGCAGCAAGCCTTTCTGCACATGCTTATTAAAGAAAGGCATGACACTTTGCATAAGACAAAATCAGATAGATGGAATATACGGACTATCTGAAGAACATTTGCACTTGAAAGGTATGAACAATGTTTCTTACAATCACACAGTTTACACCCTTGCAGCCAACCTTCGAAGCATACTTCCCACACAGTTTTTTTCCTCTTAAATTCCCTAATGAAGAAATTCCTGTTCTAAAAAAGTCCTTGGTTCAAAGTAACCAAGTAACTCCTTATTTCACATTATTTAATTATATATTACTTTCATTTTAAGTTTAAAAAATTTAAAATATAAAATGAGTCTAGAATGTAAAATATTGTTTTATCATATCAACCTCTATAAAACTTTAATAAAAAGCCTTACAAAGATGTTTTGGCAACTATTCTACACTAACATACAGGTTACTTTGCATCGTAGGTTCTTTTTCACTTCATGATGGCTGAGATATGAGATGATGTCTCGACTTTCATAACCCATGAATACTGACAACCATATCGAAAGCTAAGGCCTTTGCTAGAGTAAATTCAGCCATAAATTTAATCTACTGAAATCTTTTGTGGTAAAATATTCACTCCTACTCTCAAATCACAGGATTCTGAATTGGAAAGAACCTTAGCAACTATCCTTTTCAAAGCCATCATTTCATATATGAGGATATTAAGTCCCTGAAATGTGCAGTAACTCACTAAGGTCACCCGGTTGGTCGGTAGATGATCCCAGACTACTTTTTTTCTTCGCCGGCCAGTAGTGTTACGACAACCGCATTTAAAAAAAAAAAAAAAGATTTTACTTCATATTATATCCAGAAGAGACGAATATGTTCTCTTTATAGAATTCTCACTTCCGAAAATTAAACATTTTAGCCTTCCACTCTTTAGCACCTCATAAGCAGTACCAAATTTAGTCATAAGGGTTTGATCATTTCCATTCGACATCCCTATTCCTTTAATCACAGACCTTCCCCGAAGTTTTTCCTGTATAGCTATCTGAATTTTATATTTGAAGAAATTAAGGTCTACAGAAAATATTTCATCTAAATCACAAATATTATTTTTATGTAGCTAGATCTTTAAACAACACATTCTGAGTTTCTGAAGTAAGTGCCAAGTCTATAATTAAAACTAATCCATTCATTGTTTTTAATATACCAGAAAAAAGGGGTGGAGAAATAGATAAAACAAGAATAGCAAAATTATAATTGTAATTATAATTGAATTATACTTATAATTATTATAAAATTTTAATTGGTAATGATATATGTGACTTACTATACTAGAACACCAGCGGACTGTTCTAATCAATACTAAAGGTAAAGGAAATATAACCAATGTCTTCATCTTTTCTTTTAATTGTATAAAAAAACTTATAACACGAACCTAGCCATCTTAATCATTTTTAAGTGACCAGTTCAGTAGTGTTAAGTATATTCATATTGTTCTACAATGAATATCCAGAACTTTTTCACCTTGCAAAACTGGAACTCTATACCCATTAAACACTAACTCCCCATTTCCCCTTCCCTCAGCCCCTGGCAACTGCTACTTTATTTCTGTGACTTTGACTACTTTAAATATCTGAAGTGGAATCATACGCCATTTGTCTTTTTGTGACTGGCTTATTTCACTTGGCTTAATGGCCAGAGAGTTCATCCATGTTGTAGCACATGATAGGATTTTCTTCCTTTTTCAGGCAGAATAATATTTCATTGTATGGACATTCTACTTTTTTTTTGTCCATTTATCCGTCAATGGACATTTGGGCTATTTCCACCTCAAAGTCTTCATCTTAATATATTTTCTGAGGAAACTGAAATAAAAGATGCTGTGAGAAGAACTCAATGAAGCAACAAGGAAAAAGGATGAATGGATGTACAATAACTGGAACAGCGTCTCTCCACCTAATATGCATCACTCCAGGGCCTACCAGAAACTGGGTCTATAAGAAACTAAATTTGTTATTTATTTACTTTTGTTTTCTAACCATCTCTTTTTTTGGTACCCTTTATTGATGGAACTATTCAGAGGATATTGATAGATATAAATGCGATTTTATTCCCTTAGTCTAGAGATATAGTAAGAAATGTAGCTTGACTGAGAAGAGGGTACCATGGATAGATAAATAAAGATTGGGAGAGTGCCAAATTTTTCAGACTGAAAAAAATTTTTATTAATACAAATTACACTTAAATCCCAAATATGGCACTCTGTGGCAGCCACTGAGCAGACTGAAGGCTATTCATTTGCGTGCCTGTCTCTGCTTCCTCTGCAACTATGTCTGACAAACCCAATATGGCCGAGATTGAGAAATTCGAGAAGTCGAAATTGAAGAAGATAGAAACGCAAGAGAAAAATCCACTGCCTTCAAAAGAAACAACTGAACAGAAGAAAGCAAGCGAATCGTAATAAGGTACCCAACCGCCAATATGCACTGTACATTCCACAAGCATTGTTTTCTTATTTTAGTTCTTTTAGCTGTTTAACTTCATAAGAGGCAAAGAGATTGGATCAAGTTTAAATGACTGTGCTGCCCCTTTTCACATCAAAGAACTGATGACGAAGGAAGGTCACACCTGCCTCTCTCATCTATCTGCCTGTCTGGCTGGCAGGGAGGGAAAAGAACTTGCGTGTTGGTGAAGAAAGAAGCTGAGTGGGACAACAGTGAAACCCAGGGTAAGAACCAAGCTGGTCCAAGGTGTCCTGCAGGCTGTAAAATGCAATTTAGTCAGAGTGCCATTTTGTTGTTGTTGCTGTTGTTGTTCAAATGATCTTAATTATTGGAATGCACAATTTTTATGAATGCAAATAAGTTTTAAAACCTGAAAAAAAAATCCCAAAGTTGTCAAAGAAACAATGTTACAGGTATTCCATGGTTTATTTTGATAATGAATTTGATAAACCATGCAATTTCTAAAAGGTCGAGCACTGTGATCCATTTAGCGACTTAGAAAAGTTTCCTAAATGACACTGTGATATCATGGGGGAATAATTATTAGTTATTAAAGAGAATGCACCCACCACGAGGACATAGCTCTCCAGATGATTGTACTCCATTTGATTCCACAAGGGATAAAGTCCACCTAAAATTACTCGAGTTTCTTAGGAACTGAGAAACCACTGCCATCTTATCTGGAGCTACTTTCATATTTTGTATTTTGCCTCTAGTTCGCTTTCTCAGCTCCCACTCCAAGGGGTCACTGATCCCTTGGGCTCATTAAATTTCTGGCTTGAATTATGTGGAGTGATTAATGGTGGTGGGCCTGGTACATGTTGAGGTCATTGTGCTGAGCATCCTGTATGTCAGCGACAAATACAGCAGTGTACACCCAACAACTCACTGTTCCCCTTTGTGACTATAATTTATTCATCCCAGAGTACACTTTACCATCTGCTATTTATTTTATTTTATTATGTATTATTTCCTTCTATTGGCTAAGCCAGGGCACAGGTGAAAAGTGGTAAGAAGCAAAGGGAAGTTGCTGTTGTTGGACACAGGAGGGGTGAGTTGAGTTCCCCAGCAGAAAGAGCAGTCAGCTCCACAAAAAGGGCCTAACTGTATTGTTGAATACTTAAATCCCTGTCTAGTAGGAGCATTTGGGCCAGGCACAACCATAACTAGCTAAAGCTAGACCCCTGGGGTGAGGAGTGTAAAGCTGGGAGATTTTAAGCATCCTTAATAGTAGCCCTGTAATAAACTGATGCTCTGAATCTTCACTAGAGTCTGTACAAGACTGGGCTATAAATTTTACATTTGGCTAAGTGACTCATAAAGAAACACCCACCTGATTTCAGCCATGCATTTTTGGCAGTCAGGGCACTTGCTAAATTAGCTATGGTTCTATTTTTAACTGCTTTCTTTCTCTACCTAAAATACAATGATTATCTGTACAATTTAACAACTAATACCCTCCACTATTGCTTATTAGACCATCTCTTGGGCTGGGGGATTACTTCTTTTTTAAATGCCCAAAATGTTGGAATAAGTTTTATTTATTTATTTTTATCTATAAGCTTCTGGCCCTATAAACTGTTTTTCCCAAAATAAACCATAATAAATATTTATCAAAATACATTTCAGCTTATTTGTTCTACCATGACTCTGCTACTACAGAGTGATAAAAATATAAAAACATTTTTTCTTCAGGAAGAGTTGAAGTATCTCTTGTCTGGAGGTCCAGTGTTGACTTGAGGAACTTTGGTCAAGCTGGTATTTGACCTTTGGCAGGAGGCTGCCCTGGGTCTTATATTCTCAACAAACTGGGCCCAAGACAATAGCGTGCTTTATAGCCCAGAGCCTGATCAGTGTGTTTCTCCAAGGAAGACCTCAAGCTGAAAAGCCAACATGCCTGACAAGTACCGTCAAGGTACCAAGGGCATAAGCACTAGACATTGGAAAACAAATGGAAAAGCACACACAGCTACATCTGGAATCCTAATGGGCCGCCAATGGTTCCCAGCTAAAGGAAGAATTACCCGTGTTATTTTATCATCCCTTGCGCTAACTTCGCTGTTTATGTACAGCAATAAATGATTTTTTAAAAACATATTTGGGTCATTATGTCATATACCACCAGCAACTAAGGTTGTTTTATTGTGCTTGGAGTCAAAATACACTGCTGTACCCAGATGGACGGGAAATTTAAAATCTCTTGTCCTCTGTATTCATTCCACTTGGATAAATGAGTTAAGTTTTTAAAAGGGAAATTGAGAATTTTTATTGCTTCTACTCCCAACTCTCCAGTAAAATTTGCACCAGTATTTTTCTAACCAGCAAAGGTGCTTGGCCAATGATAACACAAAATAGTAATGCAGAAAACCAAACAGCTTCTAACCAACAGGAAATGCCAGAGATTTTTTTTTTAACACTTTTAACAAGTTGGATTCTTCTGCCAGGGCTGTGCCATAGCGAAAAAGTAACTGCACCTCAGGAATATGGAGTGAAATATAGAGGTTCAAATTGACTCTTCCCATGCAATGATAGGTGGATTTCTTCCTTCCTTTCTTGTTACTGCAGGCAATTTTAAAATACACCTGCTCTGTTAACTCCTTTGTCATACATATCCAATATTTATCAACAAGATGAAATATTTTCTTAGTTAAAAAGAATTCCAAAATGCTTATCCCTTTATATTGTATTCTTATGCATGCTCTTTAATCAATGACCTGGTTGGTTTCTTTTTCTACCCCTTCTCCATACATTCCAAAATTTTAGAGCTCAAGTCATCCAGAGCTACTTCCATTTCTTTAATAAATAAAGTTTTTCTCACATGTGAATAAAGAAAGTTAAGGACTTTATACACCAAGGAAGGAGAAGGGAGAAGAAAGGCTAAGAAAAGCAGATGTTCAAACATGACTGTCCCACCTACCCAGAGGATCAGTTCTTGTGTGTTTGGCTTCTGACACAGAGGATGCTGGCTTTCCTGTTTACTTAGCTAGCCCTGTCACTGGTTTACAGGTGGCCTGGAAAGAAGATTTAGGAAATGTTTTCCCTCTCCATAAATGAACATCAAATTATTTTACAATGTGCCCTGGTACATACATCATGACAGGTTGGAAGCCAAAGACAATCTCAAAGCAGAGGTGAAGGTGGTGGTTGGGGGGGTGGGATGGAGTTGGGGGAGCTGAGTATTGAGAGGGACTGTGAGGAACTTTGCTTCAGAGTTCTTGGTGAAACAAAATTGTTTTAAAATTTTCGAACATTTCACTAAGAGGTAAGTCATTTTGTTCTTTAGCCTGGCACACGTTCCCTTCCTAGCCCCTTCTTCAGCAGGATTTTCTAAGTTCTGGTTATTCTTGCAATGTAACAGATTTTAATATTTCAGAAGATTCCCTGTAGTATACAGTACTGAGTTCCCTGGAACCATCACCGCGATCTTACTTTTGTTAATAATAACCAGTCTTTTAAAAAAGTTAGCTTAATTCTGAGTTTTGCCCAAAACCTCTACACAAGAAAAACCTAAAATCACCATCATTGTTTTCATATGAAAAACCATTACTTGACAAATTATCAGCAAAGGCTAGTGTTCCATCTCTTTTTTTCCCCTCTTCCTTTTTCGTGCTAATTACATTTATCTTTTACTTTTGTCCTATTAATGTTTTTTTTTTTTTAAATCAATGATAATTTTCGTGATTTCTTCTTTTTTCTTGCTCATGTTCTGACTCTATCCTCTTGACACATTTCTGGCTTACATTTCAGCAGTATCTAATTCTCATCACATTTCACATTTCCAGAGAATTACAGAGTCACTTGTTCCTACCTCTATATTCCCTCTGCTCAGAAGTCTTCATAGATCATCAACGTCAACTCATGTCTCTCTTCCTTAAGAATCCTGCCAGGAATCACCTCCCAGGCTAACCCCATATGGCTCTGCTCAACTGAAAAACTTGAACAATATTGTTTGCACTCTGACAGGAGAAATCACTTAGGAAGATGTTTCTATATTCTGCAGATGTTTCTATTTTTTCTGATTCTTCTGCTTCTGTTCTTTTGTTTTCTCATTTGCATATATCTTCTTGTCCTTATTTAAACTTAAAGCTTCTTGTGGGTATGGAAAGACCATAGGATTAAATACTTTTTTTGTGTTTCCAGAGTTCTCAGTTCTGAGTTCACTATATTTTATGGAGGAAAATCAAGAAATATGCCTACATGACTGAACTAATGTCTGAAATTGCTTTTCTGGCTGTCATGCCCTCCAGTCTGTTATAGATGGCTAAGTGTATCTTTAACGACCACTCACTGACCTTTGTTTGCACCTAGGCATATTAGTCACCTCTACTGGAGTCAAGATTTCTGAGGTGACATAGGGCATACCCACCTTCTATTTGTCAGTACAAAATAAAGAATAATAGAGCTGGCAAAGTTACAACATCTTAAAAATTTGTCTTTTTGCTTCTACTGTCTCTCACATTTGTGAGAGGCCTCTCTCCTTTCCCAAACTCAAGTATTATGTATCTTCTTACTTTATAACTTCTCTAAATAAAAACAGCAACATGTGATATTATTGAAACTTGAACTGAAATTAATCATTACAAATATATTTACTCTTTTAAGTTTTCAATTTTAAACTTCATTTCCTATTATGAAATTAAAGTATCTCCTGAGAGAGGATTTTAGAGGATATCGAGGAATTAAGAAAAATATTGGAGGAGGGTATTTCTGGTCTTACGGACTACAGAGTGAACTTGCTTTAGTTTTGGAGGATACTTTTCTTAGGAACTAATAAAGCATGTGACTTTCCATTTCTCTTAATACAGAGATTCCTGTGCCCCAAGAGTCACAGAGGCCAGAGGTCTTGCACCCCCAACTTAGCCTGGGGCTCCTGGCATCACTGACATTCATAAACCTCCCTTAGCCCTACCACAACCACAGGGACAAGGAGTATGCCCTTCCCCAGCCCCTCTATGCTTCTTCTAAAAAATAATCCATAATCCCATGATTCAAGGTTTTAGTTATTTCCAATATCCCAAACGATTAAATCTGACACCAGGGAAGCAGGGAACGGCTGCTAAGTAGTCATCAGGTTAAGTACTATGATGGTAAGGTGGGGGTGGGGACCATCAGCCCAAGTAGACACATGGTTCCACTGTCAAACACCATGGTTATTAGCAGATACGAACCTGACTCTTTTCCCAAGTCCCTGATAGCGTGTCCCAATAAAGTTAAAAGGCATTCATTGACAAATTCATTCCTCTGTCTCTCGGCACTATTTTTAACTGAGGTATACTCAACATGCAATAAACAGCATGTATTTAAAATGTAGAACATGATAATTTTTTGACATTTGCATACACCTGTGAAACCATTATCACAATTCAAGGTATTAATAAACATATTTATCACTCTCAAAAGTGTCCACATCCCCTTTGTTATCCCTCCCTCCCATTCTTGTCTTGCTGCAGACAACCACTGATTTGTTTTCTGTAACTACAGATTAAATTGTATTTTCTAGAATTTTAGAGGTGGAATTCTATTGTACATGCTCTTTTTTGTCTGTCTTCTCTCACTCAGCGCAATTATTCAGAGGGACATCCATGTTGTACGTATCGCCAGCATGTTTACTTTTCTTGCTGAGTAGTCTTCCATTATAAGGATGTGCTTATCTGAGAGGCATTTGAGTCTTTTTTATGTGGAAGGTGCTGTGCTAGAAACTGGACTATACAGTCACTAAAAGCTAGGTTCTGGTCCTCAAGGATCTAGTTTGATATCTAGTACAGAGACAGATAAGTAACTTGATGGTTCTAGTTAAGTTTGATATGTGCTGTCAAGGAGGTAAACACAGGGCTTTTGGAGCCTCAGCAAAGACCATGTAAATCAGACATAGTCAGGGAGGTTCAGCAAAGCCTCTTGAAGGAACTAGTGCTTAAGCTGGGTTTTGGTGAATAGGCAGAAATTTGTTACAGGGTGAGCATGGTGGGTACAGATGAAGCTAGTCAGAAGGACCTTTTATGCTGGATAAGAAGCTTAGATTATATCTTGGGACTTATTAAAGGCATTTAAATAGCAATGAATGATATCATTAAATTTACTTTTTACTAGGTAGAGTTAATTGGAAGAAGACCAGACCAGAGATAGGAAGACCAATTAAGAGACTATCAAAGTAAACCACATGAGGAGATGGAGGCTTAGGCTCAGATGGTGGATGTGGATGTAGATGCTGGGGGAAGTAGACAGACCAGAAAGGATGTGATACAGACAGAGGAAAGAGAATTTCAAGTATCATTGATTGATCAAGTATGTGGGAAAGAATCCAGTAGATTCCCATAGTTAAGTCTTGAGCAACTAGATACACAGACAATGGAATAAGAAGTGAAAGGAGGGTTGGTGAAGATAACAAATTCATTCTAATATTTTGAGTTCAAGGTTGTGTGGGACATTCAAAGGGAGAAGTCCAGAACTTAGATGAATTTAAATAAGGGCTTAGACTGTGCAGAAGTTTAGAGATGGAGATATACCTGTCCTCATACTGATAGGCTTGAAGGAACAGGAAAGCAGAAAACAGAAAAAAGCAGAAGGCTTAAAATACAGCTCTTGGAAACACTGCCTCTTGGGGAAAAATTAGCTCATGTATCTTATGAATTTATTTTTGCCACTTAACTAGTTTGTAAATTCATGAAGGAAGGGGCTTCGCCTTAAACTTTTCAGTAACTCGGTGCCTCTAACAGAGACGGGTTCAAAATTAATTTATTATTTACAAATTAGAAATATGGTCAGTCTGGGTTGATACCTAGCTGCCTCTAAGAAACTGATCCATGTAGCGTACTAAAAATGCTGAAACAATTGGTTTATGAATGCTAGGGCTTGAGTTTTCACCACCACATAAATGTGATCTATTTCTGTTGAGTAGGAGCAACACTGCTAGTTACAGAATTTTCTGATATTTAACTAAATATGCAAAAAGGAAAAGGGCTTCCACTTTCAAATCCAATAACGTGACTTTAGCAGAATCCATAACAGTCAAGACCAGCAATGGGCTTAAATATTTAGCTAAATAAAAATTCAGATAGCACGCCAAACACCAATTTTGCCATTTTTTAAAAATATCATGCACAACGCAGCCAGTGAAACTTGGATACATTTTTTACTTAAATGATTAAGAATCCCAATTCTCTCAACAGCACCACCACCAAAACTAGGAAAGCCTTTCTAATCCAAATTAAATCCAAAGACTGTAAATATTATTCTATCTTTAAACTAGATTAACTTGAGGTAAATGAGTGTAAGGAGGTCAGGAAAACTTCAGTGAATCAATCCTCATTTTTCTCACCACATCAAGTGGAGAAGCTGTGTTTTAAGCAATTTCTACTAGGGAAAGTGCTTCCCGTGCAACGTTTTTCCTCCATGATCTCTCCCCCATAATACATTAAGGGATAACCTTTACTTGCCATAGAAAAACAGACATGTGAATTTGATACTCTCAATTTGTTGATATGTTTTTAAAGCTGGCGAGCAAATAGAGTACAGAATGTGATTTTTTTTTTTTTTTTTTTTTTTGCTTCGACTGCCACATGGCTAGCTGGAAGCTGAGTTCAGGACACAGCAAACTGTCTATTCTGATTTCCAAGAACAACAAAAATATTAAGTTATGTTGAGGGGAAAAAAATTCTTATTCTTGATATCATCAAACTGTTGTTTCCAAAATACCCTCCAATTTCTTCTAGGTAGAGAACTTTACAAATGAAATAAAAACAACAAACTTAATTTCACCATCTCCAAAAACTAACAATTTTCAAAGGAATTTCTTAGACTCTCATGTTCTTTGAAGTTTCTTTTTTAAAATAAAAACAACGATGTAGTTTGAGTTCCAATGTAGTTTGATTTGCTAACTCTTTACAGAAATATTATTTAGATATACCTTGATTTAAGAAAATTTAATATGCAAAATCTTTCTAAAGAAGATAATTGGAAGGATATTAATTGTATTAAAAAAGTATTCTTCACATTACAAGATTCATTAATATACAAATCTCTTCAGTGGACTTTTATAAAAGTTTTCTTCCACATAGCCTTTGGGGGAACATGTTTATTGTGTAAACCAAGGCAAGTGTGAATATTTTTTACAATGACAAGTCCATGATACTCAAGCTCTCATTTTCTTCTGTTTTCCTTTATGTATTCAATTTCCTCCAAACATGCCCGAGCCTACCAACTCTGTACTACCAGCTCAGATATCTTTTCTGCTCTCCAGATCTAGGTATTTTACTCCTTATGATATGTCGCCATTTTTTAACCCTTGGAAATCCAAATTTGATGCACTCAGTTTTCCAAAGCCTGCTCCCCTTCCAGTTCCTCATTTCAGGAAACTGCTCAAATCAGCCACGAGCAGTCCAAGTCAGGACCCTGGGGTCATCTTTGAATCCTCCTCACCTTTTACCACAGATACAAGTCTTGTTATTCCCACCTCCTTAATATTAGTTAAATGCATTCACTTCTCTCCTTCTACATTTTCACCCTAATTTGGACTACTTGCCTGTCTCTTCTTCTAGACTATAAGCTTCCTGAGAGTAGGGGCTGTGCCCTTCTTTCCATTACATCCTCAGTGTCAAAAACAAAGTCTAGCACATAGTGGACAATCAGCAGTTAGAGGAATTAATAAAAATATGTAAAAAAATAAATAAACCAAGGATTAAAGGCATTTTTTCCCATTTTGCTATTAATAATATTTTTTATTCTTAATGTATTTTGGCTTTCCTTTTTTATAACACTATGATCTGAGTTTCCCAAAGAATAAAAAAAATACAAAATATTTACTTTGTCGTATTTATTTAAATACAAATTTCAGCATGTCCCTTCTCCTGAAAACTAATAGTAGATTATTACTTGAAACTAAAGGTATACATACATATACAGTCATAGAAATTTCAATGCAAGTACACTTTGATGTATAACGTAAAGGAAATCCTAAAAGATTACAGGTAAGCAGATTTTAGATATAGTATCCATTTTGAATGTACCATTAGAATTTTTGCCTCATTATTTATAGGAACACTGGCTTTGTGTAAAGTGACTAATCATTCTCTTTAGTTTTAGAAACTTGAATTTCTATGTGTAGTACTGGGCTTCCTTTTTTTTTTAATTTTATTTTATAATTAGTTTCAAGTATACAACACATTGGTTACACACTTATATAGTTTATAAAATGATCCCCCTAATGCTCTTTCTCTCTTCTGGCCCTTCACCTACTCATTACATTAATGCTAACTGTATTCCCTATGCCGTGCTCTCCATCCCCGTGACCATCTATCAACTACAGATTTAGTACTGGCTTTCTTAAGGTAGAGTACAGTCATGAATCACTGGAAACCAAGAAAGACTTAGGACTCATGAAGAAAGGAAAAGTAAAATTTGAAACTACATTATGAAGAATGTTCCCCTAACCCTGTATTGACTTAAATTAAAAAGTGATCTCCCACTTTTTTGGTTTCTAAATTTGTGGCAAAATCTCAAAACCTGAAGGTTAAGGTAATTATTTGCCATTTGTTTCCTCCTGGATAAAATGAGAAAATTGGTCTAGACCAAAGTTTCCCAAACACCATTCCAACTGAAAAAACTTCTCTTTTTTAAAATAAATGTTACAAAGATGACCGAGATATAAAACAAGAAAAAAAAATTCTGTTGGGGGAAATGAAAAAGGGAGACACGCTTTTCCATACTGCATTTACCCCACAGCATGCTGCTTCTAAAGTGCCAAGAATTCCATGGAACATCGGTTTAAAACCACTTGTTTGTTTGTTTTGTTCATTTATTGCTTTCAATTTTATTTCCCGCATGAGTGAAATCATATGGTTCTCAACTTTTTCCGTCACTCATTTCGCTTAGCATGATAATCTCGACATCCATCCATGTTGTCACAAATGGCAGTATTCCATCTTTTCTTATGGCTAAGTAATATTCCGTTATATATATGTACCACACAGACAATAGTTTAGCGGTTGCCAGAGGGAAAGGGTGGAGGGAGATTCATGTTGAAGACCTACAATCATATGAGTCTCCCTCTATAAATTCCCAGGGGACTTTTAGAAGCATGTAAAAAATAATGTAAAATTTTAAAACGAAGTCAGACATAGACATGGACAACAACTTAGTGGTTACCAGAGAAAAGGGGGTTGGGGGTAGGTAGATAAGGATAAAGGGGGTCAATTATATGGTGATGGAAGGAGATTTGACTTTGGGTGGCGAACACACAATGCAATATACAGATGATGTATTACTGAATGGTACACATGAAACTTATATAATTTTGTTAATTAATGTCACTCCAATAAATTTAATGCAAATTAAATAAAAATACTGACAAGATTTTTTTAATCAGACAAGCTGATCCTAAAACCTCATATGAAAAAAGGGACAAGCAAGGAGAGCCAGGAAAACTATGAAAAAAGAGAAAAATATGAGGGTATTATTTCTACAGTCTCGTTTAACATAATTCAAAACATAATTAAAACAATATGGTACTAGCCTATAAACAGACAAACCTAGAGAACAAAACAGGAAGTCCAAAAGTAAAACCTAATTCATATAGATATTTAATATATGTTAAAGAAGTCATTGTAAATTGGGGAAGGGGGAATGGGACTTTCTAATAAATGGTATTGAGACAGTAAATAGCTACCTGGAAAAAAAATAAGTGGGATATATACCTCATGCTTTATGTGGGGCTAAAGTCCAAACAAAGCAAAATGGAAGTCTTACCAAAAGTTTTTTAATCCATAAAAGTAATAAAACATGGGCAAATTTATTTTTTACCTTGGAACAGGGAAGGCCTTTCAAATTATTACTCAAAGTCCAGAAGCTATAAAAGAAAACATAGAATTTGTTCAATAAAGTCATTAAATGAACAACTACAACAAACTCTGAAGAAGAAGATCTGGTGTCCAAAGTTGCTACATTACGTA
>NW_011888791.1:13564423-13578792 GCF_000151845.1 Pteropus vampyrus | reverse complement strand
TGTCACCATAATAAAAATTAAAATTAAAATAAATAAATAAATAAAAACAAACATTTGATTGTGAGATCTCCAAAGACCCCTCTCCACTCTGAAGTTACATGATTCTAAAATTTACAAACATGTCTGTGTATGCAGTTATCTAGAGTAGAGAGGCTAAATAATCAAATCTTTATACTGGGACTTTCTAGGGAATTTGAAAGAGTGTGGTGTAATACAGGTGTGTTTTAAATTATTACAGTTATGAAATGATCTGTAGGAATCATTACGGAATTAATAGATTCTAAAATTTTTTTGTAATTATTTTTTAGTCTATTACTTTCCATCACTTCAGTGAGTCTGTGAGAGTATGTACAGTTGAATGAAAAGACAAACTGCTGGGGAAAAGTTCACTAATATTCCAAATTGGAAGTGAAAAGAATGCATTTCATCAAGAACCACAAAATAATGACAGGAACTCAGTTTGAAGAAACCCCAAGACATTCAGAGACTCAAAGTAATGAGTTTAATTCCCCAAAGTCTCAAGCAGTTTCCACCCCAGGGTAACAAAAACAAGAACTCATGTTTGTTTGTTTTGGAGTCTCCATTGGACCTGGAAGGTCAGGCTCCGAACAGCAAAGCCATTGTTCAACATCATTCTTACTGATCGCGGTGCCGCACCTGACGAGGAATTAGGAGACTTGAGTTCTCTTTCTGATTTTGTGATTGACTCACTGGGGTTTTTGAGGAGTCACTATTTCTCCACTCCAGAGTATCTGTGAAATACTCTTTCCTCTTTAGATGATGGAAGAATGATAAGGATTATGTTGTGTCTTCGGACTTGAAATTATGCTAAAGATGGTTATGCTGATACTTTATTACCAATGTTTTTTGTTTCGATATCTAAAAATAAGTTATCACTTCACTGAAGGATTATTCTGTGCTGGGACCTGTTTTAAGTGCTTTATGTAAATTAACTTGCTTAAGCTTCACAATAACCCTATCAGTATATTATAATCCTCATTTTGCAAATGAGGCAGCGAAATCACAAAGCAGCTGAGTAACCTGCCTAAAGTCACACAACTAGTAAGTGGCAGATCCAGGGCTCTAATGCAGGCTGTGGGGCACTAACGTAAGCTCTATGGCTGCAGAGGCCTTATCCTTCACCATGCTGCACTATCTCACCTTAGAAGCTGTCAAGTTTTCCCAGATCTATTGCTATGAATAGAAAGGATAAAACATATATGACCTCTTAATTACTGGTCTAATCAAATTAACCAGGTTTGCTCTCACACTATTATAGACTATGATATATATTGGCCTTATACAGCCTCCCACAATAAAAGGATGTTATTGCTTTGCAGGATGCAGGTAGTTGGGCGAGAGTTGTTAAATAGTTCAAATGGTGTTTATAACTATATTGGACTATCTCAATACACATGTGTTTATAATAGAAAGGGATTTATAAATGATGTTAAATATTACTCCCCATAATATTTTTAATAAAAACAGCAAATCCTGAACTTTCTGTTAGTGATACTTTGCCACTAATATCAAAGTGCCAGTAAAATAACAGCCTGTAAAGTGCAACCTGTTGCAGAGCATTTTCTGATCACGTTTCCATGAAGCAGATGTTGGATTGATTTCATAAGGTCTGTACACATTCATGATCATGCTCTGCCTTTACTTTTATTCCGTCCTCACTAATCAGAAATTCTATCATCAGACTGTACAGGAGAGGGGAGTCTCAGGTCCTCACAGAAACAAGAAAACGATTGGAAGTGTAGCACACTGTTGAACGCAGCTGCAAGTGCTGAACTATTTCTGCCCCTGGTCCTAACTCCTCTCCCCCCGCCACCCACCCCTCCTCGGCCGCCACCGGTGATACCCAGGGTCTGTCTTAAATAGGACTACAGTATCCGGAACATTCGGCCTTATTGCAGTTTGTTTTAAGACACTGCAGTTCAAAAGCCTCTAAGCCACTACTGAGCTGCACTAATCACAAAGAAATCTCTCATACAGGAACTATGAAATAATTTAAGCAAAGTCTTCCTTCCAAGAGTTCAGTAATTTTCAAAAGTCACAATGAATCAAAGGATTTGGAAAGGCATTGAAGCTAAGGAAACACACATTGGTGGGGTTGTATTAACCCCAAACCAATCTAGAAATCAATTCACACAAAATTGAGATGAGTACACACCGCAGGCTAGAAGAAATGAAGCCTGAGTGTCAAGTTCAGACCCTTGGAACATGCAAATAAGATACATTGTCCAGGCAACTGAGACATCTTTTGAAGTATATATTTTGTGCACTAACGTGAGGATAACCAATAGTAATCAACTGCTGTGAAACCAGAACAAAGTCAGAAGTATGGAAGCAATAAGTAAAACATGACCTAAAGTGGCAATGTAGCAAAGAGCAGACCAGGGACCATTGCTGGAACTTTGCTAAGAGGCAAAAGCAGGATTCTGGGTCTCACCAAACCCAGATGGTAATGAAAAATAAATGAATGAATGCTGAGTAATTATTTATCAAAAAGCACAATCATTCCAGAAACAGAAAATATGTAACATAACAAGAACTATTAAATCAATCCCAGCAGAGTTTTGAAATGGGGCAGTAAAGAAGTTCACATTGATTAAGAAACAAAATGCAATCTTGTGCTTTTGATTTGCTTTGCTCTTAGAAAACATAAGTGTTTTAGCAATATCCACATGTGGTGACAGAAAGCAAAACCTTTCCTGAATTTCACGCAAAGTAGATGTGGTTTTCAATGTATTGCCCACTCTATGTCAGGCTTCAAATTATCTTTATCAGGCTTATCAGGAAAAACAAGAAGAATATATTAACAGCACAGAATTGCAGGTGTTGGATTTCATACCATCTCTAAAAAGAATATTTATTTTGGTTTGGCCATAATTTTAGTGGGGAAAAAAAAGCAAATTTTAAAATTAATGTGGAACTTACCACAATTACTCAAAGAATGAAGACTCTTTTCATATTTTAGACTGAAAATTATTCTTTAAAAACTTCTTTCCAGGTCCCTTCACAAAGTTCTTCCATTGCTTACAATGTTTGCATACCTATTTAGGCTCTTTTGAAAAATGACCACTATTTCTATTCCTCCCTCAACATATCTGAAAGGAAGCCAAGGAAAACCTTCAGAAAAAATGCTATCTCCTGAGAACTTATGAGAACAGTATCCCATTTAGATTTTGTAAGATTAAGGTAGACCATAGAAATACATATTTCTTCCAGTGGCCGTGTCATTTTTAATTTGCTAACTACCACTTTCTAATAACACATAGGTAGGAAACTAATGTCATCATATACTGGGTCATGTGTCTCAATCCATTACTATCTAAGAAAAGTTATGCAATGGGGGAGGGGAAGAGGCATTACTAAATTTTTCCATCTTTCTGGTTTTGTAGTAAAAAGTGTACCTTTGCAAACCAATGAGAAGGTGGGACCACCTAAAAAGATCTACATTATTTAACAGACTCAAAAATGCAAAGCTTGTCTGTAACCATAGAGATGTCACTGGCTACTTGCCTATGATACCTAGAGGCACCTAATTATAAATCTCTACAGAAAGGTTGAAAACTTTACTCTGGTATTAGTTAAATGAGAAAGTACTTACCTAAACTCTCTGAGTCTCTTTTGACAAGTAATCAATATAAACATTATGGAGATATATTTACATTCTTTTTCATACTAAGTCTTTAAAATCTGGTATGAATTTTATGCTTAGAGCACAGCTCAATTTTAATGAGCAACATTTCCAGTGCTCAAGAGCCACATATGGCTAGTGGCTACTGTATTGAACAGCATAGCTCTAGACTGGAATACATATCTCTGTAGCTGTAAACATAGTATGTGATATAATTCCTTTCACAAAACCACACTATTATACCACACTATTATAATTTTTCATACCTGTATGACAGCAATGTCAACTGGTTGTCATATGAAGTAATAAAGTCTATGACTATTTCCAAGAGCTATTGGGCAGAATTAATTTGTCTATAGTGTGAAGTGTGTTCAAAATGATTTATAAGATCAGAGTAAAAATACATAATAAGAATGGTCGAAAAATAACACGTACCTTGAATAAAGTTTTTTAAAACAATGTCCTCTAGAAACATTGCTTCTCCTAGGAAATCAGGCATCTTTCACATATACTCATATATGTACGAAGTAACTCCAGGTAATTATCTGGGGATCTAGTACAAAAGTTGAGCAGTTTTGTACTGCACAAAGATTCATAATAAAGAGGGCAAGTTGGAGCTGAAAGCTCTCCCTCTGCTTACTCAGAGAGGTGCCTTGAATTCTCCTTTTAACTCATCAGCAGAGAGAGGCACCTTTTTTAAAATAATTTTTTCCAATTACAGTTGATATACAATATTATATTAGTTTCTGGTGTACAACATAGTGATTAGACACTTATATAACTTACAAAGTGATTACCCCAATAAATCTAGTACCTATCTGACATCATACATAGTTATTACAATATTATTGACTATATTTCCTATCCTATGCTTTGCATCTCTGTGACTATTCTGAAGCTACCAATTTGTATTTCTTAATCTCTTCCTCTTTTTCACTCACTCCCTCAACCCACCTCCCATATGGCAACTGTCAAAATATTCTCTTTATCTATGAGTCTGCTTCTGCTTTGTTTGTTCGTTTATTTTGTTTTTTAGATTCTACATATAAGTGAAATTGTACGGTATTTGTCTTTCTCTGTCTAACTTATTTCACATACATAATGCCCTCTAGGTCCATCCGTGTTGTTACAGATGGCAAGATTTCACTCTTTTTATGGCTAAATAATATTCCATTATATATATGCACCACTTTTTTGCCCATTCATCTACTGATAAACACCTAGATTGCTTACATATCTTGGCTATTGTAAATAATGTTGCAACGAACATATGGATGCATATGTCTTTTTGAGCTAGTGTTTTCGGTTTCTTCGGATAAATATCCAGGAGTGGAATTACTGGGTTCTTCTTTGTCTCTTGTTATAGCCTTTGTTTTAAAGTCTATTTTTGTTCAGTATAAGTATTGTTATCCTAGCTTTTTTGTTTTGTTTTGTTTCCATTTTCATGAAAAATCTTTTTCCATCCCTTCACCTTCAGTTTATGTGTGTCTTTTGACCTGAAGTGAGACTCTTGTAGGTGGCATATGTAAAGGTCTTGTTTTCTTATCCATTCAGCCACCTATGTCTTTCGATTGGAGCATTTAATCCATTTACATTTAAAGTAATTGCCATTTTATTATTCATATTTTTTACTTTTTCTTCTTCTTCTTATAGAAGTCCTTTTAACATTTATTGTAATACCAGTTTGGTGGTGATGAACTCTTTTAACTTTTTCTTTTCTGGAAGGTCTTTATCTGTCCTTCAATTCTAAATGAAAGCTTTCCTAGATCAACTCAGTTGTAGGTCTTTGCTCTTCATCACTTTGACTATTTCATGCTACCCTCTTGACCTGCAAAGTTTCTAATCAGAAATCAGCTGACACTCTTATGGGAGCTCCCTTGTAGGTAATTAACTGCTTTGCTCTGGCTGTTTTTAAGGTTCTTTCTTTGTCTTTAATCTTTAGCATTTTAATGATGAGGTGTCTAGGTGTGAGCCTCTTTGGTTCATCTTGTTTAGGACTGCATTTTCTGGGCTTGTATGTCTATTTCCTTTGCTAGGTTAATGAAATTTTCAGTCATTATTTCTTCAAATTTGTTTTCAACTCCTTGCTCTCTCTCTTCTCCTTCTGGTACTCCTATGATGAGAATGTTGGTATGCTTCATATTGTCTCAGAGGTGAGGGACATCTTTTTTCTAATATAGCAAAATAGGACCATATTTCTTGTGGTTGTCCTACATCTTGGAAGCACAAGCATTTTTATTAGAATTCATTCATTTGGGTAGAAGTAGATAACAAATCTGTTCCATCCTCCACATCTGCTAAGCCAAGATCATCTCTTCCTTGCTAATACTCAATAAGGCAAAATTGAAGTGGCAACCAAGTAGTTCTCCGATACGAGGCAGCTTCCTACAAAAATATTAACCTGCAGTATCTACTAGTAAAAAGTTTGAATGGCCCCGTCTCTAGGCATAAAGTAAATCAGACTTTTAGTTCCCCTAACAAATAATTAGGTTTGCCACCTATGTGCCTGGTTTTCAAAATACTATATTGATCTTATTTCAGACAAAAGAACAGAATATCCACCCTTCAGCCTTCTCCATCTAAAATAACGAGCTCCTATACCCCGAGTACTACCGATGAAATGCAACATGAAAAGGTTTGTTTTACATTGCTTCATCTTTCACTCTTATGTTAAAAGCATTATTTGAATTATTTAAACATAGAATTGTTGCCACCAAATCCAAAAGGGCAAGTTATATACTTAATAAATTTCCTTTAATAGGATAAATTAATTCAGAGTATCATAGTTCTGTTAAAGCATTCAAATGAAGAACTAAAGAAATGTGTTTTTGATCATATAACTTGATACAGAGATGGAGTTATAGAACATTGAGGAATTGATAGTACGAACTTTAGGCCCGTGGGTCCAAACGCGGCAAATCATCAAAATCGCCTGAAGAGCATTTTACAACTAAGAATTCTAGCATCCACACACTCTGTCCCCTGACTCTGACTCTTCAGGGGAAGGGCACGGGGATTATGAGACACAGATTTAAGAACTAATGTTTTAGAATTTCCCTTTCAAATGTTCACTATCTTGGTTCTTTTAAAAATGTTATTATTTTTCCAAGCTTGCTTTCGTGCTGTTTTAAATTAAGTATTCATCAGAGACAATTTGTTATTCAAATTTCTAAAACCAATTAGCAAAACCATTAATAAACACAAACATTTAATAAAAGACTTCTGGGAATTCTGGTCCAAGATGGCAACATTGCAGACTCCTGAACTCACCTCCTCCCATGACATTAAATATAAAGTTCTTGTTAGCACTAAGACCAAATAATGATTAAAAGGGAAAGTTAAAAACGTATGTAAAGGCTATATACTTTGACAATGTAGATACATTACAACTACCTCTTTCAATGAAGAAAATGGAGAAAGCATGTGCAAAAGCAATTTCCTTAAGTTTTCACAATTCTTTTGGTGAGAACATCCAATTTGTGGTCTTAAAATAATATTTCCTACTAAAAGATACCAGGACTTCTTGAATAAATGGCTGATTCTAGGTTTAAGGAAGAAATATGCAAGATAAAGCCTAAAACATTTTGCCATACCAGATAAGAAAGCTATCAAATGCTATTAGGGTCAGGTCAAAAGGAAAGAGAAGTTAACTTGAGGAAATTCATATTCTCCAAAGATAAGACTATTTGAGTATCAATAAAAAATAATAGCTACAATGGTTGGAAGCATATCAAATATATTTAAATCTATGAATTGATAATGATTCTCTTTTTTAAAAGGTTACCTTAGAATAATAAGTGTGGTAGATTAAAAGATGACCCCAAATTCTTTGTTATTCTTCCCACTGAGACATGAAATCTAATTCCCTTCCCTTTTATGGGTGGGCTTTATAGACCTGCCTGAGCAATGGAATGCAGTGGAAGTAACATTCTGGGACTTCAAAGCCTAGGTCATAATAAGCCTTGCAACTTCCAACTGGATCCCTTAGAACAGAGGTCCCCAATCCCCGGGCCACTGGTCCGTGGCCTGTTAGGAACTGGGCCACACAGCAGGAGGTGAGCGGCAGGCAAGCTAGCAAAGCTTCATCTGTATTTCCAGCCACTCCCCAGAGCAAGCATCACCACCTCAGCTGCACCTCAGATCATCAGGCATTAGATTCTCATAGGAGCACAGGTCCCTGGTGCCAAAAGGGTTGGGAACTGCTGCATTAGAACACTCTCACTGGAAGACCTGCACTATTGTCATCAGACAGTTTGAGTTGACAGGCCCAGTGGAGCTGAAGCTTCGGTCGTCCTCATCAACTCATCAGACATGTAAGTAACAACGTCTTGGATGTCTCAAACCAGGTCATCTAAAACTGAATGACACCAAGTGACCTCAGTTGATGCCATATGGAACAAAAGAATTACCTAGACAAGCCCTGCCAAGATTCCTGACCCACAAAATTATGTCATGCAATAAAATGATTTTTGTTTTAAGCCACTAAGTTTTGGTATAGCTTGTTATATACATCAATAGATAACTGAAACAAATGTTTATACTTGGAAGTAGAGTTCTGCCATAATTAAAACCTAAATCACTGGCATTTGTTTTGGGACTAGGTGGTGGGCAAAAGCTAGAAAAATCTCAGAGACTAGTAGTGACAGCTAAAGGGACTGGGGAGACTGTTGGTGAAGACTTGAAGGACAGTGAGAAAAATGCTAATGAAGTTTGAAAAAATGGGGAGCCTTATATAGTAGCCAAAAGTTTGATAAGACTGAGGCCTTCAGTAATATGGAAATTAGAAGAGAGGAACTAAAAAAAGAATTGTTTCATTTCTTTTTAGGGCAATTTAGAAGGGAAAAAAGATCTTGAACGTTCTATGTTTTTATGGTTTTTGGGTTTTTTTTACTTTTATTTATTTATTATTTGGTTTGGTGGCCATCTCCAATTGTTTTTTTTTTGTTTTCTTTTTTAATTTATTGGGGTGACACTGGTTAATAAAATCATATAGGTTTCAAGTATACAATTCAATAATATATCATATGTATATTGCATTGTGTGTTCACTACCCAAATTTAAATTTCCATATATTTGATCCCATTTTCCCTCATCTACCTCTCCCCAACTCCCCTTCCTTCTCGTAACAACTAAACTATTGTCCATGTCCATGAGTCTATTTGTTTATCATGTTCATTTGTTGCTTTCAGTTTAATATCCCATACATCAGTGAAATCATATGGTTTTCAACTCTTTCTGTCTGACTTATTTTGCTTAGCATGATTATCTCAAGATTCATCCATGTTGTCGCAAATGGCAATATTTCATTTTGTCTAATGGCTGAGTAATATTCCATTGTATATATGTATCATAGCTTC
The DNA here is from genome assembly GCF_000151845.1 of Pteropus vampyrus. Lineage (NCBI taxonomy): Eukaryota > Metazoa > Chordata > Mammalia > Chiroptera > Pteropodidae > Pteropus > Pteropus vampyrus. Next base: position 13,569,789 of record NW_011888791.1, on the reverse strand, counting down.
TTTATCTAATCATCTATCAAAGGGCACTTCAGTTGTTTCCATGTCTTAGCCACTGTGAGTGAATAATGCTGCTATGAACATCAAGGTGTATATATCTTTACAAAATAAAATGTTTTCAATTTTGGGGGGTAAATATCCAAAAGAGGGATTGCTGGGTCATATGATAATTCTATCCCTAATTTTTTGAGGAAACTCCATACTGTTTTTGATAGTGACTGTACCAATTTACATTCCCACTAGAAGTGTATGAGGGTTCCTTTTCCCCCACAACCTCTCCAACACTTGTTATTACTTGTTTTATTGATAATAGCCATTCTTACAGGTGTGAGGTGGTATCTTATTGTGGTTTTAATTTGCATTTCCCTAATAGCTAGTGAAGTTGAACATAGTTTTATATGTCTGTATGTCTTCTTGAGAGAAGTGGCTGTTCAGGTCCTCTGCCCATTTTTTAATTGGATTCTTTTTTTTTTTTATTGTTGTGTTGTAGGAGTTCATTGTCTATTTTGGGTATTAGGCCCTTTTGGAGTCCTTGTTTGCAAATATCTTCTCTCATTCAGATGGTTGCCTCTTTGACTTGTTGATAATTTCTTTTGCTGTGCATAGCTTTTTAGTTTGATATAGTTCCATTTATTTATTTATTTTTGTTTTTACTTCCCTTGCCTTTGAAGAAGTCAAATTCATAAAATCCTCTCTAAATCCAAGGTTCATGAGTTCAGTTCCTATGTTTTCTTCTATGCAATTTATTGTTTCAGGTCTTATATTTAGGTCTTTGAGTTACTTTTGGTATATGGTGACAGATAGCAATCTAGTTTCATTCTTTTGTATGTGGTTTTCCAAATTTCCCAGCAAAATAATTATTTTTATTGAAGAGGCTTTCTTTTCTCCATTGTATATGTTTAGTTCCTTTGTCAAAAATTATTTGTCCCATTTACTTTTAGACTCTCAATTCTATTCCACTGGTCTGTGTGCCTGTTTTTTTGCCAATACCATGCTGTTTAAATTATTGTCACTTCGTAGTATAATTTGAAGTCAGGCAGAGTGATACCTCATCTTTCTTTTTTCTCAGGATGGCTTTGGTTATTTAGGGTCTTTTGTGCTTCCATACAAATCTGATAATATTTTGCTCTATTTATTTAAAAAATGCCATTGGGATTTTGATAGAGATTGCATTAAATCTGTATATTGCATTGAATAATAAAGTCATTTTAACTATGTTGATTCTTCCAATCCATGAACACGGAATATCTTTCCATTATTTTGTGTCCTCGATTTTTTTAAAATAATGTCTTACAGTTTTCAGTCCTTCACATGCTTCATTAGGTTTATTCCTAAGTATTTTATTCTTTTTGTTGTAATTGCAAAACAAATTTTTTCCTCATTTCTTTTCCAATAATTTACTGTTAGTATACAAGAATGCTATGGATTTTTGTACATTGATTTTGTATCCTGAAATTTTACTATATTTGTTTGTTGTTTCTAATAGTTTTTTGGTCTATGTTTAAATAAAACTCTTTCTCATCTCTAATCTCTCCCAGCGAAATATTCTTGAGTTAGAAATGCTTCCAGACAAAGATCAAATCCAGAGCCCTACAAGTAAAGCATGACCACAGAGCAAAGATGTCAAGTGTGGCCCCAAAATACCTTGGTGAGAACTCCAAAACATTTAAGTGTATGTCTAGTAGAGTCTCTAAGAATCATAGAGGTATGCCTCTCAGACCCTCTCTGCTAGACAATCAAATCTCCAAGAATCTTAATGGTGTGCCAAATAGACCTTTTCAACTAGACAACAGGCTTCTAAGACCTTTAAGTCATTATCCCACAGCAACTAGACATTCAGCTCAAAGGTGAGAGAGACAAGTTTTTATAATACCGTGTAGATGTGACTTTTGTCTAAGTGGATTGTAATTTGATACACAGGAAGCCCACAGATTTTAAAAGAAATTTTAAAAAAGGCACAGAGACAATCCAAAAGGAAAAGAGAAATTTGATTCTCAAATTTCTACTGACAGGAATCAAATTGGCAAGCTTATTCCTTTGCAAACATAGAAAGGAAAAGGAAGAATGACTCAGAATGTGAAAACAAAAGCCCAGAAGGCAATGCCAAGAGCCACAGAGAATCATCTCCAGGGAGAAGGACTGGGTCCTAATCAAGGAACTGGTGACATCTGCTCAGCTAGAATTCAGAAATGCTATAGACCTCATGGTTATGTGCCTCCTGTTTTACCTCTTTGTGAAAGGAAATGCATACTATTGATATCTTATGCTTTTGTCACCATGATGTGTTAGGTGTATGGGGTGGGAGATGGGGGTCAGATAAAGTTGTCTCTAATTCACAGAACTTCAGATCAAAAGGAATTATGCCAGAGAATGCTACACTTGAGAAATCACACCCAAGGAACTTCATTAGCATATGCATCTGGACCTGTTTTATATAATGTCTCTCTTCAGGCTGTTATGACAAATTACTATAGACTGTATGACTTAAAAAACAAACATTTATTTCTACAGAAGCTAGGAATTCCAAGATTGAGATGTTGGCAGATTTGGTTCTGGTAAGAACCCAATTCCTGGTTTGCAGATGGCCATCTTCCAACTGTATCATCACATGGCAGTGAACAGAGATAGAGAGGAAACAAGCTGTCTAGTGTCTCTTCTTATAAAGGCACTTATCCCATTCATGAGGGTGCCACCTTCATGACTTAATTACCCTCCCAAAGGTCCTACTTCCCAAAACCATCACACCAGGAGCTGGGATTTCAACATATGGATTTTGGAGGGACATAAACATTTAGTCCATAACACATAATGAGTATTAGACTTCAAGAAGATGTCAAAATGAGATGAGTTTGGGGAAACTGGGAAGGAGATAACCAACTATAATTTGCATTTGGTAGGAATGTGAGAATATAAATACTCTGTGACAGAGAGCAGCCTGAAATAGATTATTTATAGCCACAAACTCTTCACTACTCCTCTCATTGAAAAGTAGAGTTTCCTTTTCTTCTCTTTGAATCTGGTCTGGCTTTAGTGACTTGCTTGACCAAAGAATGCGGAAAAAATGACATATTAGGATTTCTTATGTCTTAGAAGCCTTGAAGCTTTTACCTGGCCCTTTTGAAACATTCTTTCTGGTAGACTTGACCTACAATACATGTAAATCCAACTACTCTGATACCTTTCTGCTGGAAAGGCAAGGGGTAAGCTCTCTGGGTGGCAGTTCTAGCTGAGCGTAGTCTTTCAACCATTCCCATTAGGACACCAGACATGAGAATGACCACACAGAGTTGTAGACTGGAGATGAAGATTCCTATCTCATTCTTTAAAAGATTAGATAATGGTCTAAATGAAGACACTATAAAATTTCACAATTATTATGAATTCTATAAAATAACATATGCAATCTGTACATGTAAAATGACACACATACAGATACCTCCATAATTTACACATTCTCCTAGTTTATGAAAGGGCTCACGCTTTTTCCTACCAGGTCCATATATAATGGGCCTGCCATAGTTTTCTTCTTTTTATTCTGGCTGCCATCCTGCTGTGCACTGACCTCCAACTACAGACTTGGAGTCTGTAACCAAGTCAACTCTGAGAGATAATTTATTTTTACATACGAGGGAAAAGCATTCATCCATATCCATCACACCTTTCCAAACCATCAAGCTTTTCTTTCTCCCATACAAACTTCCAAAAATCTTTATTTAGACATGATATTGATTTTAACCCTGGATCCAAAAAGACTACACACACTTCAAAATCTTCTCATTCCCTTCCCTGGAAGCATTTAAATAATTTCTACACAGTAAGAGTTGAATTTCCGTTTAATTACATCTCAAAAGAGTGTCAAACACAATTTTAGATTTCACAAATCTTTTTTTTTTATTTGAGATTTAATGTAAATCTTCCTCTAGATTTTTACCATTATATCTAAAGTAACGCAGTACCGTTTTCTTCCCTTTGGATTTAGAACTTTCAGATATGTGTACATGACAACAATAACCTCTCTTTAGTCATGGGCCCCTTAACTTTTTTTAGTTTTTCCAGTCTTGACATTCCTCACTCAGCTCATTTTTTTGAAACAATTTTGTTTTGCTTTCATCTGCGACACAAAGATAGACAGCTAGAACCTAACACAATATTCCAGGTGGGTCCTAAGTTCCTTGTCCTTTACACAGTACTTTTTTTCTCTGCCCAATCAGTTTTACGATAAATTTAAGTTAGGAAAATTTTAGTAAGTTCACTTACAAAAAGGACAAGTCGTTATAAGTAGAGAATTTTCATAGTAAACTGTGTAGCTCCCTTTTCATATTCTCAGCCAAAAGGTTACTGGATCTGAAAATCTTATGAAATTCTCCCAGTTAAAACAGACATTTAGCAACAGTCCTTTGAAAATAAAAAGCTTACAGCATTGACCAATTCTAGTGAACATTTATATACACTTGGAAGTAAACCCAATCTTATTCTCCTTTCTGCTCTCTTCAAAAGAAATATATTGTTGTCACTTTTCATTTTGTTATGTTACTTTGAATTTTCATACAACTAAAAGTTTCCCTTTGGTAAAATATTTTATTCTTGAACTTTTAGCTCTAGCTTGTCAGTGGATGCTTCCTTTGGTATTTTCAGTGCACTTTCCATTTTAACAGCATGTGAATACTAAGATCTAGAAAGCTAATAATACTTTAACAAATTAATGTCAAGAACCCAGATACTCTCTATATAGAAAATCCTAAAGACTTCACAAGAACACTACTAGAAACAATAAGCAAATACAGTAAAGTTTCTGGATACAAAATCAGTTTTCAAAATCCGTAGCATTTCTATACTCTAATAACGAAGTGTCAGAAAAAGAAGTGGAAAAAATAATTCCTTTTGCAATTGCAACAAAAAGAATAAAATACCTAGGAATAAATTTAGCGAAACATGGAAAGACCTATATAATAAAAACTATAAGACCCTGTTAAAAGAAATCGAAGAAAATACAAAGAAATGGAAAGATATTCCATGTTTTGGATTGGAAGTATCAATAAGTTAAAATGACCACATTACCTAAAGCATTATACAGATTTAATGCAATTCCCATCGAAATCCCATTGGTATTTTTTAAAGAAATAGAACAAAAAATCATCAGATTTGTATGAAAGCACAAAAGACCCTGAACTGCCAAAGCCATCCTGAGAAAAAAGAATGAGCCTGGAAGCATCACTCTGCCCGACTTCAAAGTATACTACAAAGCAACAGTAATCAAAACAGCATGGTATGGCAGCAAAACAGTCACAAGGACCAGTGGAACAGAATCAAGAGTCCAGAGTAAACCTATATTTATATGGGCAAATAATTTTTGACAAAAAAGCCAAAAA
>NW_011888791.1:13562375-13564373 GCF_000151845.1 Pteropus vampyrus | reverse complement strand
CTAAAGCATTATACAGATTTAATGCAATTCCCATCGAAATCCCATTGGTATTTTTTAAAGAAATAGAACAAAAAATCATCAGATTTGTATGAAAGCACAAAAGACCCTGAACTGCCAAAGCCATCCTGAGAAAAAAGAATGAGCCTGGAAGCATCACTCTGCCCGACTTCAAAGTATACTACAAAGCAACAGTAATCAAAACAGCATGGTATGGCAGCAAAACAGTCACAAGGACCAGTGGAACAGAATCAAGAGTCCAGAGTAAACCTATATTTATATGGGCAAATAATTTTTGACAAAAAAGCCAAAAAACATACAGTGGAGAAAGGAAAGCATCTTCAATAAATGGTGCTGGGAAAACTGGAAAGCCACCTGCAAAAGAATGAAACTAGACTATTGTCTATCACCACACACCAAAGTTAATCGAAGTGGATTAAGGACCTGAATATAAGACCTGAAACAATAAAATGCATAGAAGAAAACATAGAAACTAAACTCAAGGACCTTGGACTTAAAGAGGATTTTATGAATTTGACCTCAAAGGCAAGGGAAGTAAAAGCTAAAATAAATGAATGAGACTACATCAAACTAAAAAGCTTCTGCTCAGCAAAAGAAACCGTCAACAAGGTAAAGAGATAACCATCTGAATGGGAAAATATCTTTGCAAACAACACCTCCAATAAGGGCCTAAAATCCATAATATACAAAGGAGTCATGACTCAATAACAACAAAAAAACAAATGATCTAATAAAACATGAGCAGAGGATCTGAATAGACACTTCTCCCTGGAGGACATACAAATGGCCAACAAATATATGAAAAGATGCTCAACATCACTAGCTATTAGGGAAACGCAAATAAAAACCACAATGAGATACCATCTCATACCTGTTAGAATAGCTATAATCAACAGGACAAGTAATAACAAATGCTGGAGAGGATGTGAAGAAATAAAAACCCTCATACACTGCTGGTGGGACCGCGAATTGGTACAGCCACTTTGGAAAACAGTATGGAGGCTCCTCCAAAAACTAAGACTTGATCTACCATATGATCCAGCAATCCCTCTACTGGGTATTTACCTCAACGACTTGAAAACTCATGTCTATAAAGATATTTGCACTCCAATGTTCATAACAGCATTATTCACAGTGGCCAGGATATGGAAGTAACTGAAGTGTCCTACGATAGATGATTGGCTAAAGAAGCTGTGGTACATATATACAATGGAATATTACTCAGCCATAAGAAGAGATGAAATACTACCATTTGCACAACATGGATGGACTTCGATATAATTATGCTAAGTGAAATAAGCCAGACAGAAAAAGTTGAAAATCACATGATATCATTTATTGTATGTGGGATATAAACCTGAAAGCAACAAAGGAACAGGACAAACAGAGACTCATGGACGTGGACAAAAGACTAGTGGTTACCAGAGTGTAGTGGGTGGGAGAGAAGGGGGAGGTAGACGGGATAAAGGGAGTCCAATATAGGGGGGTAGAGTGAAGTGGGTAAAGGGGGATCAAATATGTGGTAGCTGAAGGAAACTGGACCTTGGGTGGTAAATACACAATAGAATATACAAATGTCAAATTATAATGTAAATCTGAAAATTACATAATTGTATTAACCAATATTACCCTAATAAACTTAATTTTAAAAAAAGAAAAAAATGAACCCAGATACCCACAGAGATTGTACAGATGAACCTTCAGGCCAAACCTCATAGTGTCTGGAATGGTTTGCAGTTTTACATTTGGCATATGAGCAGCTTTCTACCCATGCAGCAATGATCATATTCACGCAATTTTGAATTTGGAATGGGCTCATGAGATCCTAGGGCCAGAACTTTCCAATATTCAAAACACAATAGAACTACAGTCTATCCATCCAAAACTATCAAAATTTTATTAAATAATTTGAAAAATGAATGAAGCACATCAATGGAAAATTAGTCTCCATACTCACTAAAATATTCATAAAATTCAATC
>NW_011888791.1:13553957-13561820 GCF_000151845.1 Pteropus vampyrus | reverse complement strand
GTGAAGTGGGTAAAGGGGGATCAAATATGTGGTAGCTGAAGGAAACTGGACCTTGGGTGGTAAATACACAATAGAATATACAAATGTCAAATTATAATGTAAATCTGAAAATTATATAATTGTATTAACCAATATTACCCTAATAAACTTAATTTTAAAAAAAGAAAAAAATGAACCCAGATACCCACAGAGATTGTACAGATGAACCTTCAGGCCAAACCTCATAGTGTCTGGAATGGTTTGCAGTTTTACATTTGGCATATGAGCAGCTTTCTACCCATGCAGCAATGATCATATTCACGCAATTTTGAATTTGGAATGGGCTCATGAGATCCTAGGGCCAGAACTTTCCAATATTCAAAACACAATAGAACTACAGTCTATCCATCCAAAACTATCAAAATTTTATTAAATAATTTGAAAAATGAATGAAGCACATCAATGGAAAATTAGTCTCCATACTCACTAAAATATTCATAAAATTCAATCGAATCTGTTGAAATCAATTCAGCATTTATTAAACGCCACAAATTCAATAATGAAAAACACAGTCTAATGAAAAACACAATCTAACAAAGCCCTTATATCTACTACCATTATGGTGACCTCATCTTTTTGGTAGACTTTAAGTTGGTAAAAATACAATTCATTTGACCAACCTATGTATGCAATTGTTAAAGTAGACCTTCACTGGCAGTCTTTGTTATATATCACTTCCAACGAAACAATATGAAATAATGAAGGCATATCTTTTGGGTCCAAGCCCGTCAGATATGGTAATCAATCATTTTATAAAAGTTACTTTTCCTCAATGAGTTTTAACATTCTCAGCTATAAGATGAAGGGATTGGACTAGTCCAGTTTTAAGGTATGAGGATTCTGTTCTGCCATTGGTAAGAAGGAGCATTATCTGGTCTAGACAAATGCTGTTCTGCTATGCATTGTAATAATATTTGAAATATTGATTAGATTTGGGGACATTAGGTTTTGAAGGCCATAGCGAGATCTTTTGGGGACCTGTCACATTTATAGTTAAGTTTTGCTGAAGCTGACAGTTGGTCCAGGAGACTGGTCCTTTTCCACCCAAAGGAATGTACAAACTGGCACAAGTTGTCTGCTCCTGAGAGGCTTGCTTGGCCTTGAACTCTTAGATCAGGTAAATGTGAATAGTATCTGCACTGGTGGCAACTCCTTCACTCTCCCTCAAATTCCTTTCTCAAGAATTCTCTCTCAAGAAAGGTTAAACATCTCCACGAATCCTTCCATGACCTCTCACTATTATAATTTGAATGTATCTGTATTTATGCTCATACTCTGCTATCATTATTTAGGTATCTTCTTATTTTAACCATGTACTTCTGGGTAAGAATCATGTCTTATTTATCTTTGTATCTAACACCAAGTTGACCACATAGGAGACCTTCAAATAACAGTAATAGCCAACAATTATAGAGTATTTACTAAGTGGCAGGTACTTTATAAATAGCTTTTAACCTTTACGCCATCCCTATGAAGTATATACTGTTATTATCATTACCGTTTTACAGATGAAGAAACTGAGTTAAGAGGTTAAGCAATCTGTCCACAGTTAAACTTCACTAGATGGCTGAAGAGTATGAATAGGAATCCAAAGAGTCTGGCTCGAGTCTGCACTACAAACTATTAGGTAATGATTAATTATTGTGTAATAGTACCTTTCAATATGTTACTGTGATATGCTATCGCTCAAATTATTCTTCCGTTCCTTCTGAGAGAAGGCACATTATTTCTAGGCTGGGCTTCCAGCTGATTATATGGAGCTATATAAAGTTAAATTATATTTTTAAAAACAGCTATAATTCTATCTGGGAGAAGTTAACTGAAAAAAAAAGCAAATAATCAAAATACAAAACATGAGAATAGATTTTTTGATGTTTATCTATCACTAGGAGAAAATGATCACAAATGTACACCTGCAAGCTTCATCTTCTAAATGGAAGTCTTCATAGAGTTGACAAGCATAAATAGGGTCCCACGTGGACAGAATCTGGCATCTGAAATGGCATCTTCCAATATTGCCACCCCACAAGGCCATTAGATAATCTAGGATGGCCAGGTGACAGCACTGGCAGAGCAGATACAATCAAAACTCGAGAATCACCATGTAACAGTTCTGGATCCAAAGATGGGGCCAACACATAGCAAGCTCCATACCAGCAAGGTCTAAGTAGTGGTCACAAATTCAAGTGCTTTTAAGGAGATCAGGCAGCTAACAAGATGGAAGGATATCATGTTAGGAAAACATTTACAAAGACTGAGACAAAAAAAAAAAATATTTCATTTCTACCTTAATGCTACTATATTGAAAAAATAATTACCATGAGAAAAATAGGGGATGGTGTGAACTAAAGTGAACTAAAGGGAGAAAGTAATATAACATTCCAGGCCTTGGTTGCCAAATCTTTCCATTTTTCATGGGACATAAGAAATTCAGATTTTAATGCGAGATATTCCAATTGTTAAAATATTAGCAATTGATTCAATTACACACATACACACGCGTGCGCGCAAAATGTAAATTAATCCTAGATGTGGCAAACAAAATACATAATTGCAGGTCAGTTTTGGTCCACGGCCTACCAGCTTGCAACTTTGGAATAGTGGCTCCAAGTTCCCCAACAATAAGAAAACAGAAAACAATCACATGGGCAAACATGTTTGTTTGTGGTAAGAAATAAAAACAGAGAGTAGAATTCAGCAAGTTAGACAAGGCAAGGAGGAGTAAAGGGATCCTAGAGGTAAAAGCCGGAGAGAGCCTCGAAGCCAGGTAGTTCAGTGGGTTAAGTCAATGGTACCAGAAACCCACACCATGGAGAGCACCCTGAGCCAGGGGATGTTCTGCCCAACAGAGCCATTACTTCTAGCTGTAAACTGAAGCTGGTAGTGGGAGGTGGCCACCCCTGGAACCATAGTATGTACCAGGAAGTAGATGCAGGTGGTTGGAAGAGAAAGCCCTCTCCCCGCAGGTGTGCTCTGATCCCTGCTGGAGCAGGGACAGTCCAGCTAGGATTCCAGGGGAATTCTTATGGTAAGGGTCCCTGAACTTTCCATCCTAAATAGGAAGCACACCTCAGGGACAAAGAGATTAAGCTCTCCTATATTTCAGAGCCTCCCTTTGTTTGCCTGGGCTCCTTGAGTGCTCCACAAATAAAGCACATTGTGGTAAAACACCAAAGAACGGCACTGGTTCCGAGCAACAACATTTAGGCTGATTCCTCAAATGTCAGTTTGTACAATCTGCCCTCTTTCTTGTAGACCACCCAGTCTTTTTATAATGTCTCTACACTGTCTCATTTATTTTCTTCATGGCAGCAGAGATCCCAATTTCCTTAGTTAAATTTCATTCCTTTCCTTATGCAACTGCTGATTTATTGGTAATTCCCTGGCTCTCTATCATTCAGCTCGGAATGATTTTTTTTTTTTCTATCTAATCAGCCGAGAAATAGAGTAGAACTGATAAACTCTTACTTTTCTGATCTACTTAGAGTAGATTGGACAAACTGAGAAAAGTGAGGAACAAAAAATAGAGAAAGAAAAAAAATAAGTACAAAGAGATTAGAAGGGAAAGGAATCAGGAAGGCAGGTGTTACGTATAGGTGGTTCATAGTTCCTTGTGTCCTTTTCACTGAATGTTGTGTAAGAAATGGACAAGAAAACAGTCTTAATGAATTTACCCTATCATTTGGTGCAGCCCATGTTATTGCATTATTGTAATGAAAAACATATCAGAATATGTCTAGACACATGACATACTCCTGGTAGAGAGTTCCCTGCACTTCAAAAAATTGTGGTTCAATTTCCTTCTGGGAAGTGCTCCAATGGCAACATTTCAGGTTCTTGAAAGACTCTTCAGAATGACCGCCTAAGGGGAGGCCACCTCCAAAAGTAGACTTAAAGCACCAGGGCACTGTAAGAGCTGGCAGAACTTTCCATGGGAAAATGGTCAGAACAGCACGGCCCCCCTGTAGAAACCCCATGTACAATAATCCACTGATAGGTTTTGGTATATACAGAGTAGCTGTGACAGTCTAAATAAAACACTGAAAAGAACCTGTAAACAGAAGAGAAGTAATGAAATACTTTGTTTTGGTGATTCTTTAATTTTAACTACATATGGATTAAACAAATCCAATTGGTATAACTTTCACCAATGTGTTGATTTAAACCAAATTCTATAGGCATTGGAAGTCAGGAAAGAAAAGCAATACCACATCCCCATGGTACATTACTTATTATAGGGTAAATGATGCTATGCCTGTGTTCTCACAGAAGAGTCATGAAAAGAATAAGTCCTAAATTGCAGCCATCATGCTTAGATTATAATTCTGGCTGTGCCACTCGCTCTTAGACTTAAATCTCTAAATGCCTGAAGCTGGGAAAATCACATGACCTCCTATCATACATTTATAAAGCAAAGATTATAAAACAAAACAGAAAAAACCTTCTGTTTAATTCAACTCCTAGAATTCTCAGGTTTTAGTGCATATGGGACAAGATGATTTGAGAGGTTTGGGGATGCTATCTATCTGTACTCAACAGGTCAACAAGTATTTATTTCCTAAGTGCATAACAGGTACCATGACTAGATCATTGGCCCACCAGGGTAAATACAATCGCCTTTAAAATTGGAGGAGTAAATTTAATGTGGGGAAATAATAAGACGTGGGACAAAACTAAATATAATTAAATGCAGAATTTTGAGGGTGTAGTTTATCAGTTGTAGGAGTCTGGCCAAGGGATAGAGTAATAGATAGGGTATCTTAGCAGAGGTGGAATTTTAGTCGGGCCTTGAACCCCAAGTAGACACAAAGAAAGTCATACTAGAAAGGGAAAACATTACAGCAAAGGCACAAATTGAGGAACACATAGTAGAGGGAGGGCCAAGAATAGAAATTACTGTGGATTTGTAGGCACTTCAGCTTCACTAGCACTTACTGAAAAGAGGCAGTCAAGTAAATCAGGCTTGAAGTAGCCAAATTCCATAGGCTTAAAGCAGACCTTGTAGAGGTAAAACCTCTCTTCAGAGAATTTAGCCCTCGAAGCAATGACTAACCCAAAAGAAGTTTGCCTTGCCCTAAGGAGCAACCTATGTGTTACTCAAAACACACAACGGTCCCACACAACAATCAAATCCTAAAACCAGAATGCAAGCACATAGACCTTTCCCAAAACCACTTCTACGTGCCATTGAGCGTCACTACCTACCCTTCCTACTTCTGGAGTTGGTTAGATCTTCCTCCCTAGCCCGAATCTCTGAACAACCATAAATTATAAATTCCCAAATATCCCCAATTTACTTCTGTTTGGTGAGACAAACTGGATTGTATATCCCTTCTGGACTCACTGTAATTCTACCATCACTACTACCACCCTCACCAACACCCCATTCTATGAATTAACCTGCTTATGTACCCTGGCCTGTGTACTGCACTAGTCATTCTGTCCCTTAGCCTATTTCAATTCCAGGTTGACCAAAAATGTTCTATGAAGAAATAGTTATCAGATACCTACTATGTGACAGACACTGCACTAAACACTGAGGTCACAAAAAAAAAAAACAAGACACAAGTTCTCAAAGAGTAAAGTCCATTAGGAAGTTGGATCTGCCTCCATTCATTCACTTGACATCTATTAAGGGCCTATTATATGCCAATCACAATACTAAGCCTTGGGGATACAAATATGTATAAATACAGTAACTGCTCTCAAAGAACTTCTGGTCTATTTAGAAGAGACAGAGAAGAAGGTAAAACAAACAAACCACATAATAAAGCCACATATATGCTGTACAAATTTGTTCAGGGAAGTCTTTATGGAAGAGGTAACACAGGAACTGAGATTTGAAAGCTAAGGAGGTGTTTGACAGAATGAGTGGAGAAAAATACTCAATGTATAGATTATAGCATAGGGGAACATGAAAGCCTAAGTTATTCAAATCAGTTTTCCCACTAAAAACAATACTGGATAATGTATAAAAACATCTGCTTAAAACTGTTAAAAAGGTGATAAGAAACTACGAAATGACCAGGCTAAAATCTAAGTGAAGCAGGAAGCTCAGAGAGGTGAGCAGAGCTCTGGAGTTGCTTTTGTTTCAGGACATCTATCAGTTAGGTAACTTTGGGTTTTTATTTGTAGTCCTTTCTGGGTGAAGGGAAAAACAGAAATCAAAACTCAGGCCCTACAAGGTATGGAGACAAATCAAACAGATTCCTGCATTAAACAGTTTCTCCAAAGGGCTTACACTCTCAGGGAAAGGATGAACTAGAAGTAAACTCACCCCATCCCATCCCCTACTCCATGGGACTAAGTAAATTTGTTGATTACTGAGCAGCTTAGGAGAAGAAAGTCCGTGAGAAGTTGTAACCATAAGATATCTTTGGAGTAAATCTGAAGACCAAATTAACATCACTTAAAGAAAGGTAACCTGAGCAAGAACCAGCAGAAACAGTAAAGTGTAGAAACAATTCTTCAAAGATTTTAGGTAGTGAAACATTGGACATAAATTATAAAAAATTTATTCTTACTAAATTTTAAAAAAAGTTAAGAAAAAGTGGGATAAAGTTTGAAAGGAAAAGGAAAATATCAAAACGTTCTCTAGCAAATTTGAAAAGAATTGAATAGATTGTTCAGAATTCAAAACTACCCTTAAATGGATAGTTTTTGCAATAACTGTAGTAAGGATTAGATAGGGCAAAAGTCATCGGTGAATACCATGTCTAAGGCTAGATTTTTATAAGGAGCAGGATATTGGGGTTTGTTGTTTTTGTTTGGTTTTGCAATGCACAGCTAATTTATTACTTGATTTTATTATCTTCTACTGACTTAGGCTTTATTTTGTTTTTAATTATGGCAAGACTATAAGATGAGATCTACCCTCTTAACAAATTTTTAAGTGTAAAATACAGTATTGTTAACTATAGACGTGATGTCATACAGCAGACCTCTAAAACTTGTTCGTTTTGCATAACTGAAACTTTATACCCTTTGAAAAACAAATCGCTGTTTAGCTCTTCCAGGAGCAGGATATTTGTATGGTCTTAAAGTGTTATCACACAAACTGCTTATTAGTTACAAGAGTGGGGGAGGGTGAAAGTAATTATATTATAGAGAAACTGGATAAATTGACTGATTGATACAAAGTAACATCACCACCTCCAGATATAATATCCTGAGAAAGACACAGTATCACTGACGCAGTATTCTTGTCAAGAATGCATAACCTGAATTTAATCATGAGGGAACATCAGACAAACTCCAAATTAGGAATATTATGTTTTTAAAAAATGAGCCTGGTGGCTATGGTTTCCCAAAATATAAATGTCATAAAAGACACAGAAAGGCTGAGTAAATGTTCCAGATTACAAGAGGCTGAAGATACATGACAACTGAATGCAATACCTGACTCGAGCCTAGACACTGTACTGGAGGGAAAAAATGCTACAAAAGACATTATTAAGTCAATTGAAAAAAAATGAACTATGGCAGTAGATTAAAGAATTATATCAATACTTTCTAATTGTTAAGTTTAAATTTACCATGTAAAATATATTGAAATTGATAAATTTGCTGTAGTTACATGAAAATAGCCTTACTCTTCAGAAATAACTAAAGTACTCAGGGGTAAAGGGCCATGATGTATGCAACTTATCTACAAATGCTTCAGAAAAAAATTACAAAGCAGACAGAAAAAATAATTACAAAGCAGGCAGAAAAAAGGATACATTACCTCCTAAAGAGCAGCAGCCTCACAGCTGACTTCGCAAAAAAAAAAAATGATTAAAGACAAAAGACAGTGGAATTATGTCTTCAGTGTGCTGAAAGAAA
>NW_011888791.1:13544878-13552392 GCF_000151845.1 Pteropus vampyrus | reverse complement strand
TTAGGGATATTGTTTTCAAGAGCACCTATCTGCATCCACTAACTCACAAAACAAAGTGCAAAGAGCATAACTTGGTTGCGATGCATTATAGAATATCTGTAGCAATAGATTATGCCCTCATAATTTTTACATGTCTCTGTCCCTCGTGTGTACAAATATGTGCTTGGGAACACATGTGGAGATGTCCTTCTAAAACATGCCAGCAAATTGGTGAAAGAAAAAATATATTATCATCAGTGAAGATAGAAGGTGAGAAACAGTACTGCATGCATTCTAATAGAAATGCAGGCTGTTTTCATTTAAATTAGTTTCAGCCTTCTTCGTTGAAAACAGAAGTAAATCATGTAAGGAACTAATTCATACTGGGAGAGACAACAAAGAATGCCAATAAAATTTATTTGTAAAAAAAAATTACTACAAAAATATTTCTACCACATTTCCAGTGTTGTTTTAAATAAAAGAATAGAGGCCCTTTTCCAGGAACATTTTTAAAGGATATAGCTTAAAGGAAACTTTTATTTCTTTTTTTATATAGTATATGGCTGGGTCTCATTTAATTGCAGACAAAATCTTGGTTTTCTGCACAAAAAAGGCTTGACATAAGCAACGTGGTGGTCTATGGGACAGACGATTACATGGACCTTAATTCTGCTTGTATCTGACAGATGTTCATTATGGTTTGCTCCTCTGATAACGAAGAGCAGAAGCTCCTAGTATAAAAGGTGCATACTCTTTCATAGAGGCTTTCCACCACCAGTCCCCTAGAATTCACACACAGTGATTTTATTTACATGACTTTGGAACATAGATAATTCAGTGAGTCCAGTTTTTTCCCACATAGATAATTCAGTGAGTCCAGTTTTTTCCCACATGTCTTACTTGCCTAATCAGACTAATTTCTATCTTACAAATGGCACATTCATCACAATATTCCTTCTTTAATGGGCACTCTAAGGGACATATGGTGAAGAGTGTGTCTGATCTCCTTCAAGAGTTGTGGACGTACCCTGAAGTGTCATTGTTTCTCCAATCTGTTATTCATGAGCTTATCTAAACTTCTAATAAACCTATTTATAGCTCCAATCTGCAGCACATCCTGGAATAATGCATTCCACAAGTTTCTACTCATCATAGATCTCTTTTAAGCTTCTGAGAGTACCCTGAATTCTAGTACCAGGATTCAATAAATATAAATGTATAGTTTTCGTAACTTTACAGATTTTAATCATATCCCCTTTCTTAGCTTTCTTCCTTTGTAACTAGAGCCCTCCTCTTTTTACACTACATTCAGAAGAAATTTAATGAATGAATTCAGCAATTGAAGCTAATTAATTAATCAATACAGAAACATATTTTTTGCCCATGTTAGTTAACTTTCTCTGGACCGTCTCTCTTTCATCATGGCTTCGTTGAGAGTTGCTGACCAGAACCGAATACCATGTTCCTGGTGCAGTGCATAGCGAGGTACAAAGAGAGACTGTTTATTCTAAAACAATTTATAAGCAAGCCTGGAAATGATTAAGATACTTGTGGACTCACCACACACACCGGAATCAAGAAGGGCTTTGGGTGAAATGGTGCTTGTCAGAGAAGATAGGGTGTAGAGGTGAGAAGCAAGCTGCCCTTGTCAGGTTCACCTCATCTTAATCCTGGGCTGCCTTCTTCACTGGACAAGTTGTCATGTCAGTTTCTCCAGGGTAAAGCCTCCTCACATAAGGCTTGGAAATATCAAGATTTTTTTGAAAGCAGAATTTTCAAATAATTCTGCAAGACAAGCTAAAGTGCAGTGACCATACAAAAGGGAAAGGAGAAAGACACTAGGATATTTGCCCATTTGTGTTCATATCGACCACATTCCAAAGTGATTACCCATTTATAAAACATCTAATAGATCTTCAAGGGCACAAATCCCCCGGAAAGCTAATTCAGAAGGTTTCTTGGCAAGTACAGAAACAAAGCAGTTTACATGGTATTGATGAAAATGAAAAAACATGCTAAACTAATCCTACTGCAGAACACAATAGAGCCGTGTCATTACCGGACAACTTATGTCCATCACTTTTTCAGAGACCTGGGCGATGCTAAAGTTATAAGTTATCAATTTCCAATTCTCCTTTTCATATAAACTCCATGTAGACAATTTCTTTTCAATTACTTTTTAAGAAAGAAGATAAATGCCTGGCTCACATGCAGTCACTTTTCTATTCCCCTATCCATTAAAGACCTTATGAATGGAACAAGCCCTGAGCCAGTATGTAGCTTCAGAAGGTTTCTTAACACAGTAGTCTTGGTAATCATTACAAAGGCATTAGCAGGGTAACTAGTAATTAACTAGGTCTCAGCTTTCCTGGGTTATATTCTAGTTCTAGAGATATTCTGGTCGCTCAAGTTAGAGAAATATCCAAATTATATTTACAAATATCCTTTCAAGGTTTAGTTTTTTACCCCCTTAAAGATGCCATCAATCATCCCATACACCATTGCCTGTATGTGTCACTAATGAAGAAAAATGCTTCTAATTATTTGTAAAGCTACAGCAATTATAAAATACACTCTGATTTCAGAGATGTTAAACTGTTCGGGAAAATTTACCTTGAAATCTGTGAAATACAGTATTTTCATTCTTATTATATTTTTTCCAGATCAATCTCAAATTTTGACAGCACTCTTCATCCCAGCACCCCTGGGCTGATTTCCACATATTCTCATGCTGTCCTAAAGGCAGCTTAGAATTAGTGGATTTTGAAAAACTACATCACTGTTAGGAGCCTCCCACCCTCAGTCAGCAGTAGGGGACAAGGAGGGTTTTATTTGAGGTAAGGCTTCTGGCTGACTACAAAAGAAAAAGAATCATAAGAACAGTTCTGGAAATATCACTTAAAACAAGAAATCAGGAAACTAGCAAGCTTAAAAGAACCACTGCTTATGAAGTAGCCCTTTCAGCCACACATGCACATGTAGTAACACAGTCACCATGAAATATGGCATTGTTAAGTACCAAAAATAATAATAATATAAACCATATACATTTATGTGACATATTTGTCCTGCGACAAGGTGTCACCCTTGAGCTTTATTCCCAGGTTCATCCAGTCCAGCGTGCCCCTGTTACACAGGCTCTTTCCTAGCACCATTCCTGAAGCCAAAGGCTCTTTTAGGCTTTGGAAACACAGTGTCCTTGTTCAAAGCTTTGCCACTGTGCACTCTGGCATCAGTTCAAGAAAATATGCTGACCAGGCTTAACCCAGGGTGGCCTCCTGTTATCCCACTGCTCCCTGGTTGACCATGGAACTTAATAATTTCTCCAGACTTCTGTACTCTCAGAACACATCTGTAGTATCCAGATATCCTCTTGCGTTTCTTCCACATGGAAAAACAAAAACAAAAACAAAAACAAAAACCCTTTTTTACATCTGAGATGCAAAACCCCTAGAATGCCCTAAAAAGAGGCCCAGAAATCCAGTCCCTTAATCCTCTCTAGAATCAGTCTCCTTATCTCCCTAGGAGCGGTGTTCATCTCTGTCCAAATTGGCCAGGTAGCATCTTACTTTAGAAAATAAGGAAAGAAGAAAGAACAATTACTCTATACATGACTTAATACAAATGGAAAAATCTTTAACCCTTTCTGTAGCGTTGCCAACAACAAAACATCTCAAATGTAGTAACAAGAAAAACTGTTTTCCTACAACAAAGATTGTTCCTAACGATTCGGTACTCTTTTCTAGGATTGAAAATGATGTTTTCTATATTCCATAACATACAATTTATATCCATTATTGAATGAAAATAGAACAGCTCTCCTCTGATAGACTAGAAATCAGAATCCTCATGTTACATATTCTTTATTTGTCCCTCCAGATCCACTTTTCAACCTGGCGTTCTTCCCGGGAGGCTAATTCTTAAGGACTTTGTCAACTGTACTCCCTTTTGCCTTATGGTTTCCAGTTGAGTTTGACCAATTAGCGGTACCTACAAATTCAAAGACAGGAAGAGGATTGAATATATATTTCCCCAGTTCCATCCTCTCTATGCATGGCTTTGAATTGTTTCCCCCTAGAGAAGGCCACAGACCCTATAATGCAGCCTTCTCCTCCCGCTTTAGCTATGGCCAAGGGTGTTAACAGTTTGCCATTGTTGCCAGTCCCTGGTGTTGCCCTCTCCCTTGTTGGTTCCTTAAATCTGCCCAGCTTTGTCAACAATTCTTCTATTCACCTCTCTACAATTATGCCTTTTCAGTGTGCCATTTCCTGCTGGAACCTGATTGATACATCAGATTTTACAATAATACCTGCTATCTAATGCTTGGTGTGGATCTTTTCTTCAGTCTAAAGCTAAGGATAACTCTTCTGCAGATAGTTGCTGGTAACCACGATTTTCAAGAATTAAAAGGGCTTTAACCATTTGGCTACTGTCAAATCTCCCTGAAAAATCTGATAGTCAAGAGGATTGTATATATATAACCCCTCTCTCTTCAAGAACCCAAATGTTATCTCTGCTTTAGACCAGACCTCAAGGAAGCTGCACACCTCAATCTTGCCTCCCCGTACACACCCTGCAGAGCTGCTTGGCCCTGTAAAGGATTGCGACTCTCCCATTTCTTTGGTCTGCATTAGCTACTCTTCCTATGGGCTCTCATAGCACCCTTGTGCTGTGAGAACTGGTCTATTTGTCTCTCCAGAATATATCTGTTTTGTTATTTTTTTCTTTACTTATCTGGCCCACTATATTATAAGTTCTGTTGAGAACACAAATTGTCTCACACACTTTAATATTTATTAAAGCACCTAAAACTGTCACTAAATAATATTTGTTTGAAAATAAACAAACTGAACATCATGCTAGTGAATTTAGTGGGCAATAAAGCAGTAATAAGAAATGATCATAGCTAGAACACACGTGCATTATAAATTAACTGCTAATGGGTACACTGGTCACTCCCATTGCTTCATTCACTGCTTCATTCATTTATTGTTCTATCAAATGTATTTAGGGTCTGTTATTAGACAGCATGGCACTAGGTCCTGGAAACACAAAGTTGTGTGAGGCATTGTCCCTGCCAGAAGGCAGCATTATTAATCACAGGAACCCTGTGAAGTTCATATTTTGATGAGGATTTCCTATGCAAATTCTTCTCAAAGGAGCTGGCTTCTTTTTGCATCCCAATAAGAAGTGCAAAGACCACTCTGAAACTTTGCACAATGTTTTACATGAAATGGTCTAGCTTTCCAACACTAGCGCTTCTTGACTTAACATTTCCTCTCTTTGAACATTTCCCTTTCTTTCTCTCCTTTACACTTTCTGAATGAGTTTTGGCTATTTTCCTTTGCTCTGGTTTTTATTGTAAGCTGATTCAAATGCTTCTTGAAGGAAATTGAAGCATAAATAACAATAACAACAACAACAAGAAAACAGATCGCTTTTCCCCCGACTTAAATCTTATCTACCTTTGAAATGTCTTATTGATTGATCTAGCTATTTTTCTCACTTAAATTAATTTTAAAAGGCCATAATTGTATTAGTACAGGATTAACAATAGAAAATTCCTTTAATCATTAAGAAATATTGATATATAGCAAACTGTTAACAATATATGTTCAGCAATGGGAAGTGGGGGAGGCTAACACTGGGGAATTTGGATTCTATATTATATAATTTTCAAATTTTTACCAGCATTTTACTTATGCAAAAAAATACACATTTAAAAGAAAACAAAACAAAGAGAAGACAGCCTAGATTATCTTCATTTTCCCATGTTCACATGGTGGTCAAATGAACATGCAGATTTAAGATATATAGGGTGGTAATTTGATTATTGAGTCATATGTGACCCAGCTGAATGAATGTAATAACAGACAGATGATGGTTTATGTCATTGATATGATTTCCCTCGTTCCATATTTTAGCAGTCAGTCATTTCCAGAATTGGCTTAAGCCCTGAAAATATCCTCATCGGGGATGTCGTTTTGAGCCTGGGACATTCTCTAACATCTGGAAGATGTTCAGTGACTCTAAATGATGAAGGCCAGAGGGAGCGTGTGAGGATGGGCGCCTGTCCTGGAGCTTCCCTGAGTTAGCAAACACCTTGCTCTGGCAATGAACTCTCCCCTGGGTGTTTTTCAGATATTCGGTTTTAGAAGCAAATCTAAAAAATGACAGTTCATTTGAAACAGCCTTCATATCTAGAGACTACATTACAAGACTTATAAAAACTTAATATGAGTCTGCTTTAGAGGATGGGGGGGAGGCAAAGTGTGGCATAGCTAGTCTTATAGTCAAATGACTAGGCCACCCTATTCAGAATAATTCTACAGATTAATAAAGCAGAATCTCTCTACTGCAGAATAAAATAAAACTCCATAAATACAAAATGAAATGTAAAGTGTGTGTGTGAATAATGAAATATCGGGATTCCGTATTTAAATTCTTATAAAATATTTGAGCTGTTTAGCATTAAGCCCCAAAGATCTAATCAAATAGATATCTAAATGACTCAGACATTGTAACTTCAGCATTGTAGCATTGTATTTGCCAGCAGATACAGTCAGTTCTTTCACCAACTGAGATATCATTTAGCCTATAACTTAAACAAGCACTGATAAAGTTTTTTACAAAAGATGCTATCAGCAAAACAAACAGAGGACTTTGTATTACTTCAAAGCTTATTTATAATGTGTTTAGAAAAATTCAATGGAAACAGGAAAATAATGTCTTGATTTTCTAAACTTCACAACATCTGCTTTTACTTACTATTCGGCATTGGAAAGGTCTCTGGATTTCAAGTGAATTACTTCGCTTTTCCTTTGTCTATTCCTTTACTTGACTATCTTCACACTAAGTTATACACTAAGGCACAATCTATGAGCCCATGAAAATCTCTATGGCATGAATAACAAAGGAATTTTAGAACACATGACACAGTATACAGAAATATGCCTGAAAAGAAAGGCCAGGTGTAAAAGGAGCAGACCCCTCTATAAAAACACTGAAATTCCTGTATCATTTTTTCTCAAAAAACCCAACACTGGTTATTTACATGTCATTCACAGTTTTCACTAGATAGTATTAAAAATAGTTCATAAAGAAAAACAATGGACTTTTATATACGTGTGTATATGTAAGTATGTCTGTGTGTTTTGCCCCAATACAAATGATATTATTAATATAATCAGTAAATCCCCAGGTTTTGTCCCCCCCCCAAAAAAAAGGCACTAAAATCTGCTGAGAACAATATTCTCAGTGTTAATCTACTTTTGGGACTTTTGTTTTCCTTTTTCCCAAATCAAAAGGATTTAAATCCAAAGATATTTTAGAAATGTTTTCTAAATTTTTAAAAGAAAGGTATTTCTTTATACTCAGTGAGAGTTGCCCATAAAACACACTGATGTCCAAATACTTTGGAGGGCATGTACGTCTCTCATTCCTTGACCTTTCTCTGTCTGACTAAGCATTCACTTATTTCATTTAAAATAAGTCACCTTAGAGAAATGCAACCATTCCTTCTGCTACATTTCCTG
>NW_011888791.1:13505835-13544828 GCF_000151845.1 Pteropus vampyrus | reverse complement strand
CTCGTTCCATATTTTAGCAGTCAGTCATTTCCAGAATTGGCTTAAGCCCTGAAAATATCCTCATCGGGGATGTCGTTTTGAGCCTGGGACATTCTCTAACATCTGGAAGATGTTCAGTGACTCTAAATGATGAAGGCCAGAGGGAGCGTGTGAGGATGGGCGCCTGTCCTGGAGCTTCCCTGAGTTAGCAAACACCTTGCTCTGGCAATGAACTCTCCCCTGGGTGTTTTTCAGATATTCGGTTTTAGAAGCAAATCTAAAAAATGACAGTTCATTTGAAACAGCCTTCATATCTAGAGACTACATTACAAGACTTATAAAAACTTAATATGAGTCTGCTTTAGAGGATGGGGGTGGAGGCAAAGTGTGGCATAGCTAGTCTTATAGTCAAATGACTAGGCCACCCTATTCAGAATAATTCTACAGATTAATAAAGCAGAATCTCTCTACTGCAGAATAAAATAAAACTCCATAAATACAAAATGAAATGTAAAGTGTGTGTGTGAATAATGAAATATCGGGATTCCGTATTTAAATTCTTATAAAATATTTGAGCTGTTTAGCATTAAGCCCCAAAGATCTAATCAAATAGATATCTAAATGACTCAGACATTGTAACTTCAGCATTGTAGCATTGTATTTGCCAGCAGATACAGTCAGTTCTTTCACCAACTGAGATATCATTTAGCCTATAACTTAAACAAGCACTGATAAAGTTTTTTACAAAAGATGCTATCAGCAAAACAAACAGAGGACTTTGTATTACTTCAAAGCTTATTTATAATGTGTTTAGAAAAATTCAATGGAAACAGGAAAATAATGTCTTGATTTTCTAAACTTCACAACATCTGCTTTTACTTACTATTCGGCATTGGAAAGGTCTCTGGATTTCAAGTGAATTACTTCGCTTTTCCTTTGTCTATTCCTTTACTTGACTATCTTCACACTAAGTTATACACTAAGGCACAATCTATGAGCCCATGAAAATCTCTATGGCATGAATAACAAAGGAATTTTAGAACACATGACACAGTATACAGAAATATGCCTGAAAAGAAAGGCCAGGTGTAAAAGGAGCAGACCCCTCTATAAAAACACTGAAATTCCTGTATCATTTTTTCTCAAAAAACCCAACACTGGTTATTTACATGTCATTCACAGTTTTCACTAGATAGTATTAAAAATAGTTCATAAAGAAAAACAATGGACTTTTATATACGTGTGTATATGTATGTCTGTGTGTTTTGCCCCAATACAAATGATATTATTAATATAATCAGTAAATCCCCAGGTTTTGTCCCCCCCCCAAAAAAAAGGCACTAAAATCTGCTGAGAACAATATTCTCAGTGTTAATCTACTTTTGGGACTTTTGTTTTCCTTTTTCCCAAATCAAAAGGATTTAAATCCAAAGATATTTTAGAAATGTTTTCTAAATTTTTAAAAGAAAGATATTTCTTTATACTCAGTGAGAGTTGCCCATAAAACACACTGATGTCCAAATACTTTGGAGGGCATGTACGTCTCTCATTCCTTGACCTTTCTCTGTCTGACTAAGCATTCACTTATTTCATTTAAAATAAGTCACCTTAGAGAAATGCAACCATTCCTTCTGCTACATTTCCTGATTTGAGATTTCGGTAAACTTTGCATTAATAGGAGACAGTGGGTAAAAAAAAGAAAACTGATATATTGGTCATGATACAAAAACAATTTTACTCAGAACTTTCTTGGAAACCTTGTTGAGATGCTTTAAACATTTGTTGGTGGCTTCTTCTGAAGCTGATTTAAAAGTTGTGGGTTATTTGTGGTTAATATACAAAAGGAAAAAAAGAAAAACAGGGAGAAAATGGCCTTTAGGAGCACTCCTGAGGTTTCACCACTGGGTTAGCTGACATTCTTTCCTTCACTTCCCCAGGTGGGCTGACCTCAACATTCTTAGTGTCCAAGACTTCTAAAAGAATGTAAACCACATTATCTTCCCCAGAAGGGAAAACAGGAACAAAGTTGGATGATATGTCAGGATAAGGAATAGGTCCACCATGTGTTTAAGAAAGGGGAAGAGTTACACTGCAATCACACCAAAAATCAAAGTTTGTGGACATGGGTATGTCCACATAAAAAAGAAGAGTGGCTTTGCCATTTAGTCAAAGGTCCTTCAGAGGATGTTAAAGAGCAAGCTGGAAGCCATTATTCTTGATTTCTGCCACACACCTGTGAGATCAAGATGAGAGAGAATACAAAGAGATCTATATCTCTAAAGGGTTTTAAAATTGAGAAGATAGTGGAAATCAGGAGTAAAGAGAGAGAAAGGATCTGAGTCCTTTTTTGCCATCACTGAATGTTAGCAACACTGCCTTTTATGATTGCTTTGATTATGTGCTAAATTCAAAAGGTTTTAGCCATGGATAATTTGATGCTTTGGTTTTCCTTTATTCTCCATTTTTTCCGTTGCATGTTTTACAATGGTTGGTGTTCGAGAATCAATGTAACAACAACAGTAAAGGCTTTGACCTGGAATCTATATGACTTCACTTGAGGTAGAAATAAAAAGGAAATCAGTTCTGAAAAAAAAAAAAAAAAAAAGGAAACTCTCAGTCTCATAAGCCTTCCTCTTTTTCTTAAAAACACTTTAAAGATGTTTTCATCTGATATTATCTTTAAATCATCACTTTGAAAAAGATCCTTTAAATGTCAATTCTTCTCTGAGGGCTTAGTCATAGGTCCTCCCTTTTTCTCATTCTATGCACTTTGGGTAACTGTGCTGACTTGTAGAGCTTCAATTAGCAACCGTTTATTGGTCACCTTCACATTTTATCTTTGAACCCACTTATCTAGCTGCCTAATAAACAACAGCCTACCTGGTATCTCATAAGCCCTCAACGCATCATGTTCAGAAGTGAATTCATTTCCTTCTTCTCTATCTCTCCCCGATCCCAGCATTTCCCCTATGTTCCTTGTCTTCAGTGTCTACCCACATAGCCCAAATCATTAATCCAAGGGTCTCTTTGACTCTTCTGTCTTATCCAATTAATGACCAAGTCCTGTCAATCTGGCTCTTCAAATATCACCTTCAATATCCATTTGTCTCCATCTCTACTGTCACCCTAAGTCATTGTTATCTCTGACAAATTTTGCCGAAACAGCATCCTGGCCAGTCTCTTTGCCACTAATTTTATTCCTATCCAGTCAATTTACCCACCACACAACCCTTGGAGTAAACCTTCTTGAGATGATCCTCAAGAAACGCAAATCTAATCAAGACATGCCAATTTAAAACTCCTCGGTATATCCTTACAATCAAATCTGAATACCTTAACTTAGAAGACTCTTACTATTTAGCCTATGCCTAATTCTCCAATGCTGGTTTCACTTCTCCCTCAAGTCACACTGAGCATCTTTTAGTCTCCAGAACCTGCTGTTCTCACTGCCTATCCCCAACCCAAATGTCACTTTCATAAGGCTATCTTACCTAAACTAGAGCGAGGTCCTAACTATGCTTGTAAAACACACTAGCTTCTACTGTCTCATCACATCCTGTTGTAACTGTGTGCAGTGTCTCCTTTACTTTGCTGTAAGCTCCATGCGGACAGGGACCATGTTTGTCATATTAACTACTACCACGCACCTGGTATTTGGTTGGTATTTAATAAATACTGATTGAATAAATGAATGTATTTATTATCATATATTTTTTCCTTCACTAACACAATAGGCCATAAGATCTGCTGTAAATCATTGGTGACTGACTTATTTAACACAAAGTATGAGCTACCTGAGATAAAAATTGAGATTCAGCATGCTCCAAAACCAAGACA
The DNA here is from genome assembly GCF_000151845.1 of Pteropus vampyrus. Lineage (NCBI taxonomy): Eukaryota > Metazoa > Chordata > Mammalia > Chiroptera > Pteropodidae > Pteropus > Pteropus vampyrus. Next base: position 13,541,012 of record NW_011888791.1, on the reverse strand, counting down.
TCTCACAGAATTTATAGGCATCATGTGCTCCAAATTCTGCCTCATTAACAGGATGGCAGCAGATTCAGCCAAGCTTGGCCAGGCTCAGAGACATACCTGCCTTTGGCTAATCCAAAAATTGTGGGTAGAATAATGTTGTTTAATGGTTATTTGCTACCTCTAGCTATTCACCCTGATCCCGTCATCTAGTTTGGAGAAAAGTAGGGAGTTATTAAAGATGTCATTAAGCTGGGGGAATATTTTGTTCATCCTCTGAATCTAATTCTAACACCTAAGTTAGTGAGAAGGGTTCTTTTTAAAGGCTTACTGTAACTCTCTGTAACCCTTGTATATGTTTGCTCCTGGTGTTAGATGGAACATCAGATGTCTTGAGATAGTTGTAACCGACAGAAGATGCAATGTTAGTGACGCATCATGAAAAATGGCTCAACTATATCAAAGTTAGGTCACAAGACATGATTCAAACAAAAGGCATGCTACCTGCAATGGTCTCACCTCATGACCAGCACTCAGCCCATTTATAATGTTCTGTTGTTTGCAGCTGTCCATCAGAATATGACCATTTGCAAATTGTCATCTGTCCTCCAAGAGTGTTATTTCAAACAGGAATTCTCATTGCCTTATTTATACTTAAGGCCTGCTAACATAGGCCTATGTTATCAAGCCAAACATAATTATTGGCTTAAGAGTTTTGTTTCTCCATATTGCTTAAGGTAATAAAATATAGTAACAATTAGGAATTAAAACATTTTCACTGTTCTCTTTAATTCAGAACTTCAACTACTGATGCTTCAAGTCCCAGCACTGAAAATTACAAAGTAAAATGCTGCATGGAAGAGAAAATTATGGAATGAATTAAATCAGCCCTGGATAAACAAAAAGCCTCAAGAAAAATCATATTCACATTAGAATCTCTTCAATACCTAACTTGTCTTTAGTAAAAGCTAGGAAACTATGATAAAGCAGCAAGTCTGCCACCTTACTGGAAACCAAAGAGTGACTTTCTATTGAAGTGCCCTTTCCAAAGATAGTAGTAAAGGACTGGGCTTTGCAAGGACACCTGGGTTGGAAGCTTGGTTCTACCTATTTCTCACTTTGTCTGCTTAAGGCTTTGGAAAAAGACGTGATGACACCTATTTCACATAATGACTGTGAGCACTGAATTAGGTAGTATCTGTAAATCTCCTGGCAAATGGTGAAATACCTAGCCCATAGAAGGTATTTGAAAAATGTTTTGTTTTGTTTTGTTTTGTTTTTGTTTTCATTTTTGTTTTTTTCTTATTATGGTGACATTGGTTAATGAAATCCAGTAAGTTTCAGGTGTACAATTTAGTAATAAGGCATATATATATTGCATTGTGTGTTCACCACCCATAGTTAAATTTCTTTCTGTCACCACATATTTGACCCATTTTACCCCATCTACTTCCCTCTTCCTCCCTCACCTCTACCCTCTGGTAACCAGTAGTCTATTGTCCATGTCCATGAGTCTCTGTTTGTTTGTCATGTTTGTTTGTTGCTTTTAGGTTTATATCCACATATAAGTGACATCAAGTGGTTTTCAACTTTTTCTATCTGGCTTATTTCGCTTCGCATGACTACCTCAAGGTCCATCTATGTTGTCGCAAATAGTAGTATTTCATCTCTTCTTATGGCTGAGTAATATTCTATTGTACATATGTACCACAGCTTCTTTATTCAATCATCTATTGTAGGACACTTTAGTTGCTTCCAGGTCCTGGCCACCATGAATAATGTTACTATGAACATTGGTGTGCAAGTATCTTTTTGGATATATGTTTTCAAGTGTTTAATATCCAATAGAGGGATTGCTGGATCATATGGTAATTCTATTCTTAGTTTTTTGAGGAACCTTCATACTGTTTTCCATAATGGCTGTACCAATTTGCAGTCCCAGCAGCAGTGTATGAGAGTTCCTTTTTCTCTGCATCCTCTCCAACACGTGTTATTACTTGTCCTGTTGATAATAGCTATTCTAACAGGTGTGAGATGGAATCTCATTGTGGTTTTGATTTGTATTTCCCTAACAGCTAGCAATGTTGAGCATCCTTTCATATGTTTGTTGGCCATTTGTATGTCCTTTTGGGACAAGTGCCTGTGCAGGTCCTCTGCTCATTTTTTAACTGGATTGTTTTTTTTGTTGTTATTGAGTTATATAAGTTCTTTGTATATTCTGGATAAGTTTTCTTCCTTCTTCCTTTCTCTACCCACCCTCAAGTACCTACTTTTACTGTGGGGGTATTACGTAACCACTAGACAAAATAGAAATCATTCAGATTTGATATTAGCAGGTCCCATTCTATAGGCATCTTTTCACAGTAGTTAGATCTATTATTTTTCTATGAAAATTAAGGGTTGTTTCTTTAAGTATTTCTTCCATAATAATAAATAAGGGATATTTTGTAACTTTGTATTTAACATAGCTAAAATTCAGTGCAGCAACCTAAATAAAACTAATTTTTAAAGTAGATAACTCTGCAACTACTCAACCTCTATTTGAAAATAATATAGAAAGTTTAAAGTTCATTGTACACCCAAACACCAGGAAACTCTCCATTTAATTGTCTCATCAATTTCAACTTTAAATCTATCCTAACTGCTTAATACATCAAATTGTTCACAGCTAAGAGGCGAGATTTTCTTGTGCTCTAGTTTATACTGAATATCAGCAGATAAAGTATTCTCTGAGAGTAAAAGAGGTATAACAGAATAGAGATCAATTATTTCAGTCCATATGGTACTATTAAGTAAATTTACAAATTTGTTTATTCAGTAAACAAGTATTAAGAGCCCACTAACGCCAGGCACTGATATAATGTTCTAGGGAATGTTGCCTCTGTGTACTTCTAGAATTGATTTACAATGCAGTATCTGAAATGCAGTCATAGTTTTATTATTAGAGTATTATTCACCATAATTATTCTTCTTTCTAACTATAAGGACAACAATAACAACGATACATGCTAAGTGCCTATGATAACATCAAATGTTTTATCCTATGTACTCTTCACAACACTTACATAGGGAAGAAATTTTTATAATCTCCATTTTACCAGATAAAGAAAGAGATGTAGAAAGAATATTTAACTTGTGTAAGGCTACCCAGTTGGTAACCAAGAAAGCTGAAATACAAACCAAGTCTGTATAACTCAAAAGTCTATTCTCTAAAGTCTAAACTAAATCAATGCTACTCAAAGTCCAATCCTCCATGGACTGGCAGTATCAGCAGCACCTGGAAACTTGTTAGAAATAAAGAACCTACTGAATCATAATTTCAGTGGGTATGGCCCAGCCACACATTTTGACAAGTCCTCCATGTGATTCTTATTCATGCTAAAGTTTGATAAGCACTGTAATAAACCATTACACTATACATACTATTCAGTTTCCTTAATTCATAAATTACTAATGGTGTTGAGTCACATTATTGCTCACTTGCATTTAAGAATTGTTAGCCCTTAGAACAGTTGTCCTTTTGGGTTGGATACTATCTAATTAAAACACAACTCTGTGCCACATTTTTTAAGCAGGGTAACTATTCATCCTAATTCTTTCATGACAGTCATATTAAACCTATTGTCTTAATGTAATTAACAGTAGCCCTTCACTCTCAGAAGTACCACAGTTTGAACTATAAATCATTTGGTGACCCTATCTACAAGCCACTACTTGCCCTGGCTGCCACTCTTTCCAATGTCATGTCCTACCATTCATCCCTCACTTCTATGCCCTCGCTACAAAATGGTTTTCTTTCAGTTCCTTAAAATTTTCAAACTCACTTGTGATGCAAGGGCCTAACATTTCTGGTCCTTCTTCCTGGGAAGCTCTTCCTCTAGATCTCAGAATGATTTGCTCCTTCTCAGTGGCATCCCAGGTACATATAGGCAATTTAGAGAATTTTATAACAATAGTAAAACCAACTAAAAAAGTGTCATCAGAATTTTAAACATTAATAAGAAAATCCTGTTCCCCCACCAAAAAAAAATATTGTTATTTGTCTTTTAATAAACATGGTATCCAAATGGAAGTTAACTTGAAGAACTCCCAGGTTCTTGCCCTCAACAAACAGACATAAATACTTGCATTCATCTCTAAATTACTAGATTCAGAACAATTCTAGCTTATTTGGGGTAGTTTGTATTTCCAATCCCTGTGTTATTACATATTCCTCAGTTTAAACAACAGATTTGAAATAAGTTGTGGTAGCACAGTGATTGAAAAGATGAAGAAACAGAACCTGAGTTACCTTAATTCTGTCATGTTATTTGACTTCTTAGGATTTTTATTTGTATTTAAGATTTAAAACATAGGGAAATCCAAGGAAGCCAGAGTAGCCAAAATAGTCTTCAAAAAGAAGAACAAAGATGGAGGCTTCACATGTCTCAATTTCAAAAATTATTGCAAATCTACAGTAATCAAGACAGTGTGGTGTTGGCATAAAGACAGTCACATAGAGTTGAGAGTCCAGAAATAAATACTCACATTTACAACCAATTGATTTTTTACAAAAGTGCCAAAATAATTCAATGAGGGAAAAAATCTTTTCAACACGTGGTGCTGGGACAACTAGATATCCATATGCAAAAGAATAAAGTGGGATCTTTATCTCACATCAACTCAAATAGACCAAAGACCTAAATGCAAGAGTTAAAATATAAAATTTTTAGAAAAGTGTAAAGCTTTATAACCTTGGATTCGGCCATAGTTTCTTAGATATGACACCAACATCACAAACAACAAAAGAAAAATAGAAATTAGACTTCATTAAAATAAATAACTTTTCTGCCTGAAAGGACACCATCAAAAAAAGGAAAAGACAACCCATAGAATGTAAGAAAATATTTGTAAGTCATATAGCTGATAAGGTACTTGTATCTAAAACATATAAAGAACCCTTACAACTCAATAATAAAAAGAAAAATAATGCAATTGAAAATAAGCAAAGAAGACATGGAAATGGTCAGTAAGAAGATGAAAAGATATTCAACATCATTAGTCATCAGGTAAATGCAAATCAAAATCACAACAAGCTACTACTTCACATCCACTAGGGTGGATACAATCAAAATGTCAGATAATAGTAAGTGTTAACAAGGATATTGAGAAGTTAGAGCCCTCATACATGGCTGGTGGGAATGTAAAATGGTACAGCCAGTTTGGAAAACAGTCTGGCAGTTCCTCAACAGATTTAACATAGAGTTGCCATATGACCTAGCAATGCCACTCCTAGGTATATACCCTTCAAAATATAAACGTGTTCACATAAAAACGTATACATTAATGTCCATTATAGTATTAAGTATTCATAATAGTAAAACTATGAAAACAACCCAAATGTGCACCAACTGATGAATGGATAAATAATATATGGTATATCCATACAATGAAATATTGTTCAGCAATAAAAAGAATGAAGTACTGACACATGCTACAAATAGATGAACATTAAACACATGATTCTAAGTGAAAGAAGCTGGTCACAAATGAGAACATATTTATGATTCTATTTATATGAAATGTCCAAAATAAGCAAATCTATAGACCCGGAAATGGTTTCCTAGGGCTTGGAGAAAGGGGTAGTGGTATGGGGAAACGTGGTGATAATGAGTAAGAAGTTTCCCTATGGAGTGATGAAAATATCTAAATGGGAGAAGAAATTTATAAACAATGCTTCCAATAAGAGGCTAATATGCAAAACACATAAAGAATTCATATAACTCAACAACAACAAAAAACAAATGATCCAACTCAAAAACAGGCAGAGGATCTGAACAGACACTTCTCCTAAGAAGATATATGGCTAACAGACACTTGAAGAGATGCTCAAGTTCACTAGCTATTATGAAAATGCAAATAAAAACCACAATGATATACCACTTCACACCTGTTAGAATAGCTATTATCAACAAGACAAATAATAACAAGTGTTGAAGAGGTTGTAGGGAAAAAGGAACCCTTATGTACTACTGGTGAGAATGTAAATTAGTACAGTCGCTATAAAAAACAGTATGGAGGTTCCTCAAAAAATTGAGAATAGAATTACCACATGATCCATCAATCCCTCTTCTGAGTATCTACCCCCCCAAATTGAAAACATTTTATTTGTAAAGATATATGCACCTCGTTGTTCATTACAGCATTATTCACAGTGGCCGAGACATGGAAACAACTAAAGTGCCTTTGATAGATGATTGGATAAAGAAGATGTGGTGCATATACACAATGGAATATTACTTGGTCATAAAAAAAGGTGAGATACCTCCATTTGTAACAACATGGATGGACCCTGACATTATCATGTTAAACAAAATAACCCAGGCAGAAAAAGCTGAGAACCATGTGATTTTGCTCATATGTGGGATATAAAACTGAAAGCAACAAAAGATTAAGACAAACAAAAACTCATACACACAGACAATGGTTTAGTGGTTACCAGAGGAAAAGGGTGGGGGAAGGAGATAAGGGTAAGGTGGGTCAAATATATGGTGATGGAAGGAAATTTATTTTGAGGTGGTGAACACAATGCAACATACATATGACATACTATTGAATTGTACACTTGAAACCTATATAATTTTATTAACCAATGTCACCCCAATAAATTTAATAAAATGTTCTAAAATTGTGAAAATTGCATAACTCTATGTGTATACTAAAAACCATTGTATTATAAAATTTAAATAAGTGAATTATATAGTATGTGTATCTCAATAAAGCTGTTCCAAAAAAAAACTTTTAAACAGTGAAATACATACAAACTACATACTATGTAGATACGTTTTCTTTCTCTTTTTATAAAAAAAATACAATGATGTACTAAAAAGTACTAATACATTACTTTTTTCCTTTTTTGTAATGTTCATTTATTTTTGTATTAATTTTGTTACTGACATATTATATGAAATTCAATAACATTTTTTTCATTGTGTTATTTTCTAGCCATTATTATCATTCTTTTCATTGCACAATTATTACTAAAAATAATTTTGTCCAAAGAGGGAAGGAAATGTTTTAAAAATTACTTATCCCAGATGACATATATACTAGAAAGGCCACTGTTGGTTCATATTATTTAGATTTTTGCTCGAAGATCAGCACCTCAAAAGAGCCTTCCTTAACCACTCTATTTAGAATAGACACCATTCCATGTCCCCAAATAACACTGCTTTCTATCCTTTTACTCAACTTTACTTTCTTTATAACTCTTATGATTATATGATATTATATTGTTTATTTTTGTCTACTTCATTAGGATGTTAGTTAATTAAAGGTGCTCACTCTGTCTTGATCATTCCTGTATCCTCAATGCATAGTACACATTCAGTCAATTTTCAGTGAATAAATACACTAAAATTATATGTACGGCTTATTTTCTTCACATAAAAGATAAAGATAGTTTTATCCTTGTGCACAATTTCTGTTTTTTTTAATGTTGTTGTTGTTGAGATGAAAACATTGATTCTCACCGTTCTCATCAGAGTATTTCCTGTATGGACATCATATTCTGCTAGATACATGAAAGATGTCTAGACAGTCAAAATCCCTTTGTCTAGGAGTTTGAAATCCAAAAAAATTATGTATGGTATCCTATACTCCTGCATTATTTTCAGTGAGGTTTATGAGCTGTAATTCACTCGACTTTGCAATGTCTCTTTCTTAAAGTTACAAAAATAAAACATAATTGTTAAGGTTAATCAGTTTAGATTATCCCAGAACTCATTATTCCAGTACAGTGATAAAAACCAGCCTCTTCTATTAAACCTAAATATTGCTGGACTTTGTTAAACAGACTTCAAAACATTTACTTTTGAAAACTTGACAAATTTCTATAGAAACTACTTCTTGGAGCCTACATTTTTTTGTATTGTTGTTGCTTTATCTCCTTTTCAAAATAATAGTTGTATTTTTAAAACAAAGCAGAACTCTATTATAATATGGTTCAATATTATAACTATTTGGATAGGCTATAGGTCAAATTCTGTCTCTCCCAGAATGCAACAACCACACATAGTTTAAACTTGACCACACTATTAGCCTATAACCCTTTTGTTAGTCATGTGCTGGGATGTGAAAGTTAAGAAAAAAGGATATTACTATGTGTATAGTTTTGTTAACATAGCATTTCTTCTAAAAAATGATTCTAAACATAAAATCTATTCTTTGGAATACTGTTCCAAAAAGTCTTTCAAATAATAAATATAGTGGATTTAGATGTTTGTTTATAGATCTTCAGCTACTTAACCAAACTAAAGACTGCACTGCAGAATGGTTAAGAGCCTTGCATCTGGAGTCAGAATGCTTATGTTCAAATCCCCAATCTACCATTTACTAGCTGCGCGACACTGGCCAACTCACTTATTCTTTCTATACTTCAGTTTTATAATCTTTAAGGTGAAGATAATAAGAGTACCCACTTCTAGGGGTTGCGATGATTAAATAAGTTAATCCATGAGGAATACTTAGAACAGTGCTTGTTACTTAGGACACTATCAATAAGTGCTAGCCATTGTTTTTAGGTTGAACGGGAAAAGATATTTAAAATTAAAGTCTTAGTTACTACTAATATATCAATTAAAAATAAAAAAGACAATTTCACACGTTTTAGTTAAAAATTAGTAGGAAGACTTTATAGGCTTTCCATATATAATTATGTTTTATTTGTACAACCAAAGTAAAGACTCTCTGAAGTGAAAATTTATGCAAAAGCCTAAAAGATGCAAGGTTATTTTCTTATACGGTTGCTGCCCAGTAGAAAAAAGGACCCGTGGCCCTCCTGCTAAGTTTAGACTAGACGCTTTTCTTAAACAGTCACATATTTCTTCATTAAACTGTTTTTTAATGGCCCTTTTGATGACTACCAGTTTCCTCCACAATAAAAGAAGTTTTGACCTGTGAATTCATTTTTTTAATCTAGTAATAACTTTGAATACATTAACTGAGCATCGTGGACCAAATAAGGAGCCAATTAGTTATGTTTTCCATCATCTGAATGAAATAAAAATGAATCAACTTCATCACTAAGCTTAAAAGGTTGTCTTCATTGGCAAAGCAGTCTAAACATTGTTCTGCTAACTCAAGTTCCTTTTAGAAAGTAAGGAAAGTTGAATTATCTGTGACCTGAAAACAACTGAGTTTCATTTTCCCTTTCCCTCTGTGAGGGCCAGTCAAGTGACCTAATTCCGTTCTACAGTAGCACTCCCCATAAAATTACTTTAAGAACTCATTACTTAGAGCATTGCCTATAAAGTATGACCCAGCGCAGTATTCATTTTCATAAATAGATGCTGTTTATTTTTCCTTCTTCATTCATTATTTCCTTCCTCACTCATCTAGATTTTGGGATGATGTGATGAATGTATCTACTCATCAAGCTACCATTTTTAGTAAATAAACCTCATCAGCTAGTTACAACAAGTTAGGAATGAAACTACCATGAGTGAGTCTGTAATCTTAGTGCAAACACTCTCCAACCAGGTTTGCTTTTTGTAAAAGCACATCCTTTCTCCTCAGGCCTTTAGTTTTTGTAGATATAAGTTAAAAATATTTTTAAAAACACACACATGAAACACAACATCACCATTTGTGCCTCGATGAGTAGCGTGTGAGAGTTACATCAAGCGTAACAGAAAATATAGTTTGTTTCACCAACGCATATTGGAAAATATCCTTATTTTCAGTGTCACTTTCTTTGAGGTTTCAAAAGAGAAAGTGAAATATCAGTTTTAACTTTAAATGTGTGACCACAGCTTTGAAAATTTTCATATTATAAAATTAAAAACCCAATTGAGACCTATTATTGAATTAATTCACAATCAAATGTTTACATATATATAATGCATTTTTTCCCTTGAAAATGTATCTTTAGATTCAGATGGCTTTCATTTTCCTAATTATTTCCTAATTATTTGCTTACATTTTTGCTAAATCATAATACATACAAGTTCTAATTTTAAATACCCTGATTTGAAAATATTTCTACAGCTGTTGCTTTGTAGGATTCACTTTTTTAAAAAAGTTGAGGAACAATATAGCTAGTGATATAAAGATGATTAATAAATAATTTTGCATATAAAAGCAATTAATTAACTAGGTAGCTAACTAAAGAGAGTACAAAAACCTTACTTTTAATACTCATAGATTCTTATTGTGAATATGTGTTCTGTTGAATACTTTTCTGTCGGCAAAGTCTCAGAGTTGGGAATGGGCCCCTGCCAAGTCTCTGAAAATCAATTGTTCAAAAATCTTAATTATAAGAAAGTAAACAAAGAGCAGGGTTGAAGCAGTGCAGAGTTCTAATGAGTTAATATAACAAAACTCGAGCAACGTCAACTCTCTTCAAAGCCAGCAGGCTGGGCTCTGACAGTCATCCATCAAACTGAAGGTCTCCTTAATAAATGCCAATTATAGGGCATATATGCACAAACGTGGCTAGCATAAGCCACAGGATCATTTACTCCTGAGAAAACTAGTGACCAAGAAAATACCCAGGCAGTGCAAGCGACCAGCCCACCCGACAGCAAGACTTGCTTCTGATCGGAATACTAACCAGCATTATTTCTCTCCCTCTTTTTTCAACTTTGGAAAAGTTCAGAACCACACAGAATTTTGTTTGGGGTTATACAAATTCCTTCACAATTTGTATAGAAGTCTAACATAACTTTTTAAAAGCCATGACATGCCCATAATATATACAGAGTCTCTGACTTCCGCCGTAAGCGAGGCTTTTTCCTAACTTAATCATACTCAAATTTCACCCCTTTTAAAGATCCTGATTCAAAAATGTTCACTCATTCTCCACAGTCCACAAATTTATACCATCTCTTCCTGTGGTATTTTATGTGCATAAATTAAAAAAGAATGGCCTCCAATGAGGATTAAAAGGTTGAAAAAAATCATAGACTTTCTAAATTTAGTTTCATTTTTCTTATTTTAACTCTCAAAATATGTGTGTTAACAAAACATATATATTTTCCTACACTCTTATAAAATAACTCATTCATGTTAACCTTATTATCTAAAGGAAATGCCAGCTCAACTCAGATAGGAAGTTACATCGTAGGTTTCTCATCATATCATCAGGTATCCCAGCATAAATGAGAAATAAACATATGCCAGCTCTTGAAAAATAACTAAAATAAGCCCTACTGGAACACTAGCTCTTATTGTGGAATTTACACCATTATATGACTCTCAACTTTCCAAAATGTTCCTCTGTTGCCTTTTTCATTATCTACCTGGATGGCCAGGGGCTTAGCCCATCTTCAAACAGGTTTCCTAGTGGTGTTTGATATCATGGGAGGCGGGGGGGTGGGGGTGGGGGACTTTCTTAGAAAGTACGGACACAAATCTTTTGTCCAGAAGCCAAGGGCCAAAATTTTATACCACAGCATTACTTCTTTAAGGCAAATAGGTGGGTTTTCAAAAAGGACTATATTTTCCTATGATGACAGAGATAATTAATGGAGTAAATGAAAACATTCATGTATGCAAATGGATTAGAATAGTCTGCATTAGCCCCAAGTTGATGTCTTATCTAATTGCCCTTTAAAGTGACATCTTCCATCACACATGTGGACCCGTGCTAAATTCATTTATTTCCATCTTGCCTGAAATTATGATGAATGGTCTGAGCTCCATTCAATTATTTAAAATGTGCAAAGAAACAGAAACAATGAAACTGGCAAAGCCCTCTACATTCTTAGGAACAATTTAGGCTAATTAGCATCAACTTCTCCCCCATTCATCATACCCCTTTAGAAATATAAACAAACTGTCAGCTCTAACCTAACAAACAGATCACTGAGCTACTTAACACAAATTATTCTTACATGAAAAGCTCCTTCTCAGGCAATATTCTCCTTTAGGGCATCTGGGAAGCTGAGCTATTAAAATTGAAGACATATGTTCCAGTCAAACTCAACTCCCAGATTGTAATGATCGCTGTTGTGACAGTTTTCAGTCAGCATACTTGCTGCTGGCAGCACAGCCCCAAGCCTGGGCGAAACAAAAGTCAAATGGAATGATGCAAAGAGAACTCCAGATACAGAAGACACCTCCTCACACTATATATCATGATTTAGTTAGTGGGTCTCATTCTTAATGATCTCCTATTACAGCTCAAAGTTTTGATGCATTTGGTTTAGGGCACTAGGAAGAGGAAGGGAACAAATGTGGTCTGTGACAAGACTACGAATTTCATCATGTGTTCTTTTTTACTATATCCTAGGTGAGATGCTACCTAGCTTTCAATATTTATTTGAAGCCTGTAAGTCTTGGCCTATAACTTCAGAGAAGCTACAAAGGATATAGTTGGAAGGGTCCAGATGGAGAGAAAGGTAGCTTGCAGACAGATTAGATATGTCCCTCAAATGGACTACTTAAAAATGCTAAACTCCTTCCTTTCAACTAATAGAAATTATTAATAAAAATCAATTGTTTACATCTTTACATATTAGAACTCTGTAGTTAAATCCTTTCATTGATATTGAGCCAAAATAATATTTTCTTCATTTGTTCAATCACAGTCACATGTGCACCATCAATTTTTATTATTTGCCTGCATTATGTTCTAGAAAGTCACTACGAACAATGAGTTAGCCAATTCTGAACACTGCTCCTAGGGGAAATACAGGGTTAAGTTCCTGTGAGCCTCTGGTCACAACCTTTTCATCAAATGATCAGTATGTAACCTTATTTTATGTGTGTTTCTGTTTAAAGACACCTTATTTGATATATATTGTTGATTTATTAACATTGAACTCACAGCCAACAGCGCTATAACTCATGCCTGAGTCAAGCTTATCTAAGCCACAAATTTTCTCATGACACATCACAGCCTCCTTAGGAATACTAGACAGCACTTCAGCACTATACTTGGGGACCATGCATAAACAGTGAAATCACCAACAAAAAAAAAAGCACAAAAATGTAAAAAATATGGCACTAAATAGACCATGAAAGGGACACTTGTTTACAGTCTGAGAGCTAGACAGGAAGGCAGAGTGTCCTTTTATTCAACCTCAGCCTGGAACATGCACTTCAGATAACTTAAATTTTTCATTACTCTGCATATGTCTGTGAATGACCGTGAAAACACGACGAGTATTGATTTTGAGGTTACAAATAAACTTTGGCATGTAGGCAAATTTACAAATACTAAATCTGCAAATAATGAGGATCAACTGTATATACATTTACACATATGTTCTCCCCTCAGATTTCTCACTAAAGACCTCTGAGTTATTTCTCTCAGTAAGCAAGGGTCATAGTCTGAAAATCAAGCAAAGCCTTCACAAGCTAACTGATAAGTTGGCCATAGACTTCCTAGTTACATGGTAAGCCACAAAATGCTTCTAATATGTTCCTATTCTCTAGCATCCTAGGAACATGAACACTGATGGCACCTCTAATTACTGCGGTAATAATGTCAACCCATACCCAGCCCATCCTACACATTACTGTGTCTCTACCTTACTACATTTGAATGACTATTATTTGTAGTAGTGGATGGTGGTTGTTACTAGCATGTCTCCTACCCACTATCTACCTATGTCTCAAATTTCCCAACCACATTGTTTAAGCGGGGTTTTCTCTAGAGGTGGGCCTTTAAGCCAATTAGTGCATGCTCTCCCCTTAGCTATGGTGACTCCTTTAGGGATGAGCACATGACTCAATCTGGGCTAATGACACACAAGGAGATATTTGCTGAACACTTCTTGGAAAAACGGTTCCTCTCTGAGAGCCATGGTGGGAACCAGCCTCAGGATGAAGCAAGTACTATGCAAAGTAGATTAGAGAAATGTAAAGATACTGGGTCCTTGTTGATAGAATTAACCTACTGGAAAATGTCTCACATTTATTGAGTCCCATTTAAAAAATTTTCAACTCAATAACTAATAAATACCCTTCATTTTTTAAGGCAACTTGGGTGAGGTTATGTTTTTCTTGTACCCAAAAGAATTCAGATATATTTACATGCTAGTTTTTACTTGCCTGCCCTAACACACACACACACACACACACACACACACACACACACACACACACACACATATTAATTATCTGAATTATCTTTGCTCATCTTTTTGTATATTCTTTACTTCCTGGCATCATGACTGATAATAGCAGCCATTGATATACTGAATTTAATTAGTAGAATGAAGAATACTTTCCATGGTTGTAATCATAAACAGTATACCACATTAACCATAGAATGTTTAACCAATATAGCTACTATCATATTTCTGCTTACCCATGAGAACAAAGTTCTTGGTAGAATTACCTTAAATAAAAAGTGATTCATTTTACATTATACACATTGCATTATAGAAAATTAAAATCTTAATATAACCAATCAAGATTCTTTTTTAGTTTATCAAGTAAAGTGACAAAAGTAACAGGATCTTGTCTCCTTCCCACTCCTCAAAGTAGTGTAACTTTTACTTCAGTATCTTTAACTCCAGTTTCCCTGGATTGGAATAAAATGAATAGAGCTAAATGTTGCATTCATGTATAAATGTAAAGCAATACACCAACTTTTTAAAGTTTCTACCTAGCCTTTTCTTTCTTGATGGGTGGTTTTAACAGCCATAGTTATTTGTGGATGCAAAACTGTGTATAATAAATTGCAACTGCAATTGACTAACCTCAGAAGGACTGACAAGTGACTAATTACTCCCACAGGTGGCCAACTGCTTTGGCAATTAGCCCATTGTAGGCAAAATTCATTGCATGTAAGAAAGAGGCTTCCTTTTCAAAATATCCACACCTCCTTTTTGGAGGATGAATGGAGGGGAGAGAACTTACAGGAAAAAAAGGAGCGACAGGATGAGGGATAAGGGGTAAATGGAAAGACTAATGGTTTCTTCAACAAACAAACCATTTAATATGATTTTTTTCTCCCAAGGTGATGGAATCCCATCCAACCACTCCCCACCAAAAGAAACCTCAGTAACAACCTTAAAGAGAGATCAGGCCATCTAGCTAAATATTTTAAATAATTCTAAGGTCATCTGCCACAAACAATATTTTCTCTTTAGTTTTATACATGTTTCAGAAATATCTGCGTGATACTCTAGCAGTTTTAGAGACTATTTTAACACATTCTTCATAGCACATAGAAAGTAGGATAAAAGAGATACCTAAATGTACATTTTTTCAGTTATTTATCTATGATTATACTATTTCATTAGCTTCCTACTAAAATGTCTCTAAGTCCTAGATAACATTCCTATTTAATAGCAATGTGGTCAAGTGCAGAATTTAAATTTTAAAGATTTCTTTCCATAACAGACTTCGATCAAGAATTAGGTGTCAAAATATCCATACTACCCAAAGTGATGTACAGATTTAATGCAATTCTTACCAAAATTCCAATGGCCTTTTTTATCGAAGTAGAAAAATCAATCCTAAAATCCATATGGGACCACAAAAGACTCTCAGTAGCCAAAGCAATCTTGAGCAAGAAGAACAGAGCTGGAGCCATCATACTACCTGATTTCAAAATATACTACAAAGCTATAATAATCACAATATTATGGTACTGGTGTAAAAACAGATATATAACACCAACGGAAGAGAGAGCTTAGAAATCTACACATTTATAGTCACCTGACCTTTGACATAGGTGCCAAGAAAACCAAAGGAGAAAGGACAGTCTCTTCAATAAATATCCACATACAGAAGAATGAAATTGGACCTTTATCTCACACCATCTATAAAAATCGATTCAAAATGGATTAAAGATTTAAACACAGGACCTGAAACTAAAGCTACTAGAAGAAAACATAGAGAAAAAGCTTCTTGACATTGGTCTGGGAAATGACTGTTTTGGATATAAACCCAAAGCACAGGCGACAAAAGCAAAAACAGACAAATGGGACTGCATCAAACTAAAAAGCTTCTGCACAACAAAGGAAACAATCAACAGAGGGAAGTGACAGCCTGCAGAATGGCAGAAAATATATGCAGACCACCTGATAAAGTGTTAGTATCCGAAATATATAAGGAACTCAAATAACTCAATAGTAAGAAAATAAGTAACCCAATTAAAAAAGACAAAGAATCTGAACAGATATTTCTCAAAAGAAGATATACAGGTATATGAAAAGGTACTCAAGATCACTAATCCTCAGAGAAATGCAAATCAAAACCACAATAAACTATCACCTCACACCTTTTGTGAAACCACTTACATGTCTGTCAACAGATGAACGGATAAAAAATGTGGTGTACAAATAAATACAATGAAATTATTATTCAGCCTTAAAAAATGAAATCTCACTTGGGATAACACAGATGAAACTGGAAGACATTATGCCGAATGAAATAAGCCAGATACAGAGAGACAAATACTGCATGCAGGATGAACGAGTTCTGGAGATCTAATGTACAATATGGCAACTATTGTCAACGATATTGTACTATATACTTGAAATTTGCTAAGAGAGTACATTTAATTGTTCTCACACACACAAAAAAGGTTTAACTATGTGAGGTGATGAACATGTTAATTAGCTTACTATGTTAACCATTTCATAATGTATACATGTATCAAAAATTACACTGTACATCTTAAATAAATACAACTTTTATTTGTCAATTATGTCTTATTAAGGCTGGACGGAAAAAAAAAAGAAATAGGCAATTTTTCTAAAGAAATGAGTAGCAACCGCCCTATGATCAGTCTCTGTTCACCAGAAGTGGGTCTCTTGGAGGATAAGACTCACAGCACTGCAACAATCAAACACAAACAGACTAGGAAAAAACTGCACTTTTCATTACCATCCAGCTAAGATGATGCCTATTAGTATGGAAATATGAAAACATTTGGTAGTGTCCAGTTTGGTGAGAATGGGGAGATACAAGTGCTGTCCTGAGAACAAAAATTAGAGAAAAATGGCAGCATCTACCAGAGATAAAAACTAAATTTGTTTGAACTGTGAATTTCTGTTCTAGGGAATTATGCTACAAATAAACAAGTTTGTACACACACACATATACAAACATTTATACATATACAATCACACACAAACATCTACACATATACACAGATACACACACATGCACATATGCATCTGGATGGCTCTATTACATTGCAGAGTGCTTATTGTAGCATGGTTGGTTAATAGCAAAAAAAAAAAAAAAAACAGTGAAAACAAGCTAAATGTCATCAGTAGTGACTAGGTGAATAAACTATGGTACATAAACACAACGAAGTTGAACACCGGTATCCAGTTTTCTGAAAAATGAAATAGCTTTACATGTTAAAATACAAAATATATGTCCAAGACAGAATATAAACTCTATGAGAGCAGGAATTGTGTGTTTTGATCACTGTTATATCATCAGGGTCTAAAACAGTATATGGCACAAGTGTGCTCAATAAACATCGTTGAATTAAAATAACTATGATATTCACTAAACATATTGCAGAGAGGGCATGAATTAAAATGGTAGCAATGAACAACACCTTGATTAAGTATTCAAAATTAGCATCACAAATGAGACACATATGAACATGTATGCCTCTAGTTGTGATATCCTAGAAGAACACATCATCACTTTATATAGTATTCCATCCAAGCATGCATAAAGAAACATCAGACAAAGCCAAAATGAGAAAGTCTATTAAATTCTTCGAAAATGCCAATGTTATAAATAATAACTGCTGAAAAACTGTTCCAGATTAACAGAGACTAATGGGATGCAACAACCAAGTACAATATATGATCCTAAACTAGACCTGATACTGAAGAGGAAAAAATACTATAAAGTACATTGTTGGATCAATCTTATAAAAGTTTTGTATTGATGACAAATAAAGTGAAGTTATATCGAAGTTGATATTATATGGTGCTTGTGAATATCCTTATTCTTAGGAAATATACACTAAAATATTTAGGGGTTATTATAGATTAAATTACTATATCTCCCCCAAATTCATAAGTTAAATCCTAATGCCCAATGTGATGGTATTTGGAGGTGGAGAAAATTAGGTTATCAGGGTGGAGCTCTCATGAATGGGATTAGGGCGCTTATACGAAGAGATCCCAGAGAGCTCCCTCACGTCATCCACCAGTGAGAAGAAAGACAATCACTGGAAGCAGTTCCTCACCAGACACTGAATCTGCCTGTGCCTTGACCTTGGATTTCTCAGTCTTCAGAATCACAACAAATAAATTTCTGTTGTTTATAAGCCACCAGTCTATGGTATTCTGTTATAACAACCTGACTGGTCTAAGAAAGAAATTAAAAGACCATAACATTTATAATTTACTTTCAATTGGTTCAGGCAAAAATAATTGGATAATTGGATAGATAGATGGATGGACGGATGGATAGATGGTTGTTTGGATAGATGGACAGACGGATAGCTATTGAGAACAAATGATAAAGCAAATGGGGCAAAATGTCAGCAGTGAATCTAGGTAAAAGGTTCTTTCTATAATTCTTGCAACTTTTTTGTAACTTTGAGCTTTCTTTCAAATAAAAAAGCTTCTCAAAAAGACACACACATACATACACACACAATTTCTGGAAGTAAATACCAAGAAATGTGCATAGTATTCACCTCTAGGAAATGGAAATACAAGGCTTTGCTGGGGGGAGGTGTAGAATTGTTGAGAGGGAGGAGGACACTTAGCTTTACATGTTAAAATACAAAATATATGTCCAAGACAGAATATAAACTCTATGAGAGCAGGAATTGTGTGTTTTGATCACTGTTATATCATCAGGGTCTAAAACAGTGTATGGCACAAGTGTGTTCAATAAACATCGTTGAATTAAAATAACTATGATATTCACTAAACATATTGCAGAGAGGCCATGAACTAAAATGGTAGCAATGAACAACACCTTCCATACTGTCATAATTTAACCCTTTTTTCCACTTGCCTTGAGAATACTCACCAGCTGCTACAGCAGTTACCCCAACATAACTTGCGGATTATAGTCCTAAACTTACCCCCAAAAGTTTGCCACGAAATATCTTGCTTTTATTATTATTTTCACATCATTCTAGTATATCGATAGTCTTTGGAAACAAATGACATCATTCTATTTACAGCATTCTGTTTTTAGTAGTTCAACGGCTGAAAATGTCAAATCCAAGAAAACGTAGTATTCCTACACATGCTGTTAAATGAACAACTGGCAGCAAGCTGCACTTTTTTTTTTAAGTGGAGAAAAGTTTGACACAAACATATGCTGCCTTTGTAGTAAGATAACGCTTAATTAATTTTAAAGCAGCAGTGTGGAGCTAGAGAGACTTTGACTGAAATCCCTTCAGTGGCCACTCAGGGTGCAGCTCTGACCAAGTCAAGTACTTCCCTGGGTGTGAAATTCCTTAGATGACCTATGTTTCTATTCCTGGCTCTGTCATACACTCGCTGGAGACTATTAGGCAAGTCATTTCACCTCCTTGGGTCTCAAGTCTCTTGTCTATTAAATGAGAGAAGGTAACCATGATTTCTTTTTAAGTCCCTTTTTGCTGCAAAAAAGTTTGGTTTCTCAGGCTATTATCTACTTTTATAGAAAGAGTTTTTCTGAATTTCATCATGCAGATGAAGAAAAGATAATCTATTTTTTGAGCCAACGACTATTGCTTAATCTCCTAATATGACTTTAAATGGTTTTTATTTCTTTTCTTTTTATTGTATCTATATCAGAAGACAGATGTTAGCTGAACCTATTGTGGTAATCATTTCACAATACATGCAAATCAAACCATCACGCTTGTATGCCTTAAATTTATAAAGTGATGTATGTCAATTGTTTCTCAATAAAACTGGGGGGGGGGGCGGAAACCTAAATTTTTTTTAATTAAATGTTTTTTAAACCTTTGGAGCTGAGGCCACATTGATTTGTAATAATTTGGACTTCTTCAAAGTTGGACTGAGGGTATAATATTCTTTCCCTGCTCCTTCTCCTCCCTACCTTCCCCAGGGAGCATTTCTCAGCCTTTTCTCTGTGAGTCTACCTAAAACCCTCCTGGGGCAAACATCAGAGAGCTCTTAACCCAGGAGAGCCCTGTTCTCACGTCTCTTTCCCCTTAATGTTTAAACCTATGCATTGCTGAAAGGAAATTTAATCCATATGCTTCTGAGTAATTTACACTTAACACATCAAAATATTCAGTTGTAACAGTCATTTGTTGTCACAAGAATCCTCCTGAGCCTTTTAAAGCCTTTTATTCTTAACAGTCTCAGTTTAGCAGTCGTAAATGGAATTTGAACTCCAGAACGATAGTTCTTTATCCTTATTATTCCCCACTCACTTGGCAGACTTTGCCAGGCTTTTCCCCCATTAGGTAAGAAAGTCTTTGTTCTAAGACACTTTTTATGTTCTTTTCATTATATAATCAGGGTGTTAATAACTACTACTTGCTGGGCGTCAACAACGACAGGCTCTGTACTAAGAACTTATACATATCTTCTTTAATCTTCATATTGAGATAAGCATAATTCTCTCTTACTTTTCCAGATTCAGAACCCAAAGCTCTGAGAGATTAAGTAATTTGCCTAAAATTACCTAGCTGATAAGAACTGAGGTGTGACTAACTCCAAATATGGCACTGCACTCTTTCTAAATTAAATTAAAAACAAACAACAGATGCTGCTCCACCTTCCAGAGTGAGAGGCTCTGTTAGCAGACCCTTCACCTGTGTCTCCCTGGCAATCTTTATTCATCCCAGTTCCAATGTCACCTCTTCTCTAAAGGTTTCCCTCTTCTTCGCTGTCTTATACATCCTTCTTTCACATGAACAGAATAAGGAAAAAACAGTACCTCCCTGATTGGGTGGTGGCAGAACACAATATATATTATAGACATTGCATGTAAAATTAGAATAGTGCCTGAAACAAAAAGCTCAATAATTATTAGCTATTATTATTATTATCATCATCATTATCTGTATCACCTAGCCCATTTGTTCTTGTTTCACTGCTAACCAACTTAATTAGCCATTATAAACTAAGAAATTTAGTGAAGTCATCTAATATGATTATTTCACAAACATACTATCTTTGTGAAAGGCTTTTATTGTGTATTGCAAAGTAATACATTAATGCTACCCAAAACTGCCTAGACCAACCAGGTCTAGGATGTTGAGAATTTCAATACAAAGCACAATTATTAATTGATCAGACACTCTCTCACTTCTGTAATTTCTCCCAACACAGATATATCTCTCTTTTCCACCTCTAAAATTTCTACTACATTTTTAAATATGTAGACAACTCTATATTTTTATTTTTATTTTTTCCTTTCTTATTTCTTCTAAGTCTGTCTGACCCTGTGCGAACACACAAATGCTGATGAGGCCAAGGTCATTAACTCACTCCCCTCGCAAGTTAGATTGTTCACTCTTTGATGGCTACAGAATATACCCTGAATTTTGGCCAATATTACTAATGAAAATCATTTATCACAAGAGATGCCAGTGGGTGAGGATATCACCCTATGCTTTAAAAACCATTGATGTCTATTAAAATGTAATAACTAGGTAAATGGAAACTATTCACATGCAAACTCATTCATCATAATGTTATTTTTAATTATTAAAAATTTTTAAAAAGTAAATTTTCACTAATAGAAAGGTCTAATAAACTTTATAGTTGTACAATGGAGTTTTAAGTGACATAACTATAACTTTAAAAAGCAGAATACAGAAATGCATTTAATTATATTAAATTATGCATTAAATATATTTATACAATCACCTATATACATACAAAAAAGGGGAATTTTTAAAAAAGCACTAAAATGTTAAAAGTGGTTATACTTGGGTAATGAAATTAACTATGGGTGATTTTTATTTTCTTCATTATTAGTAATACCAGTTTCTAATTTTATTGACTCTGTTAAATGCATTATATGAATTCCCTCATCTTCAGTTTCCTCATCTATGAGGACAATGAGAATATATAGTTTACAAGTATTAAAATGTATCGCATGAGATAACAGACATAAAAATAACTGACAAAATTTAAAAGTAATGTTTAAATATTAAATTATTGGAAAACAATATAACTTTATTATATGTATGAATTATAGCAGTTAGGACTGGAAAATTTACTTTTGTAAATTCTTTTGTTTAAAAAATGCAAAAAAAATGTAATACGCATGTGGCTTTTTCTTCTGGGACTTTGCCCAGTTCCCTAGGATTCCCTGCTCCTTTACTTCCCTTAGCTATGGCATTGTTACCACTGGGAAGGCTGGGGAAATGTTAAGAAGGGTGGGAGTTTAAGGTAGGAGATAGAAAAGGGATCATATAAAAAATGCAGAATTGGATGCCACCATCTTAGCAAAGTAATGGTGAGTAAAGCCCAATTCTGAAGCATAGTAAAGACTTAGATTTAGAATCATTCACATGTCAAATAAAATAGATAATGAACATTTCAGAATACTGGACATCAAATTAGCAATAACTTTAGACAGAGATGGCCTGATTGAAAAGGTGCAGGCCAAAAGGGCTAAAAAGGAATGAGGTGTCCAATCCTAAATACCAAACAGAAGCCCCAGTTGTCCCAGTGGGGCCAGAGGTGTGGGTCTTTTCTCTCACGGTCTTTTCTCTCACGGATGAATCACCACAATGCAAAGTGCAGGGAAAATGCCTTTCTGCATGTTTCCCATCTTAGACTGAACTTTTTTATTTTACTTTTAATTTTAAGAAAGAGATGAGTCACTGTGGAGATTAAGTCAAGGCTATCCAGTCCAAAAGGAAAAACAAGATATCTTGAGTTATTAAAATGAAAGAACTAAATGATCTCAAATGTAACACAAAATATGTATCATAAAGACATAAAAGTTTCTTAGTAGAATTAATAGAATTCTATTACTGGAATTCAGAAAATGGTAGACTGTTATGAAGTTTCATTTCATCAAATATCCAAAATACTCCAAGATGACAATTAGCTTGCTAATACTGTCTTAACTATATATATGTTAATAGTGCTACATGCTAAAACCATAATCAGATTGTGTCACCCAGTAGAATTAGCACAGACATTAGTAATTTCAGGTATAGATATTCAAAGTACAAAGTGGACAATATTCCAAGAATTGATTCAAAAACATGCTCTGGAAATAAAACAAATCGTTCTTGGCAAAATAGCTTCTAACTTTTCCTTTTTTAAAAAAGTAGGTATCAAAGTCGATATTCATATTTTTATTTATCAAATATATATATATATATATATATATATATAGCACCTACTAAGTGCTAGACACTATTCCAAGAATTTTACAAATTCAATGAATTTAACAACCTCATAAAGTATTATTATTATTGTCCTGTCTCACTAAGAAAGAAACTGAAGCAGAAAGAGATCAAGGTGCTTGAGGTGCGCCTAAGAGTTCACAACTAATAAGTGAAGTTCCCAGGATTCAAACCCAGCCATGCCCTCTCTTATAACTCTTATAACTATTATGTGCATGTGTATGTACTTAGCAAGAACACAGGAGAAATCTGAGAACCATAGAAAAATAGAAATATGTGAGAATCAGTTGTGGATCCTAGTAAAATGACAACAGGTCTCAGGTTCCCTGGGGCGGTCCAAGTTCATACTTATTGTCCAGGTATAATTGTTAATAGTAGCCCTTGTCACTCTCAATAGTGTCCAAGTTTGGGCAATAAATTATAAAGTTGACCTGTTAGAAAAGCTCTATTTATTATCATGTGAGAGCCTCTTAAGCTCTGTTGTCCATAATTTCCCTATATGTAAACTGGGAATGCTAATGTTCACTCTCTTTCCATTTCCCAAGATGATATTATTGTGGCATTATACAGAAAAATATAAATGTAAGATATTTTGAAATGCTACGAATGTCAGAAAGCTGTATAAGAAACTTCTATAACTGCTGAGCTCCCATCATGTGCAGCACATGAAGGTAGACGCTTTAAATTTATTAACGGATTCATTGCCCATGAGTACATAATGACTTTTTTATTCTTACAGAACAAACGTTTATGATAGAAACCTTGGTGTCAGGATAGAGTACAAACAAATCATTAAGTCACTCTTAACCATTATTACTGAACCAGAAACTATGTCAAGAAACTTGAAAAAGAAGCTTTGCTAATTTCATTATATGACATCTACTTTACGGTTGACTCATTATTTCCACATAAGCAAGAAAAATGAGCCGAATAAAAAACTGTTTTGTTATTAAAAATACAATTCAAACAGCAAGTACTGCTAAGTAATGCATCAGAAAGAGATTCATTTTACAAAAGAAAAAAGTATGTTGAGACCTTGCTGCTATAGCAATGAGTCAAAATTCAGAAAATCACCTACATATAGGAAATTAAAAGGTATAAGCTTTATCATGGTGTGTGTGTGTGTGTGTGTGTGTATGAGTAAGAATCCCTTTGTGTTCTCACTTTTGAAAATTCACAAAAATAGAAGGAAGAACATCTAAAATGGAAAAAGGTATAATATCCTCAGCATTCAACTTTTTTTACCCTGTCTCCATCCATTCACTCCCCAACAACCTAATTTCTGACATATTGGCCATTTCGTCACAATCACTTCCTTTACTCCTCCTTAATTTATCATCTCAGTAAATGTACTCATCTCTTTGATTGAAAATAAGAGAAGAAATCTAAGTATATTCATTGTGTTTATTTTTTCCTTATAATTTGTCCCACTTTGCAAAATCAGAGTTTAGGTCACAGTTTCCTCACAGATTAATTGAGAAGAAATTCACAGCTTTGTAGATTATAATATATCAAGTAAATAGGAGGAATTTAATAAATGCTTCAGACTGAGACAAAGATAAAGATTATAATAGTGTGAAAGATTCTATTTTTCTTTGGGGAAAAAAATCACCATAACAACTAACTCTGCTTCAATTAAGCAAAGAATCTTTGGTCAAACAGAAAAAGAAAGGACCAAAGGAGGAAGGAAGAAAGGGAGGGAGAAAGGGAATACAGGAGGGAGGGTTGGAGGAAGGGAGGGAGAAAACCTTTTGGTATCTAAAAACATAAGTGTCAAATTTGTGACATTTCCTAATTTCTTGTCCTGTGAAATTTGATCTGTCATCAGAATGTGAAATACAAAGCCAAGATACATGAAGACAATTTTGGCTTTTTGAAAAAATCTTTTCTCTTTACCTGTCATAAAGAGTGGTTGTGAAAGTAAATGATGTCATATAGTCAGGACACCCATGTACTAACCTTAGTTCTACTTCTAATTAATTGCCCAAGAGCAAGTAAGTCACTTGGTTTTTACAGGTCTGGGTTTTGTCATGGTTCCTGAAGCATCTTTCAGAATGAGGAATAATGGTAGGGATTATACCTTCAGTTCTTCACAACTTTTCACATTGCAAAACTGCCATATAGTTGGCTAATTCTTTTTTTTTTACTGATAATCTAAGGTCTTTATGAAAAAAAATAAATAATTTTAATGAATATTTTGGCAGTTACATTTCTCACAGAGATGTGAAAATTATTAACATTGCATGTCTAAAACCAAAATAGCTTAAATCTATATAATGGAAGTAAACTATTACAATATTATTAAAAATATTTTATGAGTCTTTTATATCATAATATTCTAAGAACCAAAGCTTCTGACTTTAAGGTGACCTGTGCTCTCCATGAAGAACGTTTCAATACTTGTGAAGAAAAAACTGTATAATGGCTGTAAAACAATAGTTTGTGAACACTACTTCAGACTTTCTAACCATGCTCTAGGGAATCCAAGAGCTCATTTCCTGTGAACTTCCATTCCTTATGTTTTATGTTAAGAGGGTATATTGGTTTGCAAAGGCATTAGTTAGCCAGAAAACTAGTCCCTAGAGAACCTGCTTCATTATTAAATGCAAAATAAGATACTAAATAGCAGGATGAAGGCAAGTTTCACATTTACCAAAATTACCTAATAGGCTTCAGAGAACAGGTGATTGTCAATGGCTTCTGGAGCATTAAACACATGCACTTCAAATAGGGCATACATGGAAACTTCTAAGCATGAAGGAATCTTCATCCTTGATTTCTCGGCACCCAAAACACAACACATAAACACATGTTATAACAAAGATACAAGGAAGGTGTAGCCTGTCTGGGCTGAAAGATGCAGGAGAGAGAGTGATGGGGTCACTCTTCGCCCTATTTCTCTCCCGGCCAGCCCCTGTGCTGAGCCAAGGTCAACTCCACCCATACCACCTGCTCAGCACCATGATTCAGTTTTATAAAGGACCCTGCTGTATCATTCTCAATCACAAGTTAAATTCATGGCAGTGAAAATATTTCACTCCCAAACAACTATTTATTGGTAATTCATAAATACACATTGGAGCAACAGCCTGTTTGAACCAACAATTATTATACATGTTTCTAGATTTTTAAGAGATTATAAAGTATGGAAAGAGCTTAGTTTCCTATTTTATGCCAAATCTTAGTATGTAATTCCAAAGAAAAACTGCTCATTTTTGAACAAGTCACTGATATAAGGATATTTTGGAGGAGTGCATGCACAGTGTAGTGGGAAGATATCCAGCCAAGGAATAAGGAGATACAAATTCTGGACCTGGCCCTAACTTTGAAATCTTTGAAAAATTACTTCTCTCTAACTCTTAGTGTTTTAACCTATAAATCAAGGAAGTTAGGCTCAATGGAAGGTTTCTAAACTTTTGTTAGAATAAGAACCCTCTTTTTTTTTTTTTCAACAAAATTTACTAATGAACCCAACCTGTTAAAAATGATAAGCATGAACTTGCTCTTGTCGAAAGGAGGGCAGGAAAGTCAAATCTCACCAATCACCTTCCTGTCTGCCCCATCCACCTGATTCAGACTGCAAACCAATAAGCTTTAGAACCTCTAAGGTCCCATCTGTGATGCCGTGGGGATGACAAAGAAAATAATTAATGTGGATGTTAGTTTTTCAACAATAATAGTGAGCTGAAGCTCTGGAAAATAGTTTAAGAGAAAGACAAAGAGAAGGATGGCCATCTTTTAGTGGTTCTAGATTCTGGCTACTGGGGGCCTTGTTTTAGAGAACCCCTTTTCTCTTGCTATAACTCACTTCTGGTTTGAAAAGCTAGAGCAGTCAAATAATAGAGTCAACTAGGAAGAAAAATTTTATTGTAATGAATGCCATATTCTTATCTGTCCTCAGAGAGCCAAATTATGTTTAAGGTATAGGTTGCCTCCTGTATACTTTCTCTTGTATATAATAATTCTATGTTTATTAGGGATATTTATCCCTTGGAGAAACAACTAATTATAATTTTATTCAAAGACAAAATCCAAACAAAAACAAAATTAAGTCTGTTATTAAGAGGCAATTTGAGACAAAACCAAGCTGAATTTACAGATAGCGAATTCTTACTATTTGGCATTCAGGAAATTTTTTAATGGAAAAATAGTATGTTTGATGAGCTGAAAGTTTGAAACAAACTTGAGGACAAATAGTGAAATGGAAAAATAAATTTGTTTTGTTCATTCATTTAACAAATATCCTTTGAGTCCAACAACGAGCTGGGCAATACTTCAGAGGCCAAAAATATAGCTGTGAACACAACAGAAGAAAGTCCTTGCCTTCATAAACCTTATACATATTCTCATTTCCTTTATTTTCTCTTCTCCTTCCTTCTTCCTTCCTTCCTTCCTTCCTTTTCTTTTTCTTTCTTTCTTTCTCTATTTACTCTTTCTTCCTCTCTCTCTCTTCCTCCCTCTCTCCTTTTCCTTCTTTTTCTCTTGCTCTTTGCTTCCTTCCCTCCCTTCCCTATACTTCACCTTTTCCAGAAAGAATTAAATGTGATGAAGGCAATATATTCCATGGAATAAAAAAAATTAACCTAAAGTTTGCAAGCCCAGAGAAATATTACAGGCACCTTGTAGAGTACAGGCCACTGATGAACACTAGCTATTTAGGTTGAATATTAGCATTGTCATTACTATAGTTAGAATAAGGAAGTGGAAGTAGTAAGCAAAGAAGAGGAATAATGAAGGGAGAGAAAGACGAGAAAAGGGGAGACGAAATCAAGAAAATCAGAAATTTGAATTAGAGAAGGCCACAATTCTCAGAAACTGCTTTGACAGAGACCAGTAATTGTCCCTCAATATTTATTCATTCTCCTCTTCCTCCCTTTTGGTACTAGAACAAACCCACCATTACTACTTACTTTTAGCTGGAAACATAATTGTTTATCCCCTACTCTACTTCCTAGACTCCTTTGCAGCTAGCTGTGATCATATGACTAAGCTCCAGCCAATAGGATATGAAATGAAATGATGTAAGCAAGTTCAGGTCATACCTTTATTGAGGAAGTTGCTTCCTCTCCTGACTTATGACCCTACCACCACAAGTTCATGCTGGGACAAGGACATAGTGGTGGTAATCCAGCTTTTACTATGTATATGGGGATCACATTCTAGGAAAATCAGGGGAAAATAAAAGTAACCTTTATTCCTTGAACTTACGGAACAATAACTCCTATATGCTTTATTTATTTGTTTGTTTGTTTGTTTTGAGTCACTGTATTTTAGAGTCTCTTTGTTATGGAACCTTAGATTATATTCTAATTAACATAAATTCCTTCTGCCTTATTAATAATTTTAAATAGAAAACAAAAATGTAAGGATAGATGCAAAGAGACAACACCCAATAAGTGCCTGTGCTTTGATGCTAGGAGGGCTAAAATCCCCAGGGAGTCTTAATTCTAGTTCAGTTCTTAGAGTGTCAAGTCACACTAAGAAAGCTTCATAAAGTGATTCTGAGGGTTTCCACACACACTTCAGACAGGCCAAATTTCAACAGGCCAAATGAAATTTTAGCAGGAAGCTGAAATCATTCACCATACTCATTTGTTAGCTATGGCTGTCTACTAGTTTCCTATTACATGCAAGTTAAAAATACACCTTTTGTCCTATCATGCAAGCATCTCTACCTTGCCAATTTGTTTAGAGGGATTTGGAGTGGAATTGATTAAGTATTTCTATGTCAACTCTTTAATTCCATTCCTCATGACAATAAAATAGAGAGTGATAGAGTAGATCACAAAGATTATATATACAAACTGGGCAAATACAGACACAGAATATAGTATATATGTAGGCACAAACCAATTGTATTTTATTTTATCACTAAGATTGCCTGCCTTCCTCAGAGCCTTTTCTCTGGCTATTTGAATAATACCATACATCATTATTAAAACTTATTCTTTGAACTAATAATGATAAACTTCTCTCTTCAATTCATTATATTTTATATCTGCTTATATATTTGCTACTAAGATATGGAAAGCTATTTTTGAGTCCAACATGAAATAAATATATATATATATATATATATATATATATATATACACACACATATATATTTTAATAACCTAGGTAATTAAGCATCAAAAGCAGTAGACAAAAATAGATTAAACATGGTAATGTAATAAAAATGTTTACCATGTCTTGACATTCCATTTTTCTTCAGATTTTTAATTGTTTGCTTTTCCTCCTAAGTACCATAATAAAACATTGAGTTACAATCAACGTGTGATGACAAATGGTCTCGGGGTTGGGTTTGCATTCTTCTAAATATATTGGCATTTGTAAGCTGGAAAAGATAGATGTAATCAACCACCCTCAGACAAAAGTAGGATGACTATTCTGGCAAAATGTTCAAACCACATTAAGCCCTAATTTGAAATGATGTTTGAAAGAAAGTAATGCAACTAGGACCAATTTATTTGTACAGCAACTAAAAACTGAACTTACTAGACATTTTTAAGAGATGGAAACAATTAAATGCACTTGTTTTCTAAATAGACCAAGTATATTAGAAACTTCGAAGGTAAAAAAATCTGATTTTACTGGATACTATTATTTGTTGCTGTGCAATACTTAAATCATTTTCTTTAATGGCCCTCTGAGGTTGTTCTAATAAAACATGCTATTTTTAAGAGAGAGTAAACAATCTTTTTAATTTCACATTATCAATATACCATAGAGTTTCATTCTAATTAGCAGCATATGGAAGGAAGTAGCTGAGTGGCAGGGCGGGACAACTTAAACAGAATGTCATTTTATTGAGGGCAGTTATTGTTGTTTTTCACTTTTGTTTCTCAGAAAAGGTAAATCTTGATGCTTTCTCCTTTGTATTGAAATCAAGTTTCTATGGTATTCTGGTAAAAATTATGTCATGTGAGTTCTTTGGGGTACATATCTAGTCACAATAGGTACTTCAACTAAAGATAACAATTGTCTGGCTCCAAAAAGATTGAAATAATAACCTTTCTATCCAGAATAATATCATGCCCCAAATGCAGGATGGCCAGATACCAGCAAATCATCAAGTCTTTGGCTAATAAATGTACCCTGAACCTTCAATCAAAGAGAATTTCTTCAAAACCAAGTGTGGTAGACTCTGGCGTCTTCTCTCTTGGGCTATATCCTGATGATCCTGGCTAAGAAAGATGGCTCTTTACACACCATAATGAAGCACCAGCCCTGGAGGGCAACACTGTCAAGGCGCCATTGAAGTGTGCCAAGAGCTGATGCTACAGAGTACTGAAAAGAGGACAGGGCCCTTCTTAGTTCTCCTTCTCTGCATCACTAGTTTATAGAAGAGTGTGATGAACATATGAATGAATAAATATCAAGAAGAAATTTTTTCCATAAGGTTCACACATCACTAGCAAAAATATATAAGGCCTGACCCCGCACGGAAGACACAGGAAGGACTGGTAGGAAAGGGAGAAAATGCTAATTTATTAATCTCATTGCTGTATAACTCCACATTATTCAAGGCTCTTCTCAGGGCTTATTTACTTTAAGTTGAAATAGTAACAATTCAAGTGCACAGCATTTTCCTAACACTAGTTGTCCCTCCTAGAAATCCATCTAGAAGACTTTGAGATCATGCTTATTCAAGCTGCTGACTAACAAGTTAAGGAGATTCTGCTGATAACAGAATTCGGCCTCAAGATATTTAAGAGTTTAAAATACTGGTGAGACTACTAAAGCAAGACTGAAACATCGAATCTAATTAATTGCTTCATTCTATACCAATATAAGATTTCATACCTAGCAAGTCTAAAGCATGTTTTAATTGAATTAAAAATCAATGAATGCTTCAGACACTATAATTGTAATTATTCAGCACTTCAACTAAAATATTTAAAGATTTCAAGTGTTTCTTCTATTTAAAAAGTCCATTAAAAATTAAAATATAAAAATACATGTAATATTTATGTAAAATAGAACTTGCCCGGAAGAACAATTCTATAACACCAAGGAATATAAAGTTGAAAAAGATTTTTAAAGGATGAGCTCTTTTAAAAAAAGCTTGAAATTACTTAGCAAGGATAGTCATTAAATTAGCCAGCAAACATTAAGTGAACACATGTTATGTGTAAGACACTGTTTCAAGTATCATGGCACACAACATACAACCTTTTACTTCTAACCACTTCGCAGGATGAGCTTGGTACTGAATGTATAGACTATGTCCTACCCAGAGTAGCTAATCTTTAAGTAACCTACTCTTAATTAGAGTTTTGCGAGTAGTAAGAACTGCCTTCCATGCCTATACATTCGCCATATGTGTCTTAC
Source organism: Pteropus vampyrus (assembly GCF_000151845.1). Lineage (NCBI taxonomy): Eukaryota > Metazoa > Chordata > Mammalia > Chiroptera > Pteropodidae > Pteropus > Pteropus vampyrus. Next base: position 13,509,436 of record NW_011888791.1, on the reverse strand, counting down.
AACACACAAGACACACTGGCACTTAAGGCATTTGTTACGTTCTCTAACTTCGGCATTACATTTTAAGCCCTTAGACATGCTATTGGATGCCTTTACTAAGCAGGCCTTTCCAAACTAACCAGAACATATCCTTTTAATAAAAAATAATAGCTATGTTCTCATTTTCAAAGTTTGCGATTAAAACCTACAGTGAAAGAATCCAGCTGAGAAGAAATTTCCTTTTAGTTCAAAAAAAAAAAATAATAATGTCATTAAATTTATCGGAACAATATGAAATGAAGATGTTGTTGTTGGGTCCTTCACTTATAATGGAAACCAAAGAGGCTTGCTGGCTTAGTTAAAGCCATAAATTATTCGTCACATAACATTTCAACAATTATTTTAAAAATATAAAAATTAAGGTACTAAAGAAAATCTTACTATCAATGATAATCAAACTAAACAATTACACATCTTTTTGCATGTGATTTAATTGCCCAGATTTCAAAGAAAACCACATAAGCTCACATGTTAAAATATTGTTTTTACATATTTTAAGCATCGTAGAACAGCATTTCAAAACATAAATTGTAGTATTGGGTGCCATTCCAATTGCCGTTTCACATCCTTTGACATGGCAGCTTTGTTTGCTAATCTTGGCTTATGCTTTTAAAAACAACTTACTACAACTTTACGTGCTAGCATTCTACCTTTTTCATAGTTTATAACCTAAAATTTCACTATTAAATTTCTCTTGATATTGACAAAGGGCACTGTTACTTATTTTTTTTTTTTTCAACATGTAGCTGAAAGGTACATGAATCATCTTTTTGAAACCTGGAATGCAGGCAAAACAGTGGATGTGAATAGAGACTAAGTAAATAATTCCTCTCATCATCTAAACTTTTTTTCAAGGCTTCAGCCCTGGAAAAAGTCATTTTCTTAGCAGTAGCCTATGGCCCTAAAAAAAGAAATGGTGAAAAATTTATTCCCAGAGAGCAGTTTATTTACCATAAGATGTGGCTCAGTGAAGTGTTTTGTGTTCTGGAAATGGAAAGTTAATTCTTCCTGTCAAAGCATTAGGAAAACACACACATCGTAAACATACTATGGCATTTCAGAGCTGACCCTCATTTTATTTTAGAAGAGAGTTGTTTCTATGTGTCCCATAAATCGGCATTCTTAGATGTGCAGAAATGAGAATAAGTAATTTAATAGTATCTGTGTACGACAGATCTAATATAACATATATTAGAGCTCTCTTTCATTCTCCATATGGGATTACAAAGGGGAGTCAGGGTAGAAAATGAAATCCCAAGAGCTGAAATTGAATTTAGCTAAAGTGATACTTCTTTATGAAGAATTTTAAGCTCCTTTGAATAGTGTGTCAAGCAGAGCCGAGGCTCAATACTGCCATCTCCTTCTTAAATGCTGAAATACAAGGAATGATCTCAGGGTAAAAATACAGGATAACAAAGGAAAAAGAAGTAGCTACTGGACACGTAAAATTCACCAAACACATAACTGTTATGTTTGTCATATTGGAAGGAAAGCCCAATCACTAAAGGTAGTATGTATGCTCTATTAAATCAACAAATACTTTAAACTACAAAATGACTAATATTTTTTATGGATTCCCCTCTCCCAAAAAAGGCAATATATACAGACAACATTCATTCTATTATTGATAATAGTCCAACTTATTTTTCTTTGTTTGAAGATATTTCAGGATTGAGATAACTAAGACAGTCAATAAAGTCAGCCTTAAATTTAAGCTGAACTGTATTTTAGGGCTCTTCTATTCATTCTCTGACTGTCACAGATTCTTTACCTAGTAATTGATGCCTGAAAATCTACCATTAGAATGTTTTTTTAACTTAAAGCTTTGAGCTCCATTAAAACGCAAACAGCTCACTGAGAGGTAATTTGTAATGTATTAGCAACTATGCAGATCTTCCTGTGCACTGTTCTTTAGTAGGATGACAGGAAGTTTCTGGACAATGCCAGTTGATGCCTCTTCTCCCAGAATAATTATTTAAAACTCCAGTTTATCAATCTTGATAAATTATATGATCACCCTAGTGTTAGGTCCTTCTTGAGGGTAGGATTTAGCAGAAGAGAGGAGACCATTGTGGCAAATAGGGGGCCACTAGCAAAGAGGGTGAAGAGTAAGTAGAATGGGAAGGTTGAGAAGAGTGCTTCTCAGGGAATTATTTAGGTACTACATTTATAGGACTTAAGAGGTAAAACACATGTAGTATGAAATGCAACACAATCTCAATTGACAATAGTAAAAATATGTATTTAGCTAAAATAAATGTAAAAACACTAGATTTGTGTTATCACTAACTTCTTTAGCAATTTATCGTTTTCGAAAGAACAAAAACACTAATTTTGAATCTCTTGTTCCCAAACTGAATAAATTACTACATTTCTCAGATCCAAAGCAAAGAGGAATACATTCAGAATCAGCCTGAGACAATCAGAGGCTCAGGGGAGGCAGTGTTCCACCACGCATTCTCACCCTATTTTGCAAAACACATTTCTCCCTCTGGTATATTGAGATCTATGAGAGAAGCCTAAAAGAAACAAAGAAAGTTACCTTCTTATTATCTGTTATACAGGTTAGTAATGGACAAAACAGCTGTTGTCCTGGCTGATACACAAAAACTCACATCCTTAAAGACTGGGTTCAAACTCAAGAAGGGCAACTGACCCAAGGTGGGAAAGAGGATGTGCTCACTATTACAGAAGCAGTAATAAAGGACCAATGCTCTCACAACATGAGTGGTAGAAGATGATGCAATGTTCAGGCTTTACAAATAGAAAACAAGATAGAAACATTTCTGTGAATCTATCAAAAGAAGAACACACTTCGTATAAGCTATAAGAATTATATTAAAATTTCACCACAAATATATAATGTTTCAATACCTTCTAAATTCAATAATTAAAAATTTAAGGGAGTTTTTCTTAAAGTAAATTGACTATGAAATGAATCAGACTTAGGAGAAGTCTCCCCTTCCTCTGATAACTTGGAATTTTTATTAATAATAATTTTTTTTTCAGTTATAGTTGGCATATTAGTTTTGGTTGTACAACATAGTGATTAGATTTCTATATAACTCACAAAGTGATCGCCCCAATAAATCTAGTGTCCGTCTGATACTGTACATAGTTATTACAATATTCTGGCTATATGGCTATATTCCATATGCTATACTTTTTATCAACATGACTATTTTTTAACTACCACTTTGTACTTCTTAATCCCTTCCCCTTTTTTTTACCAACCCTCCTACCATCTGGTAACCCTCAAAATGTTCTCTGCATCTAAGAGTTTGTTTCTGGGTTTTGTGTGTGGGTGTGTGTCTGTTTATTTTGTTCTTTAGATTCCACATATACATGCAATCATATGGCATTTGTCTTCCTCTATCTGACTTACTCCACTCAGCACACTACCCTCTAGGTCCATCATGAAATATCTTTTTCCTTCCCATTACTTTTAGTCTGTGTGTGTCTTTTAATCAGAAGTTAGTCTCTTGTAGGCAGCATATGTAAGGGTCTTGTTTTCTTATCCATTCAGCCACCCTATCTTTCGAATGGAGCATTTCTTTTCCAT
>NW_011888791.1:13505445-13505785 GCF_000151845.1 Pteropus vampyrus | reverse complement strand
TCAGAAGTTAGTCTCTTGTAGGCAGCATATGTAAGGGTCTTGTTTTCTTATCCATTCAGCCACCCTATCTTTCGAATGGAGCATTTCTTTTCCATCTGAAATACTTGCTGATAGATATATAGTTATTGTCGCTCTTTATTTAGAGTTTGATACTTATTTTTTTCTTCTTCTTAAAGAAGTCCCTCCAACATTTCCTATAATAGTGGCTTAGTGGTGACGAATTCCTTTAGCTTCTTCTTGTCTGCAAAGCTCTTTATCTATTCTTCGGTTCCAAATGATAGTTTTGCTGGGTAAAGTAATCTTCATTGTAGGTCCTGAGTTTTCATCATGTTGAATATTT
>NW_011888791.1:13505019-13505395 GCF_000151845.1 Pteropus vampyrus | reverse complement strand
AAAGCTCTTTATCTATTCTTCGGTTCCAAATGATAGTTTTGCTGGGTAAAGTAATCTTCATTGTAGGTCCTGAGTTTTCATCATGTTGAATATTTTGTGCCAGGCCCTTCTGTCCTCCATAGTTTCATTTGAGAAATAAGCTGCCAGTCTTATGGGTGCTCCCTCGTATGTAACTAATTGCTTTTGTCTGGCTGCTTTTAAGATTCTCTCTTTGAATTTAACATTTGGCATTTTAATGATAATGTGTCTTAGTGTGGGCCTCTTTAGGTTCATTTTGTTTGTGACTCTTTGAACTTCCTGGGGTTGTATTTCTATTTCCTTCACTAAGTTAAGGAAGTTTTCCATCATTATTTCTTCCAATAGGTTTTCAACTTCT
>NW_011888791.1:13500465-13504969 GCF_000151845.1 Pteropus vampyrus | reverse complement strand
TGTCTGGCTGCTTTTAAGATTCTCTCTTTGAATTTAACATTTGGCATTTTAATGATAATGTGTCTTAGTGTGGGCCTCTTTAGGTTCATTTTGTTTGTGACTCTTTGAACTTCCTGGGGTTGTATTTCTATTTCCTTCACTAAGTTAAGGAAGTTTTCCATCATTATTTCTTCCAATAGGTTTTCAACTTCTTGCTCTCTTTCTTCTCCTTCTGGTACCCCTATGATGCGAATGTTATTATGCTTAATGTTGTCTCAGAGTCTTCTTAAACTATATTCATTTTTTTGTATTCTTTTTTCTTGTTGCTGTTCTGATTGGGTGTCCTGTTACCCCATCCTCTATGTCATTGATTCAATCTTCCGTTTTATCCACTATGTTGATTCCCTCTAATGTACTCTTCGTCTCATATATTGTACTCTTCGTTTCTGACAGGCTCCCTATTATTGTTTCCATCTCCATTTTTATGTTTTTTATCTCTTTGTTAAAACTCTCACTGTGTGTTTTGAACTCTGCATCTGATATTCTCCATTTTGGTGAATTCTTTTTCTGGAGCTTTGTTCTATTCTTTCATGTGGAACATGCTTTTTTGTCTCATTTTGGCTGCCTTCCTCTGTCTGTTTCTATGTATTAGATCAGTCTCCTAAGTCTCCCGGTCTTAATAGAGTGGTTTTATGTAGTAGGTGTGCTATGAGGCCCCATGGTATATGCCTGGGAGAGATCCAGCTGCAGGCCAAGTTCAGCCACAGCCTGTGTACCTCCAGGGCGACCTGGTTACAGTCACCAGGTAATCCACATATGGCTGCTACCGGTGCTGGGCTTATAGGTGTCTCAAAGAGTCAAAACAGAAACCAAGGCCAGATGCTACCAGTGCAGAGCTTCGGGCTCCTCAGCAAAAGGTACAGTGCATGCCGAGGCCAGATGCTGCTTCTTTGGGTTTTGTGAGATTTTATGAAAGTCTGCAGCAGAAATTGAGGCAGCCCATTTGTATGGAATAAATCACTGGAAGTGACTTGGGTAGGCCCACAAGTTGCGAGAGGTGGGGTCTCAAGGGATCGCCAGAGCAGAACAACCTGTGTTATCTAGGTTAATGCAGCCTGCGTCTGCAGGCTGGGAGGTAGGAGGGCTCAACAAAGAAACAATGGCTTCTGCTTGCACCACTGACTGTGAGCGAGCTGCCTTTCCAGCCCTCACCCTGAAGTTCAACAGTTCAGCATCTCCCCATATATCCCTGGCACCACTCAAGCAACTGCTGTCCCAGCACTGGAACCTAAAGCAAATGAGTCTGTCAGTGAGTAAGTCCGGATGTGGGCCCTTTTAAAGGGATGGTCTCCAATTCCCACAGCTCTCCATCTCACTCAGCCACAGCCTCCACTGGTTTTCACAGCCAGAGGTTGTGGGGACTTCTCTTTCCGACACTGGAACCCTGGGCTGGAAGCCCAGTGTGTGGCAGGGACCGCTCACTCCTCAGGTGGAGGAGGTGGTTCTGCAGCCAAGATAGCCCTTCCAGTTCTCAATGGCCACTTGTGGTCATGGGATCAGGCAGTTTTGTGTCCCCGCCCCTCCTATCGGTTTGAGGTGACCTGTTATTTGAGGTGATCTAGTTGCAAGGCTTCCCTTCTGCTGGACATCAAGTGACTCCACATACTGGTTGCTCTGTAGTTTTGTTATAGTTTTGATGTGGTCACTACAGGAGGCGTATACAGCCTCTACCTTCTCGCCATCTTGTGAAGCTTGGAATTTTTATATAAAAGTTACTGGAGCAAATTATCTCCTCACCTATCACCTCCAAGTTTAAGTAATCTTTGTTTTAAACTAGGGGTCTCCAACCCCCAGGCTGTGGATCAGTCCCAGGCTGCACAGCAGGAGGTGAGTGGTGGGTCAGCCAGTGAAGCTTCATCTGTATTTGCAGCCACTCCCCAGCACTAGCATCACCGCCTCAGCTCTACCTCAGATCATCTGGCATTAGATTCTCATAGGAGTACCAGTCCCTGGTGTCAAAAAGGTTGGGGACCACTGTTTTAAACATTTTGGCTCAGACCTTTTAATGAGCACATATTTTACATGCATTTAATGTCATTTGAAATAATATGCCTTGAAAGTTATTATAAAATGTATTACGAAAAGTAAAAATGACAAATGTTTTTAAATGACCAAAGGGGGCTTACTTCATATTTATAAATATTGCCTTTAGTTCTCTGAGAAAGCAATGCCTATTTTAAGTCCTCTCTTCATGTTTATAAATATTGCCTTTAGTTCTCTGAGAAAGCAATGCCTATTTTAAGTCCTCCAGTTAGAAAAAAAGGACACCAAGCACAGTAGCCAAACTCTGCAATGCAGAGAACACAAGTGAGGCTACTGAGGCAGCACAAGGAGTACCAGTTCTGAGGACTTCATCTCGGTCCCTTGAATAAAAAGACGCTGCACATACAATGCCTGCCATTCCTCAAGTTCCAATACCAGGCATGTTGGCTCAACTGTGTAGTTAGAAAAGGTGTCAAGGGAAAAATTTAGAGCTGGACTGTTTTATCTAGTGTCCTCTTCCTGGTGCTAGTAAGTGGCGGCATTCCCACTGGCAGGCCCAGCAGTAACAATAAGAGAACACAACGAAGAAATTCATCCATATATAAATCAGTAAAAAAAATATATACTGCACCTGGAAGAGTAAAAATGTCCTAACTGGTACAACCACCACCAGCCTCATCCTTCTATTATTTCCTCTTATAAGGGGAAAACTGAAAGAGCTGTATAGGTGTTATAGAACTGAGGTCATTTGCTAAATGAGGACAGGCAGTCTGAAGCTACCAAAAAAGACCAAAAGAAAAAAATTTCTTTGCAAAACGTATCATGGCCAAGGCCTACTAATCTTAATGACTTCAAGAAATGCCCAAAGGGCATACTAAGGATGACCAGACACGATTTGAAAGTGACTTTCAAACTTCTTCAGAACTCCAGACCAGTTGTGCTGGGCAAAAAGTTTAATAACCACACTTGCTCCTAGATGCAGCTCATGAAAATTATTGAAAAGAGCAGCTGTCATTTTCATGATACCCTACTGGAGTGTTCATGTCCTCAGTTTTTTGGTCTTTTCTTTTGGCTGATTACGTGATGGAGCATGATTTTTACCCTGAGGTAAGTTGTGTGAACATGAGCTCACAATTAGTTTAATGTTCCTAACCTATTCTCACACTGACTTTGTGTGAGAATAAAATTGCCTGGAAATGCAAATGAGTAGAGGGAAATGTATAAAGAGTAAGAGAGGCATGTAACAATTAATACAGGATACCAGCATGTAATCCCTTTTAACTAAAAAAGTACTGACTTCATTAAACACCAGGAGTGGGGAATTTATGCTGGAGAAACCTACTCCCTTCCTTAGTCCCCATCTCATCTCATGCTTCAGTCTTTCTCTCTTTCAAGAAGCAGCTCAAAGCTCGTGTCTTTTATCAAGTGTTCCCTAATGCCCAGAGACAACAATAAGCTCTTCTGATCTCTACTGAAAACAGTTTCTCTTTCTATCCCCCTCATGCTCTAACATTTTTCTTTCTCCCCAGCCCCAGTTTTGTTGAGATATAGTTGACATGCAACATTGTATTAGTTTGAGATATGCGACACAATGATTTGCTATATGTATACACTGTGAAATGATTATCATAATGTTAACCTCCACGATTCCACATATTTGCAATTTTTTTTTTTCTTGTGATGAGGACTTTTCTTGTTATGAGAGCATTTTTTTTCTTGAGGAACTTAACCAGCTTGATTATCTCTACAACTAGGATGATGCCTTTCTCTACTAGGTCTTCAAACTCCTTCATGACATTTCTGAGAATGTCTCTTATGGTAAGGAAAAATTCTCTTTTTCTTGCTGAATTCCACTAATTCTTTATAAGTCCTATGTTAAAACACTTTGTAACTCTTATGTATAGATCTGAATTATGCATTTTATGCAGAAGTCTAATTTAACTTTTATGGTATAATCCTTCATTATGTTTTATTTTCCATACTAAACACCCCCCCCCCCAATTAAAGGCTTCTAACATCCTTCACTGTCTTTGTCATCCATTTAAATATATCTTCCATTTCATCAATATCCTTAAAATTTTTCCATCAGAAAAAGGAAAGATATATAAGAGAGTTAATATGAGGACAATTACAAATGTATGAAATAACAAAGTACTACAGAAGCACAGTGGAAGGAACAATTACCTGGCTTGAGAAGTTGTCCATTACTAATCAGTGAAATAATGGAATAAGACTAAACCATCATCAAAGAATCCTACAGCAATCCCTCAAACACCTATCTGTGGGTCACTATTTTCCAAGGTGTATAGTAAGCAGTAAACAAAACTAATAACTAACATTAATTTAGCATGTAGCATGTACCAGGCATTGTGCATGCATTTTTTATATATTAGATCATTTAATCCTCACGATAATCCTTTAAGGTAGGTATGATCAATACATCAATTTACAGGTGAGAAAACTGAAGCTTAAGGAAATTATT
>NW_011888791.1:13490141-13500415 GCF_000151845.1 Pteropus vampyrus | reverse complement strand
CCCAATTAAAGGCTTCTAACATCCTTCACTGTCTTTGTCATCCATTTAAATATATCTTCCATTTCATCAATATCCTTAAAATTTTTCCATCAGAAAAAGGAAAGATATATAAGAGAGTTAATATGAGGACAATTACAAATGTATGAAATAACAAAGTACTACAGAAGCACAGTGGAAGGAACAATTACCTGGCTTGAGAAGTCGTCCATTACTAATCAGTGAAATAATGGAATAAGACTAAACCATCATCAAAGAATCCTACAGCAATCCCTCAAACACCTATCTGTGGGTCACTATTTTCCAAGGTGTATAGTAAGCAGTAAACAAAACTAATAACTAACATTAATTTAGCATGTAGCATGTACCAGGCATTGTGCATGCATTTTTTATATATTAGATCATTTAATCCTCACGATAATCCTTTAAGGTAGGTATGATCAATACATCAATTTACAGGTGAGAAAACTGAAGCTTAAGGAAATTATTTGCTCAAGGTTACACAACAAATATATGGAAGAAATGGGAGTCTACCTCGGTGTATCTGGTTCTAACGCCTAAGCTTTTAAATTTCACGTTATGTTGCTTATTCTTAAAAATGGATAAATAGGTAGACAGACTGACATAAAATTAAAAGTAGATACGGTCTATTAAATTTGGAAAACTTTAAAGTTATATAAAGACAACTATCCGATTTCTCAGAATCTTTAAAATACAAATTTATATTGCTAATCTCCATCGGAGGGATGTAGTTTGCCAGTTTCCCAAACTTATTTACCAGAAACACTTTTTTACTAAGAGCATCTTGCAAGACTTGTGTTCCACAGAACACATTTTGAAAAAAAACTGCATAAAATTAAGAAGCTCTTTAAAGAAATTTTTTCAGTACATTTGTTTAATCAGTTTTGGATCTATCCAATGGTGCTCATGTAAGTAAATTTTCATAACTGAATTCTTAACTTGGAGAAACCAAGTCTGGGTAGTAAAGAGGAATGTAGCCTGACAGTAGCTCATTCTTTTCTTTATTCATTAAAAAGGAAGTAATGAACAACTACCACAAGCAGGGCTCTGTGCTAAGTATGAGACATATAAAAATAGGCATAACCCAATTCCTTCTGTCAAGGTGCTGATTGTTTTGTGGGAGATGTAGACAGAGACACACACAGTACATCTTCAGAGGAGTAATGCGCATTGCACATTATGTGCACAATCAACGTAGCCTCCTGTAGAAACTTTGAAGGGAGACATGTAAAGAAATATGATATAGTATAATGAGTGCAACATTTGAATCATAAACAAAGTTTAGATTTCACACAAAAGGAAATGTAATTCCATTTGAGTCTATTGGTGAAGGTTTCGTCTAAGAGGGGCTGCACCCTCCTTCTCTTCACCCTGATCACTAACAGTGGCCCAAATGTTTTATCGGTTTTTCTGTCTGCCAGTGACTGAGAACCTATTTCCCTAAATACCATAAATGAAAGTATCACTAACCTCAAAATTGCTTGAAAATTGCTTTTTACAAAACAATTTGAAGGACGTAGTTCCATAGTGTAGCAGTTAGCACATCTGCTTTACATGCAGAAGGTCCTGGGTTTGTGCCCAGCCTGATGTCTGATCTTGGAAGCTAAGCAGGGTCAGGTCTGGTTAGTACTTGGATGGGAGAGCACTTAGGAAGACTAGGTGCTATAGGCATAAATAATAATTTAAAAAAAGAAACAATTTGAATGCTTATGCATATGGGTTCGTATACTTGATAACATTTTGCTACTGTCTTCAGTATTTAAAATCCAGTATCAAATAGACACTTGCTTCTCTAGTGAATAATATTGGGCTAAAAACATGTGCCCTATGAGTCTTTAGGGCCTATATTGACAGATAATGGGAAGTTACTTATATAATATTATGATTGAGAAAAATGTTAAAAATGTAAATTAGTTGTCTTCTAAAGCATTTTAATATATGAAAAATTTCAGCATTTGGCTGAAGAAAAAGCTTCGAGATTATTGTAAAATGCCCTAAGTGACATCTTGGACTAATTTAATCTAGAGGGCTCGGGGGAAGGAGGTAAAAAGGAATGACTCTGGAATGGATCCAGGCTTGGCGAGCCTGCTTTGGACTAATTGTCCTTCCAATTCCTCAGTTTCAATCACCAACAACTAAATGAAAACAAGCATATAGCACTGACAAGATAGGAAGGTTCAGGTCTACAGAAAGTAAAGAATGTGATCTTCCTTGTTATGGAGCAATTGTTTAAAACTAAAAGAACCAAAACAAAACAACAACAACAACAAAAACATGCTACAAACCAACATGCCCCTAATGGTATTTGCCCAACCAGACACTCCCTCAGACTAGGCTCTCAAAATTTCCCATTTAATATAATAATGTGTTGTTGTAAATAGTGAAAAACTAAAAAGAGCAATAGATCTAACATGAGGGGATTGATTAAATAAATTGTGGAATATACAGAATGGGGTGATACTTAGGTCAATGTGAACAGCTATGAAGATTCTCTAAGGGCCACTTCATTGAAAAGTATTAACGCTCATAACATAAAATGACAGAAATATGCTTATTTAAAAATATGAAATTTTGTAAATTTCATCATGAAAATACTATAAATACAGTTATAAGTACAACAACTAAAGACTAAAAAAAAAGTTTATGAAAATAACCATGATTATCCCTGGGTGGTGGAGTTATTAGGGATTTTAATTTTCTTCATTATGCTCTTCTATATATTCCAAATTTCACAAATAAAGTTGTATTGGTTTCAAAAGAAAGAAAAATAGTATCCTTTTTAAGGTACTTACTTCTCTTTATTTTTCCTTCAGGGGCACTGATTCAGGACCTTGAATAATAACAGAATTTCCTATTTCATATCACCTTTGCCCAAGGACATATGTCAACATTCCTGTAGACAAAGGATCCAGTTTAAAGACTACAGAGCCTAGATTAATACCCAAGGGTTATAACGCAAGGTATATGTAACACTAGCAGTTTTCCCAGTATATTATTGTTACCTGTAGCAAAGATAAAAATCTCCTGAGCATATGGTTATGCCATAATGATTCCTTTCTTAAGCTGGAAGGTTTGATTTCCAGTGTAGAAAATGTCACTAAGACCGCCTTAGAGGTCTTTTTGCATATAGATGTCACTTATATGCAAATGTTAGGTAAACTGTGAATGGGATCTGGATAGATGGCCATCCTACAGAAAGAGCTCTGCACCGGGTAAAAGTCAGACCATCAGGACTCTTGTTCTAGTTATACTACTAAACTGTTGTATGAACATGGACAAATCACAACTTCTTAGGGTGTCAGTTTCCACATGTGTAAAACTGGAGAGACAATTTACTTGTCCATGAAAGGATTCTACTGATAAGAGTTGCAAATGTGTAAATATTGGGGAGTCAAATACAAAACGGGGTGATACTTAGGTCAATGTGAACAGCTATAAAAAGATTCTCTAAGGTCCAGAATCTATAATCTACAAACCCCTGGTCTGCTACTAGCTAGCTGTATGATTTTCTGAAAATCATTTGATTTCTTTAGACCACTGTATAATAAGGTAGGTAGACTAGATGATCTCTAAGTTCCATTCTATGTCTACATTCTATGATTTAGGATTCAGATATGACTCTAGAGAGGACAAAGAAAACAATGTAAGAAAGGATTAAAATAAACATGAAATTCTCTGACTTCCTCATGTTTACACTGGGTTAGATTTTCTTTGTGTTATTTGATAGAGGAATAAGTGAGGGTAACTCCTACATTCCAGTTGATGATAGGATAGCAATTATTTAAAAACAACAACGATTATGATTAGGTTAAGAGGCAGAAAATCATTTATTCGAATGCTACCGATTACTTTACATATAATAATTAGCTCCAGAAGGCATAACCATCTAGCATTTTTTGGTAACTAGAAAGCACTTAATATTTACTTTATGAGTTATGACTATTGTTGTTTTATTTGAATGAGGAGCAGACGGTCTTTGGTAGAGAATTCTAATGTTTATAAATCCCTTTCCTTTGTATTTCAAAAGACTCCAAGTCTATGGACCCATTAAACATTCTTTATGTTTATGGTCTAGCACAGTGAGAAGGCGTCACCTAGGATATACGGTATTTCAGTTACTTTGAAGGTTGTCCAAATCTTGAGGCAAAATCTCATTGTACTAAGTGTCAAAAGGAATTCAAAGAACTTAACAATTCAAAAGAAACACCCTTTGCTCATATAAATTAGGAGCAATTATGTCTCTCAAACTACAATCTCACAAATGATATCATAATTTTCAAAAATATATAAGGAGGTGGTCCCAAAGTCTTTCACATCTCTTCTTATTCTACACACAATTTAGTTTAAAAATAGTATCTATATTTTTATCTTAATCGTAAGTCAGGGCATTGCTCTACTGTAGCCTGACTGAGGGCTCTTCTCCTTGCATATGTATTATGTGTATATTCCAATCAGGAGTTCAACAGCTTTGTCATTAATGAGGACTGGAATGACCATTAGTTGTGCTGTCACAGAAGGGGCAGTTCACTAACAGTGGATCAACAAGATGTCATTACAAAACCATCAGTCAAGGCCTGACAGCACTGGCGTTTTACCAGAGCCACTGAAATGGAATTTGATCAATATCAATGTCCTTACCATTATATACCTAAATTAAAGTAGAAAACTCAATTGTGGAATTCATTTAATTATACATATCCTTCATTAACTCTCTGTGATGCTACATCACCATTGTAACTGTACATTTCACATTACAAGTTACTGAGACATTGAAAAGAATTCGTAGCAAGGAAGAATGTACACACGTATAATTTTATATTTGGGGCAAAATTATACAATACATACAATGCAACATAAAAATAAGAGGCTATTGATTTCCACAAACATCCTGTATAGTTCAATTACAGCAAAAAGTTTACATGAACATGTCAGTCTGATTCAATTTAACAAGTATTTACAAAGTGACTGCTAGATACAGGGCACAGGGGGACATTCAGGATGTGTTATCACCTCCTTACCCTCAAGGAGCTTCAAGGGCATTTTAGTTCTCCCTTAATAATAAAAAAAAAAATCATAAAATCAATGGGTTTTTTTTCCTTTAATAGAGTTCCCAGAAAGAAGTTCTGCTGGAAGTTAACGAATTATATTTTTGCTACAGGCCTGTATTTAGGAAAAGGACCATAAAACTGGATCCGATTTGAAAGAAAATAGTCAGGATCTACTGGAAACTACTGAAACACATGTTCCTACAAAAATATTAAAAGGATATTGTTTGCCAGCTTGGTTCTGAGAACACGTTTCACTAAAGTAAAACAAAAAAGAAAAACAAGAAAATGATAGAGGTCATATTTGTTATAATACAGCCCTAGCTAGTTAGGCAAGACTATTAATAACAACTACCCTTTATTGAATATCAAACAAGTCCCAAGCACATTACAAACATTATCCTATATTAACGCTGAAAAGTGGGCATCTTTACTCTTGTTTTTCAATGAAGAAACCAAGGTTCAAAGGGCTTAGGAAATTTGCCTGAGGTCACATAGTTATGAATAGCAGAGCCAGGACCCTAAGCCAGGAACGTCCAAACACCAGGGACTGGAATTTCTGCTCATCAGTTGCTTCCCTAGAGAGATACCTCTATGGATACCTACATGGATGCCTAACATTTGGCCCGAATTTCTTTGACTTAAACTTTATTGTTTTTAATTTTTTATTTTTCAATTACAGTTGACATGCGATATTACATTAGTTTCAGGTGTACAGCATAGTGGTTAGACATTTCTATAATTTACAAAGTGATCCAAATAGTCTATTATTCAATTGCCACTATACAGTGAGTACAATATTACTGCTATATTCCCTGTGCTCTACTTTACAACCCTGTGACTATTTTGTAACTACTAATTTGTACTTATCCTTTCACCTTTTTCATCCAGCCCCCCAAACCCCTTCTATCCAGCAACCATCAGTTTGTTCTCTATATCGATGACTATGTTTCTATTTTGTTTGTTCATTTATATTGTCCTTTAGATACCACATGTAAATGAAATTATATGGTATTTCTCTTTCTCTGACTTACTTCACTTAGGATAACACCCTCTAGGTCCATCTATGTTGTCACAATTGGTTAAGATTTCATTCTTTTTTATAGCTGGATATTATTCCATTGACTATATGTACCACTTCTTTATCCAATCATCTATTGATGGACACTTAGGTTTCTTCCATATCTTGGCTGTTGTAAATAATGCTGCAATAAATGCAGGGATGCCTATATCTTTTCAAATTAGTGTTTTGTATTTCTTTGGATAAATACTCAGAAGTGGAGTTACTGGGTCATAGGTAGTCTGTTTTTAATTATATTTTGAAGAATCACCATACCATTTTCCATAGTGGCAATCCCACAACAGTGCATGAGGGTTCCTTTTTCTCCACATCCTTGGCAATACTTGTTGTTTGTTGATTTCTTTATGATAGTCATTCTGATAGGTGTGAGGTAATACCTCATTATGATTTTAGTTTGCATTTCTCTGATAATTAATGATGTTGAGCATCTTTTCATCTTTTCATTTAGGTATGTCTTCTTTGGAGAAAGGTCTATTCAGGTCCTCTGCCCATTATTTAATTGGATTGGGTTTTTTTGTTGGTGGTTTCCTTTGCTGTGCAAAAACTTTAGTTTGATTTATTTTGTTTCCCTTGACCAAGGACATATATCCAAAAAAATATTACTAAGAACAATATCAAAGACTTTACTGTCTTTGTTTTCTTCTAGGAGTTTTATGGTTGTAGGTCTTCCATTTAAGTCTTTAATACATTTTGAGTTTATTCTTGTACATGGTGTAAGAAAGTGGTCTAGTTTCATATTTTGCATGTATCTGTCCAGTTTTCCCAATACCAATTATTAAAGAGACTGTCTTTACCCCATTGTATATCTTGTCTCCTTTGTCATATAGATTAATTGACCATATATGTGTTGGATTTATCTCTGGGCTCTCTATTCTGTTCCAGTGATCTATGTGTCTGTTTTTATGCCAGTACCATGCTGTTTTGATTACTATAGCCTTGTTTGGTATCAGGTAGTGTGATATGTCCAATTTGGTCCTTCTTTCTCAAGATTGCAATGGCTATTCAGTGTCTTTTTTGGTTCCATATAAATTTTTTAATTATTTGTTCTAGTTGATAAATGCCATTGGTACTTTGATAGGAATTGCACTGAATCTATAGATTGCTTTGAGAGAATGCACATTTTAACAATGTTAATTCTTCCTATTCATGATCATAGTATGTGCTTCCACTTATTTGTACCTTCTTCAATTTCTTTCTTCAATGTCATAATTTTCTGAGTACAAGTCTTTTACTTCCTTGGTTAAATTTATTCCTAGGTATTTTATTTTATGCAATTATAAATAGAATTGTTTCTTAATTTCTATTTCTGATAGTTCATTATTGATGTATAAAAATGCCACCAATTTCTGAATATTAATTTTGTATCCTGCTATTTTGCTGAATTCATTTATCAGTTCTAATAGTTTTTTTGGTAGAATTTTTGGGGTTCTCTATAAATAGTATCATGTCATCTGAAAATAATGACCATTTTACTTCTTCCTTTTCAATTTAGATGTCTTTTATTTCTTTTTTTGGCCGATTGCTGTGGCTAAGAATTCCAATACTGTGTTGAATAAAAGTAGTGAAAGGAGACTTCCTCGTCTTGTTCCCGATCTTAAGGAAAACATTTTAGCTTTTCCCCACTGAGTATTATGTTAGATTTTAGCTATGGGTTTTTCGCATATGGCCTTTGTTATGTTGATATATGTTCCCTCTATTTCCATTTTGCTGAGTTTTTATCATAAGTGGATGCTGGATTTTGTCAAACACTTCTGCATCCATTGATATGATCGTATAATTTTTATCCTTCATTTTATGTGGTGTATCACGTTAACTGATTTGCAGATATTGAACCAGCCTTGCATCCCAGGAGTAAATCCCACTTGATCATAGTGTATGACCTTTTTAATGTCTTGCTGAATTCAGTTTGCTAATATTTTGCTGAGGATTTTTGCATCTATGTTCATCAGGGTTTTGGCCTATAATTTACTCTCTTTAAATGTCTTTGTCTGGTTTTGGAATCAGGGTAATGGTGGCCTCATAAAATGAGCTTGGAAGCCTTTCTTCCTGTTGAAATTTTTGAAATAGTTTAAGAAAGAAAAGTGTTAATTCTTTTTTGAAAGTTTGGTAAAATTAACTTGTGAGGTCATCCAATCCAGGACTCTTGTTTGTTGGGAGTTTTTTTTTTATTACTGATTTGATTTTCTTAGTAGTTATCAGTCTGTTCAGATTTTCTATTTCTTTTTTACTCAGTCTTAGAAGATTGTATGTTTCTAGAAATTTATCCATTTCTTCCAGATTGTCCAATTTGTTGGCATTTAGTTGTTTGTAGTATTTTCTTATAATTTTGTGTTTCTGGAGTGCCAGCTTCTACTTCTCTTTCATTTCTGATTTTATTTATTTGGGTCCTCTCCTTTTTTTTCTTGGTGAGTCTGGGTAAAGATTTATCAATTTTGTTTATCTTTTCAAAGAACTAGCTCTTGGTTTCATTAATCTTTTGTATTGTTTCTTAGACTCTATTTTGTTTATTTCCACTCTGATCTTTACTATTTCCTCCCTTCTACTTTGGGCTTTGTTTGTTCTTCTTTTTCTAGTTCCTTCAGGTGTAAGGTTTCTTTGACTTAAACTTTAATTTACTGCTACACAATGCATTTCTAACACCTTCTCAGTTCTCACCTCCTCTATAGCTGGATCTTTGTCTTTGACTTCTAGTGATTTTCTTGCTTTTTTTTTTCCTTAATGGTGAAAGGCTGAAAGAGTGTGTGGCAATTACTAACTGTTGGTACAGAGTCAGAATGGGTCTGAAAATATTCTTTTTTACTTGTAGAAACCTAAATTCCAATGTTTTCATTTATCAAATGCAAAATAAATTTTTAGAGCACAAAGACCAGTTCTCTAGCTGACTGCTACATTCAGTTGTCTTGTCTCAAATAATACACATGGGCATATGGAAAACTCAAAACTAAAAATCTTGTCAAGAAGCCAGAAGTGGAGTAAAACCAACATAATTTCTTATTACATTTTTGAATGGTGGTGGAATTTTTTTTAGTAAAGATGGGCTAGACTGACACTCAGTAAAGGCCATATCAAGTTGTCATAAAGAGAAGAGGCTATTAAACATTTTAAGGACTTGGAGAAACCAAATATTTTGCTATCAGCCAAGCAAACTAATCAAGAGAAAAGTTATATTTCAATCTGTATTTAACAGTTAGAAGTTAATTCTCTTGAGTATTGTGTGCTAAATATAGTCATTCCTATAAAAACAGAAATGCCTATTCTGTATCTTCTTACTTTTAGGTTAATAGGCATTCATCTTTAAGAAATGCCCACACTACAATGGTTTAAAAATATTCTGTTGTTTAAAGAAAAAAAAATGTCTAGCACTACCAGCAACCACCAGAAAGTAGAAGAGAGAGGCACGAAATAGACTCTCCCTCAATGCCTCCAGAGGAAACCAACACATTGATTTTTGGACTTTCAGATTCCAGAACAATAATTGAATATCTGTTGTGTTAAGCTCCGCCCCATCATTATGTTATTGTTTAGTGAAATTTTAATCTCGTAAAGTGAAACATGAGTTAGATTGAATTATGTTATTTTGATGTGTTAATAAAAAAGGATTCCCCCACTCCAAAGTAAATCTAAAAGTCAATATGGTCCATTATTCTACATTTTAAACATTATTTCTTGGTTTGCACAAATGCATTATCTAAATGGTGCTGTACAATACAGTAGCTGCTAGCCACATGTGGCTATTTAAATGAATTATAATTAAATTAAAAATTAATTTCTTCAATCCCACTGGCCACATTTTAAGTGTTCAGTTACCACATGTGGCTTGAAGCTACTATACTGGACAGCACAGATACAGAACATTTCCATCAATGCAGAAAGATCTACTGAAAAGTACTGGTCCAAGAAGATGAGATATAGAATAGAGAACCACTGCTACAACTAACGCTTCTATTTAAAGAAATTCCTGGCTTCTCCTCGAACACTGACTAAATAACACTCATATAATGACAGATATACTCCACAGTCCCATAAATATTACTTTCTTGGATTGACAACCTAAAGAAGCCTAACAACTGGTGCTTTGTTATGCACAGTGGCAGGTCAGCATCTAGTTTGGGGATGCTATTATCCTGACC
>NW_011888791.1:13454068-13489433 GCF_000151845.1 Pteropus vampyrus | reverse complement strand
ATCTAAAGAAAAATTTTTAAAAATTGTATTACTTCAACTACAAATATGATAGAAATTCTGGCCTAAGCAAAAATTAAAGAAAATTATTTTTTAAAATTCACAGTAACTTGTGTGCATGGCATTGTTCTTTTGAGAAACACTGGCCCTGAGAGAGACTTATAGCTGAAGAAGATTTGGTGGTTTCTCATTAAGCCCCTGGCAGTGACTATTTCAGAAAATTAAGTAGTTTATGGAGCACATACTCTTGAGACATTCCCTTGCTTGATTAGATGAGGCAACAATACAATGTGGATGTGAATTCCAAACAGATGGGGAAAATAACCATAGAAAAGGAGCTGCTGGCTTTGGCCGGATTGTAAACAGGGTCTCCTAATGGGCAAAATATACCTCACTGAAAAAGAAGTTTGAGGAGATCTGGCCACTAAAAAGTAAAAGCCAAAATTAAATACCCTACCATTGGGAGAAGGTAATGACTGAAAGGAGGAACAACGGGAACCTCTGGGTTGCTGGTAATATTCTATTTCTTGACTGAGATAATGGCTACACAAATTGGTACCTTTTAAATAATTTGTCAAGCTCCATGCTTAAAATTTGTGTATTTTATGTGTATATGTTACACTTAATTTTTTTTTAAATATAAAGAAGTTAAATATCCCCCTCCTCAACAGAGAGTCATAAAGACTTAGTTCAGAATCTTTGTGGGTTTCTATTAAAGAAGCAACAAAAAAGAATTAGTTTAATGTAACACTAGGGCATGTCATTGAATCAGATACATGTTGTTGTGGTGACATTTCGTTTTATGAGTTCCCTTTGTGAACATTCTGGTGTGCTATTAATCCAAGCTCATTGCTGAATATTCAACAAGATGTTTTACGTTTGGTACTAACCAATGCAGCTGTCAGCCAGCAGGCATATGTAGAGGACCTCAAAGATGAATAGCATTGTCTGCACTGGCCATTGCAGCAAGAGAAGTATTCTACCCACAGTGAAATAACAATGACTTTTTTTTTTTCATAAATGATATATCAACAAGTGTAAAATAATACAATTCACACTAATCAAGTTTAACATTCTATGTCTCTTCCACAATTCCTGCCCTTTTGTCTCTTGGCAAATTTACTCAACATCATTTTTATTAGATCTCCTCCATGCCACTTGCAAGTCTTCTAAAGAAATTTGAATTCTATGGCACCCTCTTCATTGATACAAACAGTATACTTAACTCTTGCTGTACATAATGTAATAATTTAGTTTAATCAGCAAAATTGTAGAGTTTTGTGATTCTGAGGGAGGGCTCTAGAGCCAGACTATCTGGTTTGAATCCTAGTGCTGTCACAACGTGAGCAAGAGTTACTTAATTTCTCTCTTCTTCATTTTTCTTATTTATAAAATAAGGTTGTTGACAGGTCCCACAAAACCTGGTTCTGTTGTAATACTTAGAACAGTACCTGGCACATAGTAAGTGCTCAGTAAATGTTAAGCATTATGATAAAACTATCATTATTATTATTTATATAGTTGTGAAAGTTCAGTGACAAAATTAATCTTGAATATCTGCATCAATGGTATCTGTCTTAGCATAAAAAATTCCTTGGTTGTTCAAGCGGGTAGAAGGATGTATATCTAATCAAAGGTTTTGAATGATACCTAGCACAGAACTCAATTCTATTACAACTAACAGAAACAGACCTTCACTAATTGAGGGAGACACTCCAATCTCCTGACTACACTTTAGTAGTTGTCTTATTATTTATTAAGTTCTCTGCTGTCTTTAATATGACCCATCCTCAACTATTAATTGTAATGGTTTTATCAAATTATGAGTTTATTGCATCAAAAAAAAATTGGTAAAGCATGAATTGGAATAGCTTTTTGTGGCTGTGCATTCTATGCAGGAAGAAACAGAGAGTATTTTTTTTTAATCCAGAAGTCAACCATATATAACCAGGAAACAAATTTTTGCCTTTCCTACTATAAACAAAAGATGTAGATATTCCTATATACCAGAGGCTTGTTACAATTAAGTCATTTAAAAGTATTTCAACAATCCAGCAATCAAACTCCTAGGTATTTATTCAAATGCGTTGAAAACATACCCCCACAAAAATCTGCACACAAATGTTTATGGCAGCTTTACTCATAATTGTCAAAACTTGAAAGCAACCAAGATATCTTTCAATAGATAAATGAATAAATGAATTATGGTAAATCTCATACAATGGAATATTATTCAGCCATGAAAAGATACAGGGAATCTTAAACACATATTGCTTAGCGAAAGAAGCCAGTCTAAAAAGACTACATAATATATAATTCTAGAAAAAAGAAAACTATATAGACAGTAAAAAAGGTCATGGTTGTCAGAGATTATAGGGCAAAAGAGAATAGGTATAACAGAAAGGATTTTTGGAACTATTCTGTATGATTCTGTAATGGTGGATTCATGACATTATGCATTTGGCAAAAGCAGTATGGCAATGATTTTTAAATAGTAGTATTAAAATCTTACATTTATGTTTAAGTGTTATTATTTATTCATTTATGTTGATCACATTTCTTTCCAAAATTTAATTTTGTAAATTTAAGTATGCAAAAATCCCAATTTTAGTTCGTTAGATGATTTTCTTTAAAACTTTCTTATTGTTTATGTCAAGGACGTGAATATGTTAGGCTAAAATATAAGTAAGAAAACTTCCTTTAGTGGCTCTTAAATGTCTTCTTATTTGTGCTAGCTGCCTGATTTTAATACATCGCTGCATACAGGATCATGAGTAAAGCCAAAAGAATGAGACGATGCATATAAATCATTACAATTATGTATTCTGCCTTATCAAGGAAGTGGCTATAATTATCTCTGCTATTCTCAAAAGTAGAGGATACATCATTAAAGTAGCCATAAGGTATCAGCCCCTCTTTAAAATTTATAGCCTACTACCATTTAGCACATCTGTTGGTCAATGAATTAATTTTATAGGTATTCATTAACTACTGACACTCAGTAGAATACATGGAAAACAATTCAAGTATGCTAAAAGTGGATCATCCATTAAGGACACATTCATCAATGTCAATAAAATACTATTCAAATTTAAAGTGCTTTTACTTAGGTTGCTTGCATTCATAGCCTCTTTTGGTCTTCATTCTGCCCCAAAATTTGTTTCTTGAAAGACTTTGCCATGGATTCCATTTGCTTCTCTCTTGAGTGATTATCAACCACTCAGAGAGTTAACAGTCACTTTGTTATAGTGACAACAGAATCAGATGTAATATCCCACTCTCCAAAAGGCATTTATTCCTCCAGTGACTTTTTAAAAGCTACTAAAGAAACATGATCACACTTTCAGAAAACTGATATAGGAGAAAGACAGCAGACAAGATAAAGAAAAGGAAGAGAAACAAGCAAACAATAGTCCTGAAGTTTCAACTCATGCGCTATCTCAAGTAAATCATGTACTTTGGCATTCCCAAGAGTCATAGTTAAAATTCATGAGATAAAGACTTTAAGTCTTATTTATTTTTATGTAAATTAATATTCAAAATAAATAATTCTTAATAACTTTAAAATTTCAGAGAAAATGTGAAGGTTTTCATTACACCAGGTTTTTTCAATTATAATTTCCACAGCAATGTGATTTCCAGTATAACATTCTAGCTGCTGCTTAAAATGATAATATGCTAATAGCTATATAGCTCTGCTTTATACACATTTGTCACATATATTAATTTATTATCTTTGGACAACATCTCTTATCTTTTAACTATTTCACTCTACTCAATTGGCCTATACATTTCTAATAGCTCCATCTGCTAATTTTTCTTCATTGAAATGTTAAATATTGTTTATGCGTTCCTTAAAAGGGTTTTCAATACATTAACTACATATTATAGCTATATTGATTTTCATAAGGAAAAAATAGTTTTTCAAAAATAAAACACTATTTTAAATGTTTATATTATATCCTACAAACAGTCTTCCACTGAATTTTTTTGGTAAACCATGTTGTAGTCTTTTACCAATGTTCTTTGGTTTGGTATAAATGATATGGTAAATTTGCATTCAAATTCATGGAACTTTTCAAATCTGTTTCCCATTTAGCTGGCCAGCCAAAAACAATATTTTCATTTGTAAACAGCTGTTTCATAATCAGCTCTTTTGTATTATGTAGAATTCCATAAAAGATAGAAAATTTTATTTAAAATACAGGAATTGCATTAATCCACTGCAAATCATTGATTAGTTTTTGTATACTACCACAAAGTTTAACTTATAAGGAAAGATTTTAAGGAAAATTTAATCTTGTGTCCAAATATAACATTACTTTAAACATGAGGTCATCTAAACATCTGTCTCCAATATATCACTGGGGATTTAAATCAAAAGTCTGCTAAACATGTACAATCATTTTGAAAATAAATAACAGGACAAATTTTGTCTTGATTATGATTATCATGCATTTTAAAAGGAAACGTTTATTCTAATAAGAAAAGTCTGAACTAATTTAAGCTTTATTGACATTAAGTTAAAATAGTTTCATACAAGAGCTATATTTCATTTATTTGCTGCTTAACAATACTTATATTTTAACTCTTCAACATTATACCCTATTTCTTTATCTCTTTGTATATTTTTAATTGCAAAAAAAAATTTTCAAGACATAAAATGTTTCCATTCAGTAACTGAAAAACTAATAATATTCTTTCTGAATTTTCCTTCCTTTAGGGCAACTATGAATCCTCAACAAGAACTAAAATAGTTCTATCCATTTAATTGAATCCTGCTTTATGCTTTAAAATAAAATAAGTGTGTCCAATTACAAAAGACAGTTAAAGCAATTACTTCACTCCAAGACTTTACAATCAGCAAAAAACCCTGATGTTTTTAAAGAGAATTTAATTAAACTTAAACTCTACACCTTACTATACATTTGTGTCTAGTAAGCAAGAGTATTTTAACTCAGCAACAGGATTACTGCAAAAAATAGTTAATATTTGAGATGAATTAGCATTAAAAATAAACTAAAATACATAATCTTCAAAACGCTTTCCAAAAGTAAAGAAACATTAGCAGTTGAAATGAGAAACACAAATTAAAGCATCAATGAATAATACATTCTTAGAAAAACACCACTGCATTCCCTAATGTGACAGAAATCACCAAAAAAAAAAAGTCATCTTAAAGGGATATCAGTGTCCAGGCTGATCCTGCATCTAGTAGGTTGTCACAAAATACAACTGTAGAAGGTGGTAGTTACAGGTTTCGGAAGTACCTCAATTCTCCCTGTCTATGTCTGGGAAGAGTTGATAGTTTTGGCCATGACAATTTTCAGGTCATGTATTCTACCAGGGTAAATACAGGCTAAGAACTTTAAAATGCATTCACAGCACTGTGTATGGAACTACTTAAAGGCAAGAAGTGTGTCTTAATCATCTTGGATCCCCATCGCCTAGAACTGCATCTGACATATATCTGCAGCTTGGGAATGCTTGGTAAATGCATGAATGCATTAGTGAAAGGAACGTCTGACTAAAAACCAATAATTTTCACCCTGGATGAGTTGAAACTGCCTACTAATAAGCTGTCTTTGTTTTCCCAACTATAAAATGAGGCTAATTCTTGACCTCCACCCTCAATGAGGTTTTGTGAGATGTGAATGAGAATATATATACAAAAGTATCTAGAAAACTCATAGTAGTAAACAAGTGTAATTATTATGATTATCAACAATATATGTAGGTTAAAACTGTATGCACAAAGAAACATACTGAATGTGAGATAAAGTATTTTACAAATTCTTTTAAAGAAGCTTAAAATTGAAATAACTTGCTTACCAAAATAATGTGATATGTTGAAATACAGAGAAATTCACTTTGGAAATAAAGAAATGGGGGCTAAGAAATTCCTTCAGAAAAGTTAAGTCTTGTGGTATCATTTTTAAAAAATTTTATAAGATCTCGAAAACTTAATAATTAATGTTTTTTGGATTATTAGGAAGAAATTCAAGTTCTCTTATACAGCTAATACAACTGAGTTTACCCCAGATCTTTGTCTTCCCATTGTAGGTTTAATACTACAATAGATGGCTAACGATGCTGATTCAGCATATGCAATACAAAAGCATTTACTCTTGTGTTGCCAGGGGTTTTCCCCAAAATTTAAACAGTGATATAATCTAAGTGGGATATGTGTGAATTTATACTGATCTTTGCGGCAAAATAGCACAGATTTGTCTTTATGATGATTTCTGTCAATAAATTAGCTCATTTTAAAAACACTATAAAAATAATTTTGCTGTAATGTAGTTTCCGTTTGCATAACTTTCACATTTTTTATATGTGAGTCATCACATATTTTATAATTTTCCATTTCTTTCTTAGTAGATTTGCTCTACATTATGTTACTAGTAAGTAGCTCCTTGAAAAATCACTTAATTTGGCTTTCCCCTATTCAGTCACTCAAGATACCTGTAACAAAATATACAAGGTACCATGTGTCACTTTTTCTTTTTTCTAGATCATACTGACTTTGATTTTTCAAAATATCCACATTAGCAAGTTTTTCATATATTAAGGGACAGTATTTCTCAACCTTGGCTGCACAATGGAATCAGATGGAGCAATTTTTAAAATGCTAAGTTCTGGGCACAACCCCCAAAGATGCTGATTTAGTTGATCTAGAGTGCAGCCTTGGTATCAGGATCTTTTAAAGTTACTCAAGTGATTCCAAAGTGCAGTCAAAGCTGAGAATCACTGCTGTGAAAGATTACAGTCTTGCAGGTAGGATTATTAAAAACAGCAACAAAGCACCAGTTTCAGGGGTACATACTTGTGCCAAGCAGCAGGCTAAGCGCTTTATGTTCATTATTTCATTTAGTTCACAACAACTTGATGGAGAAAAAAGATTGTTACTAATTCCTACTTTGTGAATAAGGACACAGAGATTAGAAAGATTAAGAAACTCTCCCAAGGTCCCAACACTGTTCGCTGTCTGAGGGAGAACTCAGTTCTGTCCAACACCTGAGCGAGAACTCTTCGTCACTGACTACCATCACCTTAGGAACTCTGCCACAAACCAGACTTTTTAAAGGGGCAAGAGGGAGTGCTAGTGAATAGAAATGACAGAGATTTAACTCTGGAGATATAAAAACACAAAAATGAGCAAGATATCCGAAATGTCCATTTTTCTCCCTAGCCTGATTGTCAGAATAAACTGCAAACTTTCTCAAACAGTAGTATTTGAGGCAAAGAACACTCCCAGGCAGTTTTCTGGTCTAGCTGCATACTTCTCAGTTGTCAAGGGCACAGGAAGGAACAATGAAATCATTATTTGACTATGATTTTTTAGTTGCAAGTCAGCGTATGATTCTGTCTGTAAACTGCATCCCTGCATTCCCTACAGATCAGGGGAGCTGTCCCTCCTGGTAGTGACAGAATAACCACAAACAAAACAATCCTTCTCAGGGGAAAGCCATCTTTATCTGTCAGTATTAGTGAGTTGAGAAACAGAGATGCAGGCAGCTGAAAAAACAGTCTGACTGTTTTAAGTTTACAGGTGGCCTTATAATGGAAAGTTTTACAGACTGAAATTCCTTTTTCAAGTTAAAAAAGTTTGGACAACAAGGGACAAAATTTGGCAGTATTTTAATGCAATGTTTCTAACCAGCTTGAGGAAGCAAAATATGAAATTTTAGAGAAGCTCGGTGAACTAAGCACTTGCCTTCTGGCCAACAGATTGGGTTAACCGTTCCCCCCATTTCTATGCTATACATTCCTCATGGTTAAAATCAGATCAGCCACACGTACCTGTATATACAAGACACTTAAGAAATGTTTTCTGAATGAATTCATGGACAATGGGGAGAACTAATTCAAAAAAATATTTCTGAAAATCAGATTGTATACACAGTAACATAGTAATGTCGGCATGTAAATAAAAGGACAGCTGCTTAAAGCCCAGCTAGAAAGCATTTTGATGTGCATGTTTATTTGCTCGTGTGCGTGTGTGCGTGTGTGTGTGTGTGTGTGTGCATGTGTGTGTGTGTGTGTGTGTGTGTGTGTGTGTGTGTGTGTGTTGTTTATTTGGGAGACACCAGGATAAGAAGAAGAGAAGGCACTTGACTAATAATTCCATAACCATCAGCAGCAAAGATCAGATACTTGGGGTTCCATGAAAGATACCGGTTGTGCTTTCTCCAACATTTAGGGTAATGAAGCAAATAGGACCAGTTTATTTTGTAGGTACCTCAAAACCATTTTCCTGATTGGCCTACCATAACTCTTTCTGGGCAAAAGGCACTGTTTAGAGACTATGCCATGGAATAAAGTACAATTAATTAAATTTATAAATTTAGCTACTTTGATAAAAACTTTCCTGGAAAAAAATCAGGGTTTTAAAAAGTCAGATTAGACAACTATCAACGAAAGTCAGAAAAGCATGGGATGCCTTAAGGGGAAGCTCTAGACCATTCCAGAATGACAGCACTTGGGGTTGAGAAATTGAGAAAAATATAAAGAAACTAATGAGAAAAGGAGAAGCCGTTAATTACAAACTTGGGTAATGATTCTGCCTTCAAATCCTGGGAAGAAGACTGACAGACCCTAGATAATTAATAAATCAGCAGTTTCCTATCAGGTGATCTCTATACCACTGGGATAGGATATGGAAATAACTACATCAAGGACAAGGTCTTTATTACTTGTGTTGATTAATAATGCTTGATAAAATTTGCTCCAAATAATACTCTGCAATTTTAAGATCTCAAAAGTTATTATGAATGGGAAATATTATAGAATACTTAAACAAAAATAAGTGCCTTACTCTTTAAAAAAAAAAAAAAAAAGTAGGTCTTGAGGGAAGAGTGATCCAAGTTATTTGATAGGGTGACCAAAGGGATACGAATTGAGAATCACTTCTATAGGCCTTCTATGGAATACAGGAAAAAAATTTCCTGAAGCAACCTAATGATGATTTTGGGAACAGGAAGACCACTTTATCTGGTGAAAACTAAGATTATATTAATGACATCCAGGCTTGAGAACAAAATAAAACTCTACGACCCCAAATCAGAATTAAGCAAAAATAAGGTTTCTAGAAGGTAAACAAAAAGATAGTTTTTATTATGAGTTGTAGAAAAGAATTATAGTTAGCACATGTTCACATGTCACTCATTTCTGAAGATATTTTTAAATGTTTGGAATATGCCTAAATACTTTTACATTTTCCCTCTCCGTTAATAATAACTAACATTGAGTACTGGGCACAATTGTAAGCACTTTACATGTATCAACACATCCGATCCTCCAATAACCTTATGAAGTGGACTGCAATGTATTTCTATTTTATGGATGAATCACAGAAATGTTAAAATCCCTGCCCAAGGTAACACATCTAGTTAGTATCAGATTCAGGATCTGATGCCAGGCAGTAAAGCAGCAAGAGCCCCTCAGGACACCACCTCACTGTATTACCTCGACTCTTTTTGTAAGGTAAAGTTCACCATTAAAACATGATGCCTCCTGATGGGGTGCCCTATTTTCTTCTTCTTTGTTGTTAGTTGTACCTATTTCATTGCTTAGCTCCAATAGCATACTCAAAAGTTTGCCATCTTTGTAAGTATTTCTGGAAAACTAATTCCAAAACAAAGATCTGAGAACAATAATTAGGTAGATCAATGTTTTCATATATATATATTTCCTACACACAGACACGCATGCACATACACACACACACACACAAAATGAATGAGTTAAATAACTCTCTAGGACACCAAAGCAGAAACTTAATAGACAAGAAGAAAAAATTAAGAATTGGTTGCTATGACCCCACTGAAGAAGTACCCTGTCATGTGACTACATGCTTCTCTCTGTGTCTGCAACACATGTGGGAGTGACTCAGCTGTTCCTGAGGGAGTGTGAGACACGTAGAAAGATTGTAAAGAAACACAACTAACAAAGTGGCCTTCGAAATTGAGAAAATAAACTTGCCTTCAAACAGCAAACAACTCAATAATCAGAGAGTCTATACTTCTTATGATCATTCCTGTGAAAACAAGTATTGGGTAAAAACAGGTCTACATCCATGCACAGTCAAGATCCGCGAATACACATATCCAGGTTTGCAGAATTACTGGGAATTTAAGTATGTAGGATTAAAGTCTCTCCAAGACTGAATCCTACTTAGAGCAATCAGGGCAGAAAAACTAGGGCCATTTGGATTTCCTTCTTCTTCCTTTGCAGCTATTAGGAATAAATTGGAATAGATCATTTAGGAAGCAATATATGCTCTACTATCTTGACAAAAGGTTTAAAATTTTTTAATTAATTATAATTCAAAATTGAGAACCAAAATAAACTGGACATTCATTCAGTCATCTATCATTCATTCAACAAATGTAGAGTACCTATCCCATGCCAGGTTCTGTTTTAGGCACAGTGGGTATAACACAGTACCTAACAGACCATGATTCTTATCCTCAAGGAGCTTACCATCTACTGATAAAGAACATGTTTTAATATCTGTCATTATTCAACATCAAGTCTATTTAACAATTAATATTATGCATTCTTACATTGAAATAAACATGTCAATGGTATAGGTCAATAAAGACTAGGGTATTTTCTTTTAATTTAAGATCTGGCTATTCTTAGCTATACAATGTTAATTATATATATTAAATATATATTAAAAGTGTGACTTCCCTCATGTTTAGTCAAATGCAAGAATATATAAATGCATATAAACTGACAAATCATAACAAAAAATATAACCATTTTCCAATGTAGAAATAGGTGATTTGCTAACAACCTATACATATTAATGACCACTGCAATCCCCATTTTCTCCAACTTTGATGCCTTCTTTATTACAATTCTTTGGTCTGCCCTTCCCCTTTGGTCCTCCTCTGCTGTCTGACTATCCAACATTCATCTAGCCAATCATCCACCCACCCATCTATCCATCCATTTAATTCACTGCACAAATATGTGCCAGGAATAATTGAAGTGAGAACCTCTAGAACCCATTTACCCTTGTTCCTAGGACCAGAATCTCTCAGAGGCTGAAAGAGACCTAAGACTCTTCTATTTATTGAGACTCTCAGTATACTAAAAAAATGCCAATTAACTGAGTTTCTAAAATGTAGTTTATGTTAAATGCCTACTTTTACATATTAATGCTTTTAACACACACAATTGCAATGACAAAGGCAATGACTTTCTGTCTAGCCTTATTTGAAAGACAGGTTAAAAGTTTAAATTTAAGAGGTCTTCTGTGAAAGTGAGGCCCCATTCAAATAACCTTCCTGGTCCTGCCGCACCTTGCCCTGTTTGGCTTCTGGCACATTCCTATCTTATTGCCGAGAAGACACCAGGCTGTCTCCACATATGAGTGGCTCAGTTTCATTCCCCACTGCTTACAGCCCTGGAAACTTCCAGGGAAGTTAACTTCAGAATGACGCAGGACGCTATAGTTGGACTTAAGTGTCCTAAATGCCCTGGGGTTCAAGGCTCCGATTAGTGGCATTTCACACTCAGTACAGGATAAAAAAAGTAAAGATTTTTGTGGCTTGCCCACAAATTACATAATATTGTTGTAGGGGGAAACACACCTGATTGCAAACAACTCACATAAAACTACAAATTTCTAGAACATGACCTATACGTTCAGGGCATTACATGAAACTATATTTTTTCTCACACATGGTAACTGCATTTCTAATTTTTTCCTTATATATTTGTCTTCTATGTTTATCTCATACATGATAACTGTTAGTCTTCTTTTTTAACTTGACCACAAAAAACAAAAACAAAAACAAAAAAACCTTGCCATCCATTTCTAACTTACGTAAATCATGAAAAGTTAATAGATTTCCTTTTTGAGTTTATGATATAAAATACTTGTGTATATAGCTGCACACAAGCAGCAACTGTGCATCTTACATTTATTATTCATCCAACATTCCATTATAGAAAGCAAATTGTATTGTTTATCATAGGACCATTTGCATTTAGATACACCTTAGGTCAAAAAATAGAAGTTTTA
The DNA here is from genome assembly GCF_000151845.1 of Pteropus vampyrus. Lineage (NCBI taxonomy): Eukaryota > Metazoa > Chordata > Mammalia > Chiroptera > Pteropodidae > Pteropus > Pteropus vampyrus. The sequence continues at coordinate 13,477,396 of NW_011888791.1, read as the reverse complement.
TTTTCAGTGCCACTCTGAGAAATTATCACTTCACTCCTACAGGAATATTCCCTTCACAATCAGCAAAATAAGATGCTACGAAAGAGTTCAAACTACTTGGCTTCTAAACTAGAAGGTAGTTTCTTTACCTCTGCCACATTTGTGGCACATAAGCAAAATAGGTCTCAACACAATTGTATTGCTTTGTGGCAAATGCAATTTGCATAAAAAGAGAATCATTGAGTGACTGCTATAGTCTAAGCACTGCTAGTCCTAGAGACACAAAATAAATGAGAACTGATCTTTACCTAAAAGGAGCTCACTCTTCATAATCCTTAAAAAAAACAAAAAACAAATCCAGTATAATCTTTTAAATGAATCACAAAAATCAAAGAAAACTGAAGTAATTGTGAAAAGTATCCATGTAGAATGAAACATAATACACAGAGTATATTACTGGATAATGGCTATTTAAATCCCACTATTGAATGGATAGATGATATATTTTGAAACTATGGAATATATAAATCCAGCAAAGATCATGTAGACATCATCACCACTGCTTTTTTTATATATATATAACTTATTCGTCAGTATGTCTACTACTCTCTTTTCTTTCTCTTCTTTGCTTCTCTGTTGACCTAATCTCCAGCACATGTGGGCTCTAAAGAATAGAAGGTATAGGCCAGAGCAGATTTGCATGGAAACATGAGGAAACAGAAAAAAAAGTCTTCTTTCTTGATGCTTGGTCAAGAAAACACAAGACTATATTTCTCTGTAACAGAAAGCTGTTGATATGCCACACCTTACAATTCTGATATCACATTTTTACTTTCAACTTAAAAGAATATAAATATTTCTAAGTGCAACTAAAACTACTCAGTGAAAAAAATCACTAAAGTCTTAGTACTGCTTATATTAAGGACTCTCAATATTCATCCTCTATCATTTTCCTAAAATTTCATAGCTGTATAGATTTCTCACTAAGAGAGCAAAAATAATTTGTTTAATTTAGTAATCATTTTCAAAATGTTTTAAAAGACATGGGAGTTATACTGCCATCTTGTGGTTAAAAGTTCATTTATAATAGCAAGGACTTCTAGTATTCCCATTAACTAACTCCACGATATGATAGGTAATCTTAAGAAAAAATCCCGTTTGGAACTTATGTTTAAGAAAAATATATTCTTCATATATCTCACTCACTTTCTTATATTAAAGCCCACTAGATTAAAATAAGAAAGGGCATTTTGAGTGGTGACCTCAGGCAAATAAAAAGAACTATGCATTTGGCACTCTAGATCCTGCTCACAGAGGTTTACAATTTACTATTAGTGTAATACACACTCTACCACTGAGAACTTAGAGAAACAAAATTATGGAATCTAAAAGTTTTGTTTACACAAGGTAACCTCTAAGACCTACAAGCAATTTATATGACATTTATGCTAAGCTTTTCAACAAGTTTTGTTTGATCCAGGACTCTCCTTTAAATTTGAAAGCAAGACCACCACAAAGAAAATAATTATCATAGCAACATAGTTTTTTCAATCTCTCTTACTTAGATACTTCTATTTTTCCACATAAAACTAAGAATCATAATTAAATGGAAAAATTAATTCCAAAAGTACAGTCCCTTACACTTTTCAAATGTATAATTCTTTATAATCTATGCAAGGCGCCTGTTTCAAATGTTTTATAATGGCAGAATCTAATTAGAAGTTAACACACTTCTACATCTATCTATCTGCAGAAAACTTCCTTTTTTAAGCAAGTCAACAAAATTATAGGAGGACAGCGCCATCTATAGGTCTGCGCAAATACAGAATGGAGTCTCAGACGTGACTGTCCATTGTGTGACACAGTAGCCAAGCAAATGTACTGTTTAGAGAGAAGCTCCAAAATAACCCTGCTCATTCTTGAATCTCCAGAGAGGTACCTTTAACTTATTTCAAAGTGTCTTCATCTATCTCTATAATAATTCTCCAAAATAATAATGATAATAATAACAGCCACAGTAACACAAATAAAAACCAATGTTTCCCATAATTGTATAATTACTCCTATTTTGGTACACTTGATGATCCATAAATATTGGTAGCCTCTCAAAAAATTTTAGCACAGTGGCATGTCTCTTTCTCCCCCCTCCACCCCCCCTCACTTTTTGGCCATAATTCTATTTTATGTGTCATTCAATTGTATTGAAATATACATTTTATTCTTTCTCCAAAGTTATATCTTCCTCCGACAATAGTCCATTCTAATTTTTACAAACATTCGACTAAATTCTCCCTTGGATCTAACCTAAAGCTACCAGATTCATGCAAACAAAAAGGCTCAAGATATCTATTTTATGCAACTTAAATGCCTTTCTTTTTCCAGTTTGTTTTGGGGTTGCTCTCATTGAGTCATTCTGGCATCTTATCTAGTTATATCAGGGTTTAATTACTAATTCTGCGGATTGAGGCTCAATTGATTTCTAATCTATTGCCTGTTGTGGCCGGCAGAAAAGGGGTAGCCCACTGATGCTGATAGAGCCCCCTGCTGGATAACATGGAGAATTTCATATTATGCTGTGGCTGACATTTAAAGATCTGCACCAAAGGCAGACCCTATTTGTTCTTCAATACTCAAGTTCCCAGAGAGGCTACGCTATTTAACCCAACCAAAAATAAATAAATAAATAAATAAGAAGCCTTATTAAGGCAACACTCTATATGGGGCTACCAAACTGATTTTGACAGCAAAAAAAAAAAGTTTGAGTCCATGCTCTGTCGCTGACCTTGAGCAATTTATTTAATTTCTCTGAGTTTCACTTTCCTCATCTTCAAGAAATTACAAATTAATATTGATAATTTAAGCAAAGTATGAAATGATAGTACTTAAGATTTTTCTTATAGTTTCCTGTTTGTCTTACAATAATTATTGATTAGATAATTAAGTAGGATCCACCCAACCCAAACACTCAAAGAAGTTCATTTATAACTTCTGAAGATAACAAAAAGAATGAATGAGAATGACTAAACTCAAAATAAAGATGAGTACTATTGTACACAAAGAGAAAATGGTATTTGAGAGTCTAATATCAGTTTCTAAATTTAGCTCTGAAACATTTTTGAAAATTATTAGAATCCACATGATTCTTGATTCCATATTATTTTTACTGCATAAGTTAGAAATTTGAGTCTGCAGGGCAGAGTTGGAAATATAGATTGGGGAGTTATCTGTAAATGGAGAATACTGAACCTAGAGGGCAGATGGGCTTGTTCAGGGAGATAATAGGGTGTGGAGCAGAGAACCAGGAACCATCAATTTTTGAAAAAAGAGAAAGAAGAACCAGCAAAGGAGACAATAAAAGAGTGATAACATAGGAAGAAGGGGGTAAAAAGCAAGCACAGAGACAACTTTAAAGAGAGAAATTCATCACGGATGTAAATTCCACAAAGACTAGGTAAAATTCAGAAAGAAAACCAGTAGTTAATAGTTTCAACAGAAAGGTAAAGACAGATATGCCTTATAATAGGTTAAAAACTGAGTAAGAAATCTTTCACAAAGGATGACTTTGAAAGGAAGAGAAACACAGGTCCATAGCTTGAGATATAGAACATGAATTTGAGAAACACAATATGAAGAGAAAAATACAATTGGCTGTCTATTTGAGGTTGAATTGTGCTCCCTCCCACCTCAAAAAAAAAAAAAAAAAGATACGTTCAAGTCCTAACCAACTCTTGGTACTGGAGAACACGAACTTATTTGGGAATAGGGTCTTTGCAGATGTTATCAGGTTAAGATGAAGTCACATTGGATTGGCGTGGGCCTTAATCCAATGAGGGGTATCCTTATAAGAAGACAGAGAAGACAGAGAGAGAAAGCCATGTGACAGCAGCCAAAGAACATAAAGATTGTTGGCAATTGCCAGAAGCTAGGAGAAGGGTACGGAACAGATTTTCCCTCAGTGCCTCCAGAAGGAACCAGCTCTGCCCACACCTCAATTTCAAACTTGTGGCCTCCACAATGGTGAGACAATAAAGTCATGTCATTTTAGGCCACCCACTTTGTGGAACATTGTTCACACAGCCCTAGCAAACTAATACAAGGGCTATTGATAACAATCAAAAGATACAGACCTAACAGAATATTTACGAGTATAAATCATAATCGCATCAAAGTATAGAAATAATTGACACCAACATCATAATTTAAAAGCAAAAGGAAAAGACAACTGGTAAGAAAAATCAGTTAAAATCTAGAACAATTATGAAGAATCCTTTAGCCTGGTTTCATCCATTGCCATTTTAAGATACCGCCAACTTTAATCATGAAGACATTTGAAAATGATTTGTGCATCTCTTTTCAGTTTGAGATTCTAGAATGAAAGGTGGTACATACATTTAAAATTATCATGGGCCTCTTTCAGAAGACAGCAGAGATTTTAGACCTGAAGGTGATCTTTTCCACTTCATTTAATGAATGATTATAAAAAAAAAAATTGTTAAAAATATTGTTAAAAATCTTGTTGCAACTATCAGTTGTCTAATGACTAGAATCCTAAGAATAATATTCTGTGGCTTGTGCTTCTGATATCTATTCATTAATGTAGTCAACAAACATTTCTGAGAACCTACTGTGCTGTATTTAAAACACCAGGTTTTCACTGCTCTGAGACACTATAGTCAAGACTGGGGCATGAAGTGGGGGAAGGCTGGGGTGAGAGGATGGGGGAGAAGGTGAGAAAGGGCTGCTCTAACAAGGCTTTCTAAAATGTTCTGTAAAAGTTGTTTTAAGTCAACTGAATCATGTACCCACATACGATACTTACACTTTTAAAATGTCTTTCATTGAAGGATAGTAAAATAAGAAATCCTTTGAAATGTGGTCATTCAATTCATATTTTATTTGTTCTTAAATTTATACTTTTAAGATCTAGATTTTCTTCAAGAGAGACAAGACTAAATTTTAATTAAAACACATCCTTTAAAGGTATTTTATAATTAATTTGAGCAGTAGAGTTGCTTCCTCCTATGTGGTTGAAATAAGGGGAATTTTTCCTCCCTAATTACCCAGATAATGGGTTCCAGCCACCCTTTGATGTGTCATAAAGGCTCACCTGTTTCACTACAACCTGCTATTTATTATCAAACAATTGCAGTTTACCAAATCCTCAATTTCCAAAGTGCCATTTATCCAAATCACATGTGTGTCCCCTTTGCGCCCACTCTGAAAAAGAATTTTCCTTGATCAAAATTTCAACCTTGATCACCCCCTGGTGCATCAGCCCTTTATTACCCGCTCCAAATTAAAATCTAGAGGACTTTCAGTATACATGCTGCCTGTTAAGGCATTTAACTGTATTTTAACTATTACGAGTCACAGTAAGAAAAGATAGAAATCATGTGAAAATGAAGATGTATAAGATCAGGAGTTTAAAAGTAAGATTTAAAATTATCCTATACCTTTTTAGTAACCTGTTTAGGCTGAAAATCTTGGACTCTCTCCCATCAGTATGATGCACATTTGACATATACTTTCCATAATTAATCTCCTAGAAGCCTATCCATGAATCCCAGATTTCCCTCCCCCCAAAAAAGGTCTTTCATTTCACTTTCTCATTTGACCTCTTGAAAATGATTAACAAGACAAACTGCACAAAGTACTTGAAGTATGTCTAGTGCAAAATCGGAAAACTTGTTTCCAGTATACTTTAACTAAACAATTTGACTAAAACTTCTCCAGGGAGATGCAGGAAATAAAGATAATGATTGAAGATGTGGTGGAGTGTGTGTCTACAAGATACAGGGGACTGGGATAGGGAAGTGCAAACAGCAGCCTGTAAATTTTGAGAAACAAATCAGTGTCCTGCCAGCATGGTGATCATGTAAATTACATATGGAGGGGAAATGCTCTATAAAACCTTCCCAGTGGAACTTGCAGACTTCCAGGAATACAAGTATAAGATTCTGGGAGGCAGAACGAGGAGGCTCCTGGAAATTCCACTGTGGAAAGGAATCCACTGTGGATAGGGCCTTGACATGCCCTCAGGAGGGAGCCTGACAGGCCCTGGTGAGAGCAGGGTCTCTCAGGGGTCTTCATCAGAGATCCTAGGAGAGTCTGAAGTCGGGTGCCCTATGAGAACTTGGAAAGATACCCATCTGAGTGGGCCTAAAAAGCTCCTACATGACATGAGAAATAAGAACCCCATGAGCTTCAGAAACACACGGAAAAGCCCAAACTGGTCATTAGGGAGGATAGGAGGGTCTGAGGTGGAGCCATGTTCCTGGTCCAAGCAAGAGATGTGCATAACAGGAAAACCTCCTGGAACCCTGCTGATGAGCATCAGCGTGATGATGTAGAGGCCTGACGGATGCTGAGGCCCAGGGACCTTGGCTCTAGCCAGTTTGGGTAAATTCTGTCAGTGTGGCTGTCAGGTTTGCTGGCAATCCATTTTGCTGTCTTTGTGAGAAATAGAGAAAAGGTCTCAGGTGGATCCATTTCTGCTCCAGATTATGATTCAGAGCATGGAGTATATTTTCGCTCCCACTTGCTCCAGTGGCTGGAGTCCTTTTTCCGTCCACCATCTGCCTAACTGCACATAGAGACCTTGGATGGATTGAGAATTTTCTTTTAGCTGAAAGCTAATCTTGTGACCACATGAAAGTATTTGGAAAAAGCAAGACTGTGTTTAACAGAAAGACTATAAGGACTGTATTTGTAAATAAAAGTTCTTTTAAGGGATGTAAACTAACAAGAGATGCAGAGATAATAAGAGATGGCATACTTGACTTGGTCTCTCCAACTTTTAAAAATGTCTGTTAGTGGGAGTAATATTCTCCTAGTCCTTCTCCTATCTTGATATCCTATAGAAATGGTGGCATGCTTGTGTAACCATAGGCAATTTAAACTGATGCCCTCTGTGCATCAGTTTCTTCACCCTGGAGTTGTAGTGAGGATTAAAAATGTTGATACATGTAAAGCTTAGAATCAGGTATGGCATTTGGTATTGACTCTATAAATGTTAGCCATTCTTACTATTTTCACCATTCACATGTTAATGAGAATGTTAAAGCTGGATAGGACTGTAGAGGCCATCTGGGAAACATTTATGCAGAAAATAGTTTTCATGCTAGGCCTTGGAAAAATGGATAAGACTTCAATAGGTGGAGAAAATAAGGAGAAGACATTCCAGGAACTGGGAATAAACATTGAAAGGTACAGACAACATTCAAGTATGATTAGATCTTTTTAGCAGAAACCTAATGAAATGTATAGGAGAGTGGTGGTATAAAACCTGAAAGTGAAATCGAGGGCACATAATAAGGCATACAAAATTCATTCTTCTCTCTCTGGTCAGCAATAAAAAAAAAGATTTACCTTGCAACCTTCTGCATTCTAGCTCTCACTCTATGGACTCTCTTTTCTCAAAGGTCTTCTAAGGCAGTGCTTCTAAAACTTGGAAGTATAAACCAATGACTTGGGGAATTTCCTAAAATTCAGATTCTTATGTGGTAGGTCTGGAGTAAGGCCTAAGAGCTTACAATTTAAACAAACTTCCAGGTGCTACCATGCCCCTGCTGATCGTCTATGGACCACACTGAGTACCAAGTGTCAAATCTAATAGCCTCTTCTCATTTTCAACCTTAACCCCTCTATAGTGTTAGGCCTTGCTTACCTTCCTGAAGCTCTCATCATTGGCTTCTATTCTCTTACCTGAATCTTAGGCTATTACTTAACGCTGAGAATGCAGACTAGAAGCCTGTAACACTCCAATATATATTGACTTGTCTTAAGCACAGCTTTCATCATATAAAACAGAGTTGCCATTGGTAACAACATCTATATACAATACCTAGCAACAAACTCAAGGTCAGTGTTTAAATGTGTATTGTCCAAACAATTGTCAGTGTATCAAACTTTGATCTTTTTAATACAAATATTACAAACCATCTTTTAATAAATGATTGGCATATATCATTATAAAAGATACCTATAGCCCATCTCATGATATGTGTAGCTTCTCTGGAAAATAATCTCCTCTGAGATCCCCACCCCACCCCAACCATCCACATGGACATTGGCTATAACCGATTGGTGCAGAGATGGGTCCCTGGCCAACACTGGGTAATTTTGAGTCTTTCCTCTGGGTTTTATACCAGTTCTATAGTTTTATAGAACTGAAAAAAGCAAGTCAGTCTCTTGCTCTCTCCACAGAAGTCAAGAGTATTTACACTGAGGAGCTATTGGGGACCACATTCCACCATGTGAACTGAAGAGCAGAAAACAGCAGTCAACTCTAAGACTGATGAAGACACTGGGAGAGCACAGGGAAAGAGCTCTACAGCATGGCACCTGACAATGTCACATAGGCCGCGTAGGAAAAGCTTAACCACAGTCTGACTTGAGTCTTGGCAGAATGCCCTGTAATTTCCTCTAGTCTAAGGAAAGATAAGCAACCTGGCGAGGAGCTGCTGAGAGCTGTTTTTCCCATTATCTTGTGGGAGACTGTCACAAGCCCGTTCTCTTCTATCTCCCTAGTTCCAGCCGAGCACGAGGCTTTCCACCTTATCCCTCTTGAGGTAAGCTGCAGACTTCAGGGTAAGCCTGTAAAACTGCCTGGATGTGGTTCTGTGGTGGCTCCCCAACGGCAGAGGGACCTACTGCTCATACCATCTATCATCAGTCTCTTCGGTTTGGTGTTATCTGTGGAACAAGGAACACATGGAACTGACACCATAATGACTTGTTTTTGGCTAAGTAATTAACTCTCTGAATCCATTTGAGCATGTTTACTCCTTACTGGGGAAATCTATGGAAGTATGGCAAGCCATCCTAACAGCTGTAGTAGTATTACTTGTGACCCTATTGGTAGCCTTGGAAATGCCTAACCACTTGACAAAGAGAAAAGACAGCAAGAGTTCACTTCCTGAGTTTCCCTCAGTGCTTCAGCTCCTGATTCCAATCTGTTCCCATGAAAGCATTCCAGACCTTGAATTCCATGAGATACCTGGTATTTCTCTAATAAACCTCCCAACTTTTTTTTTCTTCCCCCTTAAGAAAGCAAGAATGTATTTGTAACCTTTACCATTAAAAGATCATATAATACATACACACAGAGGTGTTGCTGATGACACCATCAGTAATCAGAACACCAGTGCTAGAGATTCACATGCATTTTTTTGGTATTTATTAAATTCTGCCTCTTTTGTATATTGGTTTCTTTTTGGCCCTTGACATGGTATATTTATGATTAGCCTGAACTTATTTATGTCCAATAAATATAAAATTTTATGAAAATGTTATTGTCCAAGTGGAAGAAAACATGACTCTTTTTCATTATGATGAAAGGATAAATTACTCTCATTGTTTATCAATAATTCCATATAGTAAATGTACATATTAACTAAGCTATGTTTAATTCATCTTATAAATGTACTAATTTTCATTCATATTAGTTATAATTGTAAGAGCATGATGGAATCACACATTATATTTGTGCCAAATATTTATCATCCAATAAAACAGTGGAATTAGAGTTTGATCTACTTTTAATATCTCTTAAGTTTAGCTGTGTCTAGTACATAGTGTGATCATCTAAGCCAATATACAGATGCTTGTGAATCGTTAGACATAGGTTAGGACATTCATCAATTAGCTTCACTTCCCTGTTGAGCCAGCTGAGTTTTCTTTGATCAGGGTCATGGACTCTGAATCAAGCCAGTCAGTGACAGCTGGCAGAGTCTTGTACATTGTGGAATTTGATCAAAATGGTGAATAAGTTGGTGCAAATTCATCATCACTATAAGGAAACAGCTAAAAAAAGTAGACAGTGGAGCCATTGGCATAATAATGGATGAGCACAGCACAATTACACGTCAAAAATGAATGCTTTGATTGACATATTAATGAAATATTATCTTTAGGAAAGTGTACAGATTGTTAAGTGATACATCCTGCTGCTTGTGGCCCCCGAGATGCAAATAGTTCATAACATCATGAAAACCAGTCATAATTTGTAGTAGTCCCTTTTAAGTCCAAATCTGTTTGAAAATCAAGTAAATTTTACTAGAAGTTAAATATTAGACATCTAGTCGTTGTCTTAATTTATTAAGAGAATATCTACATTTCCTAAGAGAATATTTACATTTATAAAAATGTTTTATGGTGATGAGTGAACTATAGTAATTACTTTATATAGTTATAATAAAAATGTATCAATATGTAAGATTAGCTTTTCAATCAATATTTTTTAAATAATTTTTAAAAATATTTTTAAAATTCATTCACATAACAACCTCATGGGTAACTTTCTCCAGCCACACTCAGTAATTATTTCCATGATTAGTATCACAGATTTTTTTCTAAAGGTTTTTTTCCCACAGCATAACTCTCCATAAATGAATATGAGCCCATTATATATAAGGTGTTTATATGTGTTAACATATGCATTTAATTTTAATATGCCTATTTAAGGTACGAAGAGCCCCAAGCAAGCACAGTATGCAATAAGACCTGTGGAGTCCTGAGGTATATGATTTAATGAGGGAGGTTGGAGTTATGCAAGATCTGAATTAACTCAAAAGAGGCTACAATTGATAGCAAAACCAAGTCTGACAGAAACTGGATCATTTCAAGGCCTCCTCAAAGTTGCAAGCCTTGGGGCTGCCTACCTTCCTTTCCAGGCTAGGAACCGAAAAGGCGGGGAACCCAAGAGCTGCCGACGCGTACGTCTCGGGAACTTGACCCAGGGCACCCCGCTGCCCGCCTCCCGCTCCTGGCCTCTTTTGCTCTCGCGCTCCACCCGGCCCGCAGCGCGGAATTGGGAGGATGAAGGCAAAACTTATGTTGAGAGCCCTGTCTGAGAAACGTTTTTCAGTACACGCGAAAGGAAACGCGACTAGCCCCCGGCGGGGCGGAGCGGCCTTACCAGCGGAACCACCGGCCAGGATCTGCCGAGAAGCCTCCTTCGCTAAGCCGACTTCAGCCTTGGCCGACATTTCGCAAGCCTGGACGACGGGGTGGGCTGAGATGAGTGAGCGAGCTAGCGGGCCTTAATGCCGGTTTGCAGAGCCTCTCCGGATTGAGAGATCCCGCGCTGGGTCGGTCCTTGGGCCGAACGGCTCCTTGTGAGGCGGCAATCCCGCGACTGCTCGGAGGCGGTGGTTCTGGGCGCAGACTCGCAACGTGATCTCCCACTGGTCTAAACCTGCCCGCTGCGTTCCTTCAGGGGTTCCTTTTCACTCCTACTTGGTTCCCCGGACTCCACCAGGGACCCTGAAGGAGAAAAGACTCGCGGATGCGGTTAGGTTGGCGGACTGCTCAGGTCGGGTTTGGTCTCCTAGATTGGCGCCCACGCGCTTCTCTATCTGGAACCTCCTGCAGAGTTTGTCAAGCTGGACGTGCTGACTCTGATAATACATTAGTGACCCTGGCCTAGAGCTCTACCATCAGGGTTGGGCGTCCTGGCAAGCCAGAACACCATGCAGATTTAAAGATGGAACAGGTGAATAAATTCCTTAAGAGTTAGTTGTCCTGAAATTGTGGGCTGTAGGAATTAACTCAAAGCAAATCCAATTTATGATTATCTTACAATTGAGCTAATGTTGTACTTTTCCAAGAAATGTTTCTGACTTAAAGGGTTTATCTCATACCTCATCAGCTTGAGCTTTATTTACTAAAAAAAGAAGAAGAAGAAGAAGAGGCCTTACAACAAATAAGTCTCTTCTGTACCCCGCAGGTCACTGGTTCTCAAAGTATGATCTTAGGACCCAGCAGCGTCAGCGTAATTTGGGAGTTTGTAAGAAAGGCAAATTCATAAGCTCCACCTCAATCTACTGAATCAGAATCTCTAGGTATAGAGCTCAGAAACCTCTGTTTTAATAAGTTCTCCAGTGATTGTTATGAACGCTAAAGTTTGTAAATTACTGACCTAAATAATCAAGGAACTACCAGTATATTCTCTCTATAAAACGTTGAATTATTCATACTAGCCCTTTGGGATACCTAGCTAAACAAAATTACTAATTTATACTATTTTTAAACCACAACTTGCAAATGTAGGAGAGATGGATTCTGAAATTTTAGAATAATACCACATCTCTAACAGGCAGGAGATGATAGGAGTAAAACGGAGAATGAGAGGCTTTGGGATCCCTATTGCCATATTTCTTAAACGCGTTTAATACTAAATATATTCAATTTGAACCATATAAAATTGCCGTTTTTGAAGGCCAAAACCGTTGAATATCAGCAATATAATGTGGTACAATATAATATATATGATTTCCAATTAAATGTACAAAATATAATAACTGCTTTCATACACTTTTTATTTCCTAGGCTGAGTTATTAAAAGCTGTTAATGATATCTAACTGGCAAATTTCAAGTGATAAATTGGGGAGCTTGCTGCTGGTGATCCCATACAAAAATAAAATTTATCATATTTGATTAAATATTTGATTAAAACTACTAAGTTTGAAGTATTTACCAAGAAATAGTTTTCAGATAATTTTTCTATTTAGATAAAGGAAAAACTTTTGAGCAATGTTTCAGTCTTTTACTAATTAAATATGAGATCTTGAACGCAATATAGAATCACTTATTTAGCAAATACTGAGACCTATTATGTACTAAGCAGTAAAATCAGAGTCTCAGAGCTCATAGAAAACATTTCCCTCATTTTCCAATGAGGAAACTGAGTTTCCCAAGTTCACACGACGAATTACTAGTATAGCTCGGATTCAATTCCAGGATTCCCTCTTCTAATAGTAATGGGATTGTATATTTAAATATTAATCACAGGCCAAACTACATTCTATCACATAGAAACCTAAAATAATTAAATTCCTCCCAAATTAATTTTATTTATTCCCATGTAAGTAGAGAAGTTTTTTAAGTTAAAAAAAATTTGTCACAACAATTAAACCCCAAGGCACACACTGGACCAAATTCTACAACCATTCTTTGAGAGGTTACGAAGTTTCGACACTTCATTATGTGCTGGCAATGTAACAGTTAAAATCCTTCATGGTTTTATATAATCTAATGGAGGGGAGATCCTACCATCTTGCAATGTAAGTAAAATTTTGCCCTCCCTAGATTATTTCAGGAAATACAATAATACTCCCAGGTCAAGATTTAATCACTGAATATGTTATCCTCAGAAGGTGGATGCAGATTTGTGGTCTCACTAAGACTTCAATCTGTCAAGATCTCTATGGATCAGCCAAAAGACTCCCAGACCATCTTTCCAACCCCCCTGCAAAAAACTGCTACCTCTTTTTAGCCTCTCTAGACTACCACAGATTTCTCTGGGTAAAAAAAGCAAGGCCTGATATCACTTGCAATCTAGTCCCATACCTCAGGAATAGTTGGGGAGATTGGGCCTAGGTGTGAGAACATTTTGGAGCTCGGGAGTCAGCCAGTGTCAATTCAGAATCAACAAATACTGTGCTAAGAGCTCTGAATATGGGATATATCACTTACCTGTAGGTGGATTTGACAGTGGGAATGCTGGGAGTTTCAGCACTGTGAAAAAAAATGATAAAATTTACTTGACCTAGTTTATATATTATTGTCTAATAATTATTATTTTATGTAATATATAATGTCCTGATTTTAGAGAAAAAATAACATCGAGCTTATATTTTTAAATTATTCATTTATTTAGCTAATCTTGGTTGAGGACCACATAATTAAATTATTGATCTGTCGTTTTTTAGAGTGGCTGGAAACTAAATGTTTAAGAATCTTAAAGTACTCACCGAACTTAAATATCTGACAATTTCTTCAATATCGGTCTTTTCGGAATAAAGTGTTTGTATTAGGCCATTGGACCAGCTACTTTTCAAGACCAAAATAATAGTGGCTTAAACACAATGGAAATTTAATTTCCTCCTCATGTAATAACTCAATTGTAAGCCTTGAAATGAGGCTCCAGCCAGCAGAGAGGAAGAAAGGTAAGAAGGGTAAAATAAAACCCCCCTGGAAATTACACAAATTTCATTGATCAGAATTTGGCCACAAGGGCTATACCTAGGTACAAGGAAGGTTGGGGAAGGATTTTTCTGGGTGGCAATGTGTCCAGCAAAACAAACAAACAAAAACAAAGACAAAAACAAAACTATTATGGAAGAAGTGGAAAGCATACTGAGAAACAATCAGCAGCATCTACCAAGTTTGAGAAAACATTTAGGAATAAAGAGCTATACTTTAAAAATGATAGTATTTGCTCATTTTGAAAGATTTTGTTTCCCTCAAGTCTAAAGTTTATCTTCATCAGTGTCTAACTAGAAAATGCAATATAATCCCATGGCACTCAATGTACTATGACTGGAACTACATTTTAAAATGCCATTCACTGAAAGATACATAGATTTTGTAGGCCCAAAGACTCTTTAGGCCTCAAAACGCATGGTCTGTATACACGTAGACATACAAGTGCAGAATTTGGCATACATGGAGCCCATTCGTGGAATACAGTGGGAAGTTGGGAAGAGTCTATGGACACGAGATTAAGAAATTCTGATCAATAGAAGAGTTATAACTCTTGAAGTACTCAAAATATCTATTATATATATCTATTACTCGAACTATTCAATTACATATTATTATTTTACATCTATTACATATTATTTTTACTCAGAAATATTAAAGAAATGCTGTTTGCAAGTAAAAGACTCTTATGTACTTTAAAATCTGTGAGTCCGAGCATCACTACTCTAAGATCTCAGGGGCTTATAACGTACAAATACCAAGGCATCATGTCTTATTTAGGATGGATCTTAGGTTCTGGTGTATTAGATTATCTCATCACCTAACTGAGCTTTTCTAAATTCCAAGAGATTTGACCAGGCAATGTGAACAAAATAATTACTTGTGAAACTTTTTTCAATATTTAATTGTCATAGGAACGACACATAGAAGTCATTCATATGACAGAGTTCTGTTATTTGGAACATAGCTGGGAATCTTGGAGGCCTCTGAGCAGTCATCATGTAGAAATCCATGCACTTTCCTCCTAGGAGTTTCCCAGGCATTCGTTAGATGCAATTCTTAAAATGATGGTAGGGTGGACATCTAATATCTTGGCTCACAGCAGATTAGAAAGAACAAATTAAAAGAGAATAGGGGAGGAGAAAATTGGGAGATTCTAGAAAAGTGAAGAGCAACCTGCAAACTTCAGGCCATATTCAGTCTACCTAGCAAATTGTAATAATTACAACATTCATTTAATGCTTACCTTATGCCAGGCACCAGACTAAGCATTTTGTAAACTATTATTTTATTCACAATATACCTGCAACATAGATATTCTTATCTTCATCTTACAAATGAAGAAACTCTGGAACAGAAATTAAATAACTTGCCTAAAGTCACATTATTTGAGGCATTATTTGAACCTAAGTATGTATAATTTAAGAGGCCTCTTTCTGAATCACTAGCTGTTATTATGGTATAATTTTAATCTCAGCTTTCCTATCCATATAGAAATAATCAAGATATAAAATTATTCAGAGTAAATAGCTTATGGCACCCCTGACTTTGATAAACAATGAATTGTTAAGCAGGATCAGGAACTTTATATATCTGAAGTTAGAAAAGTACTAACTTCAGTGCCATAAATTATATATGAGTAAATGATGTGAATTTTCTGTTTATTAAATCAGGGTTCAACAAAAGTTTCATTGACATTGTAGGCTAGATAATTCTTTGTTGTGGGAGGCTGTCCTGTGCAATGCTGAATATTTAGCAGCATCCCTAACCTCTACCCACTAGCTGCCAGTAGCAACTCCCTTTCCAGTTATGACGACCAAAAATGTCTCCAGATACTGCAAATGCAGGGCAAAAATGCCCTGAGTTGAGAATCACCAGTTTAAGTAAAAGCGCTAATATAATAGTGAAGTCTATTTTAACTTTGTAGAATCATAGAATGACAGACTTGGAAGAGACTTCAATCAATTCCTTATTTGGTGAGAAGATCCAAGTATGACAAGATTGAAGGCCTCACCTAAATTAGCGAGCTGCTTAGGGGAAGAGTTGGATGAGAAAGCCAGATATTTCTTGATTTCAGAACTGGTAATCTACGCATCAATGTCTGGGACATTCCCCATAAATTGAATTGAATACTGTGGTTACAGTAGCCAGAGTGACTTTTTAAAGCACACTTGTCCTGAGTCATCTTAGTGGCTTCCTGTCATCGTTAGAATGGAATCCAAAGTCCTAGCCATAGCACAGATCTTACATATAATCTGGCTCCTGGCTACTCTCCAGACTCATTTCCTAACATTGCTCTTTCACACTACTCTTATCAATCTGATATTCTTGGCATTCTTTTGAACACTTCCAAGCATGCTCCCATCTTTGCATTTGCTCTTTCCTGTGCCAGGAATGTTCTTTTCCTAAACATTTCCATAACTTGCTTCTTCACTTCCTTCAGGCATCTGCACAAATATTACTTTAACAGGCAGGCTTTACGTATGTAAAATTGCACTTCTCCTCAACCTTTTTATTTTATCTAGCCCGATTTATTTCTCTTTATTAGAATTTTTAACACCTAGATATATTCTGTATTTATTTTCTTATTCTTAGTCTTTTCCTCCTTTTGAATGTAAAGCCCATGCAAAAGTGACTGAAATACTGCCTGGACCATAGTAGATACATGATAAATATTAATTCAGTGAATGAATCACAGTCACTCCAGAAAAACACCTCACACCCAAAGTAATCACTCCTCGTTTACCTTTCTCCCAACTCCTGGCAACCAGTAATATGCTTACTGTCTCAGTGGATTTGTCTATTCTGAATATTTCATATAACAGGAATCATACAATATGTAACCTTTTGGGTGTGACTTCTTTAGGTTAGCATCATGTTTTTTGAAATATATCTATGTTGTAAGAGGCATCAGTACTTCATTCTTCTTTATGGCCCAATAATAGTCTATGTATGTTCCACAACTTGTTTATCTATTCATTTGTTGATGGACATTTGGATCATTTCCACCTTTAAGCTATTATGAATAATGCTGCTATAAACATGTGTGTACACGTTTCTGTGTGGATATATATTTTCATTTCTCTTGCACATATACATAAGAGTGGAATTACTGGAACTACTAACTGTTTTCCACAGTGGCTGTACCATTTTACATTTCCACAGCAATGTGCAAACTTTCCTACTCCTCACATTTCTCCCAAAACTTGTTACTTTATTTTTTTAAATTATAACCACCTTAGTTGGCATGAAAATGTGACATGGTATCACTTTGTGGCTTTAATTTGCATTTCCTCAATGACTAATGAAGTTGGCCATTTTTTCATGTGCTTATTGGCTATTTGTGTATCTCCTCTGGAGAAAAGTCTATTTAAGTCCATTGCTTATTTTTTAACTTGTGTTGTTTGTCCTTTTGTTGCTGAGTTGGAAGAGTCCTGTATGTATTATGGATATGAAACTATTATCAAATATGTAATTAGCAACTGTTTCTCCCATTCTGTGAATTGTCTTTACTTTCTTGATAATGTCTTTTAATGCACAAGTTTTTAATTTTGATTAACTCTGATTTGCTCTTTTGCTGTTCATGATTTTAGTATCAAATGAAGAATCCATTGTCAAGTCCAATGTAATGGAGATTTACTCCTACATTTTCTTATAATAGTTTTATAGTTTTAGCTCTTTACTTGGTTTCCTGATCAATTTTTAGTTAACTGTTGTATATGAAATAAAATAGCTATCCAAATTCATTCTTTTACATATGGTTATCCAGATGTACCAGCACCATCTCTTGAAGAGATTATTCTTTCCCCCATTGAATTGTTTGGGCACCCTTGTAGCAAATCAATTGGCTGTAGATATTTGGGTTTCTTTCTGATCTATTCTTCCCATTGGTCTATATATGTCTACCCTTGTGCCTTTATGTCACTATTTTGATTAATATTGCTAAGTAAAATTTGGAATCAGAACACATGGGCCCTCCAGCTTTTTCTTTTTCGTTTTCAGGTTTGTTTGTTTGTTTGTTTGTTTTGAGTATTGACTGATTTTTCTTTTTCAGTATTGACTTGACTCTTTAGGGCTCCTTGCAATTCCATATGAACTTGAGGATCAGCTTGTTGATTCATCCAAGAAAGGCCACTGTAATTTTTTATAAAAATTGCATTGAATCTGTAGGTCACTATGGAGAGTAGTGCCATCTTAATGATATTGTCTTCTAATCTGTGAATATGGGTGCCTTTCCATTTAATTATGTCTTTAATTTCTTTCATCATTACTTTGTAGTTTTTCGTATATAAGTTTTTCACTTTCTTAGTTAAATTTATTACTAGGTATTTTATTCTTTTGGATGCTATAGTAAATGAATTGTTTTTATAATTCTCTTTTTGAATTATTCATTGCTGGTGTATAGAACAATTGCTTTTTGTATATTGATCTGTAACCTGCAACTTTGTAGAATTCAGGGAGTAATTTTTTGGTGGATACTTTGAGATTTTTCTCTCTATAGAAGCACATCATTTACTAATAGGGATAGTTTTACTTCTTCCCTTCCTATTTAGATGCCTTTTATTCTTGTGTAATTTTTCTCTCTCTGGGACTTCTAGTACGATGATGAATATCAGTGAGGAAATGAGGCATCCATGTCTTGTTCCTGACCTTACAGGGAAAGCTTTCAGTCTTTCATTTTTGAATATGATGTTACCTATGGATTTTTCATAAATGCTTCCTTATCATGTTAAGGAAGCTCCTTTCTATTCCTATTTTACTCAGTGTTATCATGAAAGGAAGTTGAATTTCATTAAATGCTTTTTCTACATCTATTGAGATGATTGTGTTGGTTATTTTTCCTGTTACATTAATATGGTATATTACATAAATCGAATTTCTTATGTCAAACCATTATTGTACTCTTGAAATAACAACATTTGTCCATGGCATTTGATCCCTGTAATGTGCTTTTGAATTTAGTTTGCTATTATATTGTTAAGGATGGTTGCAGCACAAGGAATATTGGCCTATATTTTCTTTGTGATATCTTTGGCTTTGGCATCAGGGCATTGCTGACCCTATAGACTGTATTAGAAAGTATTTCTCCTCTTCTATTTCTTGAAAATATTTAAGTAGAACTGTTGTTAATTTTTCTTTAAATGTTTGGTAGAATTTACCAGTGAAGCTATCTGGCCCTGGATTTGTTTTTATCGGAATGTTTTTAATTACCGACTTTAATTACCGACTTCTTTACTCATTATAGGTCTGTTGAGTTTTCCTTTCTTCTAAAGTAAGTTTCAATTATGTATGTTTTGAGAAATTGCTCTTTTTCATATAAATTATTTATTTGTTGGCATACGACTGTTCATCATATTCTATAACAATTCTTTTAATTTCTGAAAGGTCCATAGTAATATCTCCACTTTCATTTTTGATTTTATTAATTTATCTCTCAGTCAATCTAGCTAAAGTTTTAAGAACTTTAAAACATTTTCAAAGTATCAATTTTTTAGTTAGTTGATTCTATTTTTTCTTTCCTATTCCCTATTTCATTTACTTCTGCTATAATCTCTATTATTTCCTTCCTTCTGCTAGCTTTGAGTTTAGTTTCTCTTCTTTTTCTAATTCTTTAAGGTATAAAGTTAAGTTGTTGATTTGAGGTGTCTTCTTTTGTTAATTTATTTTTTATTTTTTAACTACAGTTGGCATATAATATCATGTTTCAGGTGTATAACATAGTGATTAGACATTTATATAACTTACAAAGTGATCACCCCAATAAATCTAGTACCAATCTGACACCGCAGTTATGACAATATTTACTATATTCCTTATGCTACACTTTACAGCTCCATGACTACTCTGTAAGAACTAATTTGTAATTCTTATTTTCGTCCCCTTTTTCACTCACCCTCTCAAAACCCTCCCATCTTACAATCATCAAAATGTTCTCTATAAGTTTGTTTCTGTGTTGTTTGTTTGTTCATATTATTCTTTAGATTCCACTTTTAAGTGAAATCACACGGCGCTTGTCTTTCTCTTTCTGACTTACTTATCACAATACCTTCCAGGCCTACCCATGCCATTGCAGATATCAAGATTTCATTCCACCTTCATGGCTGAGCAACACTCCATTGCACATGCACATCACCTCCTCCCCATCCATTCACCCACCAATGAACACCCAGGCTGCTCCCATATCTCAGTCACCATAAACAATGCTGCAATAAACATATGGATCCACATGTCTCTTTCAAAGCAGTATTTTGGGTTTCTTCAGATAAATACCCAGAAGTGGGATTACTGGGTCCTTCATTATCTCTTGTTATAGCCTTTAACCTATTTTGTCTGGTATAAGTATTGCTATGCCAGCTTTTTTGTTTGTTTCCATTTGCATAAAATCTTTTTCCATCCCTTTACTTTCAGTCTGTGTGTGTCTTTTGATCTGAAGCCAGTCTCTTGTAGGCAGCATATGTAAGGGGCTTGTCTTTTTATCCATTTAGCCACACTATCTTTTGATTGGAGAATTTAATCCATTTACGTTTAAAATAATTGTTGTAGATATGTAGTTATTGCCATTTTATTATTCATATTTTTAATCTTTTCCTCCTCCTCCTCCTTTACTTCTTTTCTTCTTCAAGAAGTCCCTCTAGCACTTCTTCTAATACTTGTTTGGTGGTGATGAACTCCTTTAGCTTTTTGTTGTCTGGGAAGCTCTTTATCAGTCCTTTGATTCTAAATGATAGATTTGCTGGGTAATCTTGGTTGTAGGTCCTTACTTTTCAAAGCTTTGAATATTTTATGCCAATCCCTTCAGGCCCGCAAAGTTTCTTTTGCGAAATCAGCTGACAGTCTTATGGAATCTCCCTGGGAGATAACTAATTGGTATACACTTGCTGCTTTGAAGAATCTGTCTTTAACCTTGGGCTTTTTAATTTATGTGTCTTGGTGTGGGGCTCTCTGGATTCATCTTGTTTGGAACTATGCACTTCCTGGGCTTGTATCTCTATTTACTTCACCAAGTTAGAGAAGTTTTGCCACTTTATCTTTGAATAGGTGTTCAATTCCTTACTCTCTCTCTTCAACTTTTGGTACCCCTATGATGTAAATATTGGTACACTTGATGTTGTCTCAGAGGCCTCTTAAACTATCCTTATTTTTTTTTTCCTTGTTGTTCTGACTGGGTGTTTTTTGCTACCTTATCTTATAACACGCTGACTTGATCCTCTGCTTCATCTCATCTACTATTGATTCTCTCTAATGTATTCTTCATTTCTGACTGGTTCTTTTTTGTTTTCTATCTCCATTTTCATGTTTTCTATCTCCTAGTTAAAGTTCTCACTGAGTCATCTACTCTTTCCCTATGTTCATTGAGCATCCTTATAACCAGTGTTTTGAACTCAGCATTTGGTAGATTTCATGTCTCCATTTTATTTAGTTCCTTTTCTGGAGCTTTGTTTTGTTCTTTCATTTGGGACATGTTTCTTGGTCTCTCTATTTTGGCTACCTCCTTGTGTTTGTTTCTATGTATTAGGTAGGTCTGCTATATCTCCTGGTCTTAGTAGAGTGGCCTTATGTAGTAGGTTTCCTGTGGAGCCCAGTAGCTCAGTCTCCTTGGTCACCTGAGCCAGGTGTTCCAGGTGTCTCCCTTGTATAGATTCTGTGTACCCTCCTGTTGTAGTTGAGCCTTGGTTGCTATCTGCACATGAATGGGAGGGACTGACCCTCAGGCTAATTGGTTGTGAGAACTGACCAGTGACTACAGTGGAGGAGGTATAGTGCAGGGGCTGATCTTATGGAGGATTGCTTTAGCACTGGTGCCTGACCAGTCTGCCCTTTGGATATGGCTTCAGGTGGTGCTCTGATTCAAAGTCAACCACCAGAAGTGCCAGCCCTGGGGACTTCTGTAAGCGGCCCCACCATAGGCCAAATTCAGCCAAAGCCTGTGCCCTGCCTAGGGCCACCTGGCATGAGCCACCAAGCAATCTGCAGATGGCCATCACCTGACTTGGCTTGGAGATGCCTTGAGAGGCCAAATGGTGAAACAAGGCTGGCTGCCACTGGTACTGAGCTTAGGGCTGCTCAGGAAGAGATATGAGGAATGCCAGATGCTGCTTGTTTGGGTTTTGTGAACCTTTGATTCTAGGAAAGTCCGCAGCATGAGCTAAGACAGGGCATTTATACTAAAAGCCACTGGAAATGGCTTTGGTGGGCGCACAAGTTGGGTGTAGCAGGGTCTCAAGGAGTCACCAGGGCAGGGCGACCAGTGTTAGCCAGATTAATGGAGACTCAGATATGGCAGCCACCTGCATCTGCACACCAGGAGTGGGGAGGGCTCAACAACAACGACGACAACAGGATTTTGCTAGCTGTTCTAGGAGAAAGCTGCCCTTCCAGCTTTGCTCTGAAGCCAGACAATTCAGTTCCTCCCTGTATGTCCCTAGTGCCTTTCAAGCTGCTACCTAGGGCTGAAGCTGAGTGAATGAATCTGTCAATGAGTAAGTCCATGCATGAGCCCTTTAAGAGAAATGCCTGGGACTCCAGCTGCCCTCCAACTCAGCTACAATCTCCACTGGTTTTCACAGACAGAAGTTGTGGAAACTTATCTTCCTGGCATTGGAACCCTGGGCTAGGGAGCCTAGTGTGGGGCTGGGACCTCTCACTCCTCTGAGGGGACCTCTGCAGATGAGACATCGCTCTTGATTTTTAAGCACAGCACAGTAGGAGTGGGACCAGCACATTCCATGCCTCCACTCCTTGTACCAGTCTCAAGATGGCTTCTTCTGTACATCCTTAGTTGGAGGGCTTCTGTTCATCTAGACTTCAGATGATCCTCAATGGTAGTTTTTCTGTAGTCAGTTGTTTCGATGTGGTCATGAGGAAGCAAGCACAGCATTTATCTACTGCACCATTTTGGCCAGAAATCCAAGCTACCTTCTTTTTTAATATAGTCTTTTACAGCTATGAATTTCCCTCTTAGCAGTGCTTTTGCTGCATCCTATGAATTTTGTTATGTTGTGTGTTCATTTTCAGGTTTCACAAGGTATTGTTACGGGTCTAATGGTGTTTCACAAAAAGATTCGTTGAAATCCTAACCCCTAGAACCTCAGAGTATGACCTTATTTGGAAATAGTGTCTTTAAAGAGTAATCAAATTAAAATGAGGTCATTAGGGTACCCCTAATCCAACATGATTGTATCTTTATAAAAAGGGGAAATTAGGACACAGAGATAGACATACACAGAGGGAAGACTATAGAAGAGACACAGAAAACACCAGTTGATTACCAGGAATTATGAGGCCTCCACTTTGTTCTTTCTGAAAATTGCTTTGGCTATTTGGGGTGTTTTGTGGTTCCATATGAATTTTAGATTTTTTTT
>NW_011888791.1:13453632-13454018 GCF_000151845.1 Pteropus vampyrus | reverse complement strand
TTATTAGTATATTGAAACATCTCATTTCTCTGTGTTGATTTTGTACCCACAAACTTTGCTGAAATTTTTTATTCATTGTAATAGCTTTATTGTGGCATCTTCAGGATTTTCTACATTTAAGATAATGTCATCTGAAAACAGGCAATTTTCCTTCTTCGTTTCCAATTTGGTTGCCTTTTATTAGTTTTTCTTGTCTGAATAGTCTGGCTAGGATTTCCAGTACCGTGTTGAATAGTAAAAACAAGAGTAAACATCCTTGCCTATTCTTGATCTTAAAGGAAAAGCTTTCAGCCTTTCATCACTGAGTATAATGTCTGCTATGGGCTTTTCATACATGGTTTATTATATTGAGATAGTTTCCTTCTACTCTTTGTTGAGTGCTTTTT
>NW_011888791.1:13231975-13453582 GCF_000151845.1 Pteropus vampyrus | reverse complement strand
CCTTTCATCACTGAGTATAATGTCTGCTATGGGCTTTTCATACATGGTTTATTATATTGAGATAGTTTCCTTCTACTCTTTGTTGAGTGCTTTTTTTCTTTTATCATGAAAGTACAGAGTTTTATCAAATGCTTTCTCTGTATCAATTGATATGGTCATGTGGTTTTTGTCCTGTTTTATTAATGGAGTGTGTTATATTGAATGATTTTCGTATGTCAATCCTTGCATTCCAGGTAAAAATCCCACCCCATCATAGTAAATGATCCTTTAAATGTGCTGTTGAATGTGCTAGCATTCTGTTGAAGAATTTTTCAATATTCATCAGAGATATTAATCTGTAGTTGTCTTTGTCTGGTTTAGGTATCGAAATATGCTGGCTTCATCAAATGAGTTTAGAAGTATTCCTTCTTCTCAAGTCTTTGGAAGAGTTTGAGGAGAATTGGTGTTAATTCTTCTTTAAATGTTTAGAATTTTCCACTGAAGCCATCTGGTCCTGGATATTTCTTTGGAGGAAGGCTTTAGATTACTGCCTTACTATCCTTACTAGTTATAGCTCTGTTCAGATTTTATTTCTTCATGATTCACTCTTGCTAGGTCGTATGTTTCTAGGAATTTATCAGCTTCTCCTATGTTATCCAATTTGTTGGCATATAATTGCTCACAGTAGTCTCTTGTGATCCTTTTGAATTCTGTGACATCAATGGCAATGTCCTCTCTTTCATTTCTAATTTTAGTTATTTGAGTTTTCCTTTTTTTTTCTTAGCTTAGCTAGGCTTTGTACATTTTGTTGATCTTATTAAAGAACCAGCTCTTGGTTTCATTGATTTTTTCTATTGTTTTTCTATTCTCTATTTCATTTATCTCTGCTCTACTCTTTGTTATTTCCTCCATTCTTATAACTTCGGGTTTAGTTTATTCTTTTCTTAGTTCCTTGAGGTGTAAAGTTGTTGAGTTGAGGTCATTTACCACTATAAACATCTCTTGGTACTCCTTTTTCTGCATCCCCCAGTTTTGATGTTTTTAATTTCATTTGTCTCCAGATATTTTCTAAATTCTCTTGTGATTTCTTCTTTGATCTAATGAGTGTTTAAGAGTG
The DNA here is from genome assembly GCF_000151845.1 of Pteropus vampyrus. NCBI lineage: Eukaryota > Metazoa > Chordata > Mammalia > Chiroptera > Pteropodidae > Pteropus > Pteropus vampyrus. Next base: position 13,452,486 of record NW_011888791.1, on the reverse strand, counting down.
CTTAATTTCCATATATTTATGATTTTCATGTTTTCTTTCTGCTAGTTTAATTTCTAGTCTCATTTCATTGTGATTGGAGAAGGTACTTGAATTTATTTCAGCCTTCTTAAATTTGTTAGGACTTGTTTTGTGGCCTAACGTATTTTAGAGAATGTTCCATTTGTGCTTGAGAAGATTGTGTATTCTGCTATTGTTTGGTATAGTGTGTTAGGTTGAATTGGTCTATAGTGTTATTCAAGTCTTCTGTTTCTTAATGATCTTGTCTTGTTGTTCTATCCATAATTGAACATTAAGAATTAAAACCTCCTATTATTGTATTGCAATCTATTCTTCCCTTCAGTTTTGCCAATGTTCATTTCATATCTTTGGGAGCTCTTATGTTAGGTGCATGTATATTTATAACTTGTTATGTATTGCTGGTGAATTGACTCTTTTATCATTATATAATGCCCTTCTTTGTCTCTTGTGACAGTTTGTCTTAAAGGCTATTTTGTCTGACATAATAAGTATGGCCACCCCTGTCTCTTTAGGTTCCTGTTTGCACGGGAGCTCTTTTCCCATCCTTTCAAGTTTAGCCTACGTTTCGTTAGCTCTAAAGTGAATCTCTCGTAGGCAGCATATAGTTGGATCTTGTTTTTTCACCCACTCAGCCAAACTATGTATTTTAATTGGGGCATTTATACATTTACATTTAAAGTAATTACTGACAGGGAAGGACTTACTACTGCTATTTTGTTAAATTGCTTTCTGTGTATCTTGTAGCTCCCCTACATCTTTTCCTTTGTTTTTGCTATTTTCCCCATTTTTTTTTTTTTTTTTTTGCAGTGGCAAGTTTTGATTCTCTTCTCATTTCCCATTGTGTATATGCCATATATTTTTTCTTTGTGGTTACCGTTACAATACATAAAACATCTTAGAGTTATAACAATCTATTTTAACCTAATTTAAATTCAATCACATATAAAAACTCATACTTTTTTACATCTCCGCCCCATCCTTTGTTATTGATGACAGAAATTACTTTTTATGTCGCATATCCATTAACACAGATTTGTAATAACTTTTTATGCTTGTTTTTTAAATTCCATACCGCATTTAAACATGATTTATGCACCTACAATACTATGGATTGTCTATTTGTCTATACATTTATCTTTACCAGGGAGGTTCATATGGTTTTCTGATGCTATTTATCCTCCTGTTGTTCTAACTTGAAGGGTTTCCTTCAGCATTTCTTGTAGGTCGGTCTAGTGGTGATGAACTCTTTCAGATTTTTTTCTCTGGGAACATCTTAACTTTTTCTTCATGATTGAAAAATAGTTTTTCAGAATAAAGTCTTATTTTTTTTTTTCTTTCAGGACTTTGAATATATCTCTCTACTCCCTTGTAGCCCACAAGGTTTCAGCTGAGAAACCTGCTCGTTATCTCATAGGAGCTCCTTTGTACATAACAAGTTTGCCTTTCTCCTGATGCTTTCAAGATTCTGTCTGTGACTTTTGATAGTTTATGACGTCTCCGTGTATGTCATTTATTCTAGTTGGAGTTCTTTGAGGCTCCTGAATTTGTCCATTTCTTTGCTAAGATTTAGTGAGCTTGCAGTCATTATTTCTTTGAATAGGCTCTCTATTCCTCTTTTTCTTTTAATTCTTAGACTCCTATAATGTGTACCTTATTCCATACAATGTTTCCCCTTAGTCCCTTAGCTTCTCTTCATTTGTCTTCATTCTTTTTTCTCTTTGGTCCTCTCCCTTGGTAATTTTGAAAGTCCTGTTTTAATGTTTGCTGATTCTTTCTTCTGTCTGGTTAAGTCTGATATGGCATTCCTCTGGTGAATTTTTCAATTCAGTCATTGTATTCCTCAGTTTCAGAATTTCTGTTTGGGCCTTCTTCATAGTTTCTCTCTTTGTTATTGGTCTCATTGGTTAACACACTGTTTTCCTGATTTTGTTACTTGTCTAACTGTGTTTTCTTTTAATTCATTGAGCAGCCATATGATGGCTATTCTGAATTCATATATGTTTCTTTAGGGTAGGTATCAGGAGATTTCATTTTGTTTTCGATGGGCAACGTTTCCTCACTTCTTTGTATGTCTCTTATCTTGTTTATATATCAGCATTTGAAAAATCGTCCACCTCTCCCAGTTTTATGGTCTGGTTTTGTATAGGCAAGATTTTCTCCAATCAGACTAGCTAAAGATTCTGGATACTGCTTAAGTCCTTCTGGGGATATGACCTCTTTAGTTTGTGGATGTAATCTAATAATTGAAGAGCTTTTCCAGTTTCTATTCAGGATCGCCCCCTGGCATCTGTCTGCAATACTGTGGCCTCTCTGATGCTGTAGTAATCTGTGATACTGTACTTTCACTTAGCTTCTGTTTGTGGTACTGTGGGCTCTAGTGCATAATGATTGTCTTTGTTCTCAATAGCCCCAAACTAGCCACCCATTCCTTTCAGTGCTTAGATTCAGGCAAGATAGAAACCAATCCCTCAGGCAATGCCCTGAAAAGTCAGAATATTGGCCATATATTCCACTTCTTTCTATCCCCAAGGAGAAGGTGAAAATTGATGGTTTCTTTCCAATCACGTCATGCTGGGGGGTGGGTTACTTGGAGGTGAGTACTATGAGTTTTCCTATTGTGCTTTTATACAGTTGGTTTCATACTCGCCTTGGGCACAAGAACCTAGTTTACTGATTTCTGGGTTTTCCACAAAAGTACCTGGTCCATGTATTGTTAAATTTGTGTCACATGGGAGGAAGGTCTGGAGCTGCCTATTCTGCCATATTGCTGCTATCATTCCTTATTTGAATCCTTTGAAGTTAATTCATATTTCTTTCATGGTCTAGATTATGGTCTTGGTAAATAGCTCATGCAGACCTGAATGTCTATTCTGCTGTTGATAGGTGGAGAATTCTAGAAATAGGTAAGGTTGATAAGTGTCATTCAAACCTTATATGCCCTTACTGATTTTCTGTCTGCTTGTTCTATCAATTATTGAGATGAGTTTGAAATCTCTAACTAAAATTTATTAATTGCAGATTAATTGTGGATTTCTCTCTGCAGTTCTAACAAATTTTGCTTTATGTATTTTGAAGTTTTGTTATTAGGTGCATAAGAAAGGGAATGGTGGAGGACAGAGAAATGCATGTTGAGGTCAAGAGAGGATTAAACTCAGTTTTTAAAATATTACTTATGTGATAATTGAAAGTGAATCATGGAAATATATAAACTGAGAAGGAAGAAATAAAACTGTCTTTGTTTGCAGATGATATGACTATCTACATTAAAAAAAAGTTTTTTTAAAATCAACAAAGAAAACCTCCTAAATAAGTGACTAGAGCAAAGTTGTAAGACACAAGGTTAAATCTTTTCCTATATATCAGAAATAACTAGAATCTAAAATTAACAAGACAATAACATTTACATCAGACCAAAAAAAAATTGGTATAAATCTTAATAAAATGTGAAGAAGACTTATACAAGGAAAACTACAAAACTCTGATGAAAAATACTAAAGGAGATATAAATAAATGAAGAGCTATTACACGTACGGTTGACCCTTGACAATTCAAAGGTTAAGAGCCCCAACCCTCGACACAGTTAAACATCTGTATATAGCTTAAGTTGACTCTCCATATATACAGTTGGTTGAATCTGCAGATGAAAAACCTGGTGATACAGAGGCCCACTGTATATTCATTGAAAAAAATCCATGTGTAAGTGGACCCATCCATTTCAAACCCATGTTGTTCAAGGGTCAAATGTAAATAAAGCTCTATATTGTCAAGATACCAGTTCTTCCCAACTTGATCTGTAGATGCAGTGCAATCCCAATTAAAATCCAATCAAGTTTTTGTGTATGTGTGTGTATGGCTACTGATAAACTGGTTGTAAAGTTTATATGAAGAGGCAAAAGATCCAAAACAGCCAACACAATATTGAAGGAAAAGAACAAAGTAAGAAGACTGACACTACCCACCTTTAAGACTACTACAGAGTGATAATCAAGACAGTTTGGTAATGGTAAAAACAAACAAACAAACAAACAAACAAAAACCAGCAGATAAATTGGTCAATTGAACAGAATAGAAAACTCAGAAATAGACCCACACAAATAGAGCCAAGTGATCTTTGACAAAGGAGCAATGGTAAATCAACGGAGAAAAGATAGTTTTTTCATCAGAGGGTACTGGAACATCTGGACATCCACATGCAAAAAATAAATCTAGGTGCAGACTGTCCACCTTTCATAAAAATTAACTTAAAATGGATCATAGATCTAAATGTAAAATCCAAAGTGATTAATCTCCTAGAATATAATATAGGTGAAATTCTAGGTGACCTTGGGTTTGGTGATGACTTTGAAAATACTTCAAACACACAATCCATGAAAGAAAAAATTGGGAAGTTGGATTTCATTAAAATTAAAAATTTCTGGTGTTAAAAACACCATTAAGAAAATAAAAAGACTAGCCACAGACTAGGAGACGATATTTGCAAAACATAAATCCAATAAAGGATATGTATCTTAAACATGCAAAGAAATCTTAAAACAAAGTAATGAGAACACAACACAATTAGGGGCCAAACAATTAAAAATGCACAGAAGATCTGAACATACATCTCATCAGCGAAGATATACACATGGCAAATAAGCATATGAAAAATGCTCGTCAGAGAATTGCAAATTAAAATGATATCCCTTACAATAAAAAAATATGTGAAATCTTGTTTCTCTTTCTCTAGAGAACCCCAACTAATATACATGGCATTCTCAGCTACTTGTGTATATGATTTTTATCATCATTTTATTTCTAAAACTGACTAAAGTGCCTGCACATTGTTGGAGGCTGATGATATTTATAGATTTTAGGGTAGCAGCCCCCAACCTTTTTGGTACCAGAGACTGGTGCTCCTATGAGAATCTAATGCCTGATGATCTGAGATGTAGCTGAGGTGGTAGAGCTAGAGCTGGGGACTGGCTGCAAATACAGATGAAGCTTCACTAGCTCACCTGCTGCTCACCTCCTGCTGTGTGCCTGGTTTGTAACAGGCCACCGACCGATAGTGGTCCATGGCCTGGAGGTTGGAGACCCCTGCTTTAGAGTATTCACCATCTGACATTCTTTTACCCCCTGTAGTGAAAGAGGGGTTCATTTACTTTTTCCTCTCATCCTTATCCATATTTCTGCAAAAGCCCAACTTATAGGAGGGATGAGGGCATAGACAACAAACCACCACCCTCCTCCTTGATAATTAGCTTGAAAAGAGGAAAGAAAGCTCTAACTGGTCTCTTTCATTTCTTGTAGACTGTCAACTGTTAGGATGGAAAATGAAGAAATGTGTGTATATATATATATATATATATAAATGTATGTATGTGTGTATATATATATATATATATATGAGGTTGGGAAAAATTATCTATTGTGGTCTGAAAAGTTCAGAAAAAGAGCATTAAGTAGTTACCTCAAAAGACAAATATAATATGATTTCACTTATATGTGAAATCTAAAAAACAATCAAAACAGAAACAGACTCATAAATACAGAAACAAGCTGATGGTTGCCATTTGGCAGTTATAAAATAGTCACTGGGATATAAATACAGCATAGAGAATATAGTCGATAATATTGTAATAGCTGTGTATGGTGCCAGGTGGGTACTAGACTTATTGGGGGATCACTTTACAAATTATATAAATGTCTAACCACTGTGCTGTACACCTAAAACTAATATAATATTGAATGCCAACTATTAACTGAATAATAATAAAATAGACTACAAAAGAAAAATTACCTCAGGTAAGTTGGAGGAAAGACTAGGGAGAAAAGGCCTCATTAAATAAAAAAGACAGAAAGAAAAAACAGGTTACCAAGAAAAAGAAAACCTGTTTCCTCTTTATCTTGGAGACTTTCAGCACACAGGTAATGAGCTTTAAAAAACTAGAGTTATGTACCTTTACCCAAAGAACAATACTATAACCACGTTCTCTAAATTTAACCTATAAATTCATTATTTGGTTTGAATTTTCTCAATGCTGTGGTCATTATTCCCTTTTATTTCTTGTTATTCCTTAGCTAGAAAAAGCAACTTTCCCTCCTTTCTTTTACACATAACTTGTTAGTCCTAAACGTTTTTATATGTCATTCCTCTTGATTGGAGTGCCCTTCTATCTACCCTGACAAACTATACCACTTTCTTTTTGTCTTATATTTTTACGGTACTTTGTCCATAAATATGTTTCAGACCCTCATTGAATTAAAGTAAAAACAATGCATTACAAAGCCTATTCTATAACGAAACTCTTCAAAGCAACGTGTCCTTTCATTACAAGCACCGAGTTTGTGAATTTTACAACCTATTTTGTTCTAACTAATTTACACCCAATTTTTCACGTCTTCTTGATTCACTCCCCTTTTTTATACCTACTAAAGTGTAAGTTGTTTTCATTAACTTTAACCACTAACTTGGGAAACTGCCAACTCTTCATATTATGCCTATTACCTGGAGATATGTAAAAATCATTGTTATTGCTTATTACCCAACACCCAGTAGAGAAACTGGCACAGAGTAGGTGCTCGTAAATACTTGGTGTCTGAATAAAGTGAAATATTTGGTATCTAAATGAGTTAACGTGACATTTATAAAAGCAATACTGATCTGTGGAACAAGAAAACCACATTTGGAATTACTAGCAGCTAATTAATTATGCCAGCCCTTTTTTGTTTCAATACGGAGATACACGAATTGAGGACTTAAATTTTTAATTTCTGGAAGGTTCAATATTTTGTCTTAAAGAACCTACATATTGACCATAAGCATCCAAATCTCTTTCTAGTACTCAAATCAAAAAGTTTACCTGCCACCTCCAACTTTTGGTCTGAAACAGTCCTTGGCCAGAAGCCAGGTACTGCTTTTTGCTCACCTAAATGGAATCCAACTTCGGCCCTTTTCACTCAGCCATCACTTGCAACGCGTCCCTCTCACCTCTCCCCGACGTCCCCTCCCCACTCTCCCTCTCACGCCAAACCACACTCGAAACAGGAAACCACAATTCCGCCAGCTCCCGTGGCGACTCGGCAACGCTAAAAGTCGAGGCCACAAGACGCATTTGTAACCACGCGGTTTTCCTCTCTAACCATATGAGGTTTTGCCCAGACAAGACTTTGCTCTCGCAAATCGCTCCAGTCGCCTGGGACTCTGAATCGCAGCCCTCCGCCAGCACTGCGCCGGAAGCCTGGCAAACCCGCCTGCTCCTCCAAACTTCTGAGGACTTCCCAAGCTCATTCCCTCGCCCAGAGACCCCGCCCCGCCCCGCTCCCCGCGGAGGGGCACGCGCATGCCCGGTGCGCGCGTTCTGCCTCGGCGCCCGTCCCGCCTCCGTTCCCCGTGGGCCCTCGCGCGCGGCCTGCGCCGGCTCGCCCCGCCGCCTCGCCCCTCCCGGTCGTTTGCGGGCGCGCGCACCTCCTTGCTCGGGGGAGCCGCGGGACGCGCCTAGCGAGCGGCGATTGGCTGACGCGGTGGCTGCGCGTTGGGCCTGAGAAACTCTGGGCGAACGGGCTGAGTCGGCTCCAGGGCGGTTCCCCGCGCATCCTAGGTAAAAGAGTGGGCTGGGAGGTTTGGGCGCTCGGGACCGGAAGGGTAGGCATAGACCAGCCCAAGAACTTCTGGCCGCAGCCTTCTTGGGGAAGGCGAAGGGGTCGCGCGGAATCTGCACCCAGTAAATGTTGGCCTGTGCGGCCGGGAGTGATGGGGCTCTGATGGAAGGTCAGCGTCGTGGGGGTCTACAGGTCCTCTTTCTGGGTATGATTTCAGCATCTTTCCCTGTTTCCTATGTTTTCTACCGCAATGTTAAGCATTTATTCAAGGGTGTAGGTTTTTGTTTTTCCCTTAGGCGGTGAGTTAGAGGGTACGGGTCCTGGTTCAACCTTTGATTGATTCTGTGCCCTTGAGAGTACTTAATTGTTCTGTATTTCAGGTCTCACTTTTATAAGTTTCGGTAAATGATGCAGTACTTTTTTTTAGGCACACTGAACCATGCTGTAGAAATATACTGTTAGAATATGTTTGGTTTACAATGTCTCCGGGCCCAAATTTCTTTAACTGGAAGGTGACACCACCCAACAGTATTTGCGAAGTACTTTAAGCTCCATGGATGGAAGGAACTGGATAAACACAACATAGCATTATTAGGCAGGATGGTAGGAAGAAAAACTTTCCACAAGAACAGGCTTTTTGAAAAACTCTTTTGGACATTTTATGTAGATTAAATCACAGTGGTTAGACAAAGGTAAGCCAAAAACAAGGGGCCAAACAAAACTACGTTTCAAGGAAGTTTATTTTTTTTGTCCTTCCCTAGATAGTTTTAACATACTATCACAAGGTGTTGGCTTTTCAAAGTTTCTCCTAGGGATCTAGTGTGGAACTAAGTTAAAATGACAGCTACATATTCATTTGGGTATCCTATGCAATAGTATACCAGGAAAATTAATTAAAGCTGACTTCTATATTAGGTAAGAGGAATTAAGATATCTCACTGGTGAGAGGTAATAATGGGAAATCAGAAAAATGGACGGGAGATATACACAATTTTCCCTCAGAGGAATAGTTTCTAGAAATCTTTTTAGTGCGTTAATTGTTAAAGGATAATAGACCTACAGAAAGTGCATCAATCATAAGTTTACAGCTCATTGAATTTTCACGAAGTGTATCTAGTATCTAGATCAAGAAAGCATTACTTGCATCCCAGACGCCCCACTTTGTGCCCCCTTCCCAAAGGTAACCATTATCTCTATTTTTAACATCTATGAATCTGCCTATTAATTTTATGTAAATGGAATCATACAGTATATAGTCCTTTGTGTCTCACTTTTGTTTAGTATCGTACTTGTGAGATTTATACAAGTTATATAGAAGTAGTTTGTTCTTAGGCTGTATAGTATTCCATTTAGTTTTTGGCTATTACCAATAGGGCTTCTAGGAATATTTTTATAAGTATTTTGGTGAATGTACGTATACATATCTGTTGGATATATACCTACTAGCGAAATGGCTTTATTATAGAGTATGCAGATATGTATTTCTGATATAACTACCAAATAGTTTTTCAGATTAGTTATGTCAATTAACACTCCTTTTAGCAGTGTTTTAGAATTCTGGCTCCTCCAAATGTTTACAACACTTATTATTATCTTTTATTTTAGCCATTTTGGTGGGTATATAGTGATATCACATTGGGATTTTTCCCTGATTTCTTAATTACTAATAATATTTAACACTTCTTCATATATTCATTGGCATTTGGATATCCTCTATTGCAGGAGTCATCAAATTTTATGTAAAGGGACAGATAGTAAATATAGGCAGTCCTGGCTTTGTAGGGTTTCAATTAAAGCAGTACTGTGTGAAGCTAGGACTGCCTGTATTTTAGGATTTGCAACCACTATACAGTCTCGGTTGTATTTCTTTCCTATCCTTCTTTCCTTCCCACCTTCCCTTTATTCTTCTTTCTTTTTCTTTCTCTCCCTCCCTCCTCCCTCCCTCCTTTCTTTCCTTCCTTCTGTCCTTCCTTTTTTGCCTGCCGGCTTATTGCCTGCCTTCCCATCCTCCCTTTTCCCTCTCTGCTTTCCTTCTTGTTTCATAGTTTGCTAGCCCCTGGTATGTGGGAAAATGTTTAGTCTTTTCATTGATGGTGGTGAAATTATTAACTGAGATGAACTATATTGGAAACGTATAAATCCATTTGTACGTTTTAATAATAGTATTAAATAATGTGTGCTGTAGTATTTGGGGATTAAATTTCAAATCCCTAAACATACTTTCTTTGGTTTTTACCAGTTTTACCTCAAGACTAATTAGAGACCTGTTTGATACTTCTCTAAACTATAATTGCTCCTGCTTTTTCCCATTCCTTTAAAGTTGAGGAACAAAAGAGAGATAAGAAGTGAGAAAAGAAGATACAACCTTTCTTTGATATTGTATAAAAGGCTAGGGAAGGGATGAATATCCAGGCAGTTCTGGACGCCGAGTAAAAAAGGGTAAAAGAGGATCAAATATTGTTTGCAACACTTTGCCACAGATATTGTTTTTTGATCTATGTCATCTTGGGCTAGTTTGATTAAAATGTATATCTACCTGATTGAGTATACGCGTGATATGGGAAATAAGAGTCAATGGCTTGGAACATGAAACTCAATTGTAGCAACCCTGCCCAGGATGGAAGTTCTCTCTTCTTTAAATGCCCCATTGGGCTGTCCAAATTCATCTTCTCTTACTTTGGGCTCCCTGCCTTTCACTTAGTATCAAAAGTATCAAACTTTTAAAAGTATCAAAAACTTTCTTTCAATACTATTTCAGTCTATGTTAACATTTTTTATAACACTTTTTTTTAAGTGGTTTATAGAAGGAATTTGGGTATATATATTTAGATGTATGCTTATCCTGACAGGCTTTTGGGTAATCTCCATCAATGTGATCTTTTCTCTGATATGGATAATTGACTTTTTCCATCTTACTCTATTATTGCAAACACAGTTTTAAAATACACCACCAGTCCTCAACTTCCACCATCCAACAACCTACAGCTATCCATGAGCCTTTTGTATATAGAAATTCTAGATCTAGTTATGCATTTATAGACATGTGTATATACACACATATACACATATAATTTGCTAGTATAAATATGTTGCTGTTTTATAATTGCCACATAAAACAATTGTACTTATATACAATGTTTTCACTGCACTCTTGAACCTAAGTTGGAGTTATTACAAATTGTTATGGCTGGTAAAGAGCGTGTGCTGTGGAGGGGGCTCACTGACAAGTGAGTCCCCCATCCCTGGCCTCATATAGGAACAAATAGGATTTTTATGTTTAATGGTGTTAGACCTTGACTGATGCTTCTATATAAATAAGGACATATCTGTCAGTCCAGTGTTATCATGAACTTCCGAGAAGACCTACCCCTCTAGACATTGCCTGCATTGTATTGCCATTGCTACTTCTAGGACTTCATCTTCCAGAATTCCACTGGGGATAACCCTTGCCTTTTCTGGTTGTAGTTTCTATTTTAAGGTACTTACTTCATTTAGGTTACATTTAATTTTATTTACTTTGTTTAAGGCGATTCTATTTCTCTGCTGTGATCTATTATCTGTTGCATTTGTACTTAAATAATTTGTACAGTAAATAATTTTGTTCCTATGATGTCCAAGTGCCTGGGCCTGGGGATGGGCAGGGAGGGAGGATAGCTCACTTTCATCTGGCATGCCACCTACAAAGATAGCTTTTGAGTTGATGAGAGAAAAAGAGAAAAAGTACAGCATTAGTGAATTGGTGCTCATTAGTACTACTATTATTCTCTCTTCCTTTTGAATTTAATGGATTTTGAGACTAAAGGGCTGTTTTAGGGCATTAATTGAAAAAGCAGTGCACTGTGGTGCAAAGAGCACTAGGCCTAAGAGCAGAGTGAGTGTAGCTTATTACTTGTCTTTGTTAACACTTCCTGGAACTTGGCACTCTTTTGTAAAATGAGGTAATTTGACCAAGTATCTCTCATCCTTGGAAATCCTTTCCAAAAGACATGGTAGAGAAGCACAGAATTTAGAACTTAGAATTTTAATGACTCCAGAGATCATTTAGGTTACCCTCTTATTATTTTTCTGTGAAAACACTAAGGCCTTGAGAGATTGTATTTAGTCACATTGTTACTAGATTCCAGTTTTCCTGTTATTCCAGTCACTTTTTCCACTGTGCTACTTGTGATAGGCAACCTTCTAAGATAACCCTGCTATTCACACTTTTGTGTAATCCTTTCCCCTGAGGGTAGACTGGATCTAGAAGCTCACTTCTAATAGAATATGGCAAAGTGGTCAGATGTCACTTACGAGATTAGGTTACAAAGGACTATAACTTACTTTTCACTGATACTCTCTCTTGCTTGCCCACTTTGATGAAGCCAGCTTGTTGCCATGTTTTGAGTTGACCTATTTAAAGACTCACCTGTCCAGGAATTGAGGTGAGGTTTTGGCCAAAAGCCTATGAAGAACTGAGGTTCTCAGTTCAGTAACCCCCTAGGAACTGAATCCTGCTAACAACCACTAAGTGAAGTTGGAAGAACTTGTCACAGTTAAACCTTGAAATGACTGTATCCCTGGTTGATACTTTAGAGACCCTGAACTGGAGGATCTGGCTAAGCAACACCCAATTCCTCAAACTGTGAGATAACAAATGTGTGTTGTTTTAAGCTGCTGAGTTTTGGGGTAATTTGTTAGGCAGCAATATATAACTAATGAACTGCTCTTACTGATTTTAGAAAAATTTTAATAAGAAATAGTTCATGCTGAAGTTTTTATGAACATAGCTACAATCTGTTTTTATTATCTTAAATATATCTGAGGATGTTCTTTTTACTTTGGGAAAAGTAAAATAGTAACCATTTAACTATAAATTATGTTTTCTTTGGTTATAACTTAATGGCCAGGTATTTGTTTTATCTCAAAATAGGCAGTATAAAGAGATGACTACTTCGAAGGTTGGTTTGGTTTGGGGATTTCATTAAAGTAGATGACCAATGGGACTAATTTGCATAGAGTTGTTTTGGCAATTGGCGTGACCACTTCTGATTCAGATATTGTCAGTATTGAAGATGTTTTTAATTTAGATTTTATACTGTTTGGGATGTGTATAGCCAAGTAATCTACTTTTATTTATCCACAGTTTTTCATTAGGGTGATTTGATTACATATAAATTTCATTTTGTAGTATCCCTAGATTTATAAATTTTGGAAGCTACAAGAGTACAACAGGGATCATTTCTCTGGAACCTTTAATCCTGAATCTTGTTTTATTTTCTGTTGAAAATAAAACATACCAATGTCCCATCTTCACATCTTGAGAGTTCTGCTGTGGAACAACTTTTGAAAAACTGAAAAAATAAATGAATATATAAATGACATAGATCAGTTAACTTTTTAAAAACTTTATTGTGAAATTTGATACATGTAAAGATAAGTATATAAAATATATGTGGACAGTTTAAAAAATAAGTTAACACCCATGTAATTACCATTAAAATATTCTGGATTGAATAATCATTGAAATGGGTAAGTACTTGCTTTGTATATTGTTATTACTTTTTTTAATGCATCCTGAGTATGAGTGCGTGTGTATGAGATGTGATGTGAATTCTGCTTTCAGTGGTTATAATGCTTTATATGTGTCTATTAGATGAAGTTTTTAAATTCTTTTGTTAAAATCTTTGCTCACTGATTTATGTGTGTGTGCTTGATTGAAAATTACTGACAATTTACTATGTGTTAAATCTTTTTGTGTAATTGTGGATTCTTTTTCTCCCTAGTAGTTCTGTTAGTTAGTTAGTTAGTTAGTTAGTTAGTTAGTTAATTAAATTTAGGATCTTGTTGTTAGACGCATACACCTTCATACTTTGTCTATCTTCCTATAAATTGGACCTCCCTCTCGCCGCCCCCCACCCCCCCATTAAGAAGTATCCCTTTTTATCTCTGGTAATGCCTTTTGTTTTAAAGTTGTCTGATTTTTTTTTAACTTTTTATTTTAAAATTATTTTAGACTTACAAAAAGTTGCAAAAATAGTACAGAAAGTTCTGTGAACCCTTCATCCTGCTTCTAATGTTTACACAATGCATAATCACAGTAAATTATCAACACCAGGAAATTAATATTACAATACTCCACTAAGTTATGTACTTTATCCACATATCACTAGTTTTTCCATTAGTGCTTTTTTTCTGTTCTAGGACCCAATCCAGATCCCATGCTTTATTTAGTTGTCATATTTCCCAAGTCTTTTCCAATCTGTGACCTTTTTCTGATTTTGATATAGCTCTGTCAGCCTTCTTTTGGTTAATATGCGCATAGAATTGGATTTTTAAAAATCCAGCAGGACATCTTTGTCTTACAGTTGGAGCATTTGGTAATGGGATCATTTCATCCATTCATATTCTGTATTCCATTTTTCTCTGTTATTTTGACAATTATATATGCTTTACCATTCTTTTAATGGTTATTATAGAGACTATTGCATCCTGGAATGTATCTTTTCAGACCTTTATTTCCTTACGTGTGTAGATGTGTCTAAAAACATGGTTTTGATTTTTTTTGCTTTTTTATTTTCTTAGTATAATTTCATGCTTTATTATTTTTTAAATAATATTTTATACATATTTCTATGTCAGTATATGTATGCATAGTGTTTATAATATATAATATAGTTATACAAATTATATGAATATATAAAATAACTACATAATAATATATAAAACCATATAAATATATATCTTGGACATATATGTTTGCATCTTTTGCTAGAACATAGATTTCTAGAAGTAGAGTTGTGGAATCAGTTTGCACATTTAAATCTTTAATTAACATTGTGGGGCATTCTTTTTACATTTTAATGGCATAGTTTTTATAAAAATGATATATGCTAATTATAAACTCTTTCAAACAACATAAATAAATAAAAAAGATGACAGTGAAACATTACCCCAAATTCTATCACTCCAGTATAAAAAACTTTCATGAAAATCATGTGCACAGCATTCTGTTTCTGTTCTTAGAGTGCTAAATATTAAACAAATAAAAACTACCCATAGGCCCATGTTTGTAAAATTTCACAGCACCAAGAATGAAAAAATTTGTTTGAAGATTCTCAGAAAGAAAACAAAAATAGGCTACTTAAAAAGAAAAAGAATTGAATATACCAGCATCAGTCTTCTTGACTAGCAGCATGAGCTGCTAGAATACAGAGTTGCAATGGTCTGAAGTTCTGAAGGATAGTACTTTTCAATCCCAGAATTCTTGGCTAGTCAACGGTCAATGAAATATGGGAGTGGAACAAAGATTTTCAGACCTAGAAAGCCTCAGAAGTTATGCTCTAGCAAAATAAAGTAGTGAAAGACCTGGAATGTAGGAAACAGTAAATTCAACCCAGGAGAAGGGTGAAATAATGTCACTGGAGGGACAGCTAGCTATATAGCAAGTCTAGTGGGCAGATGGTCCAGATTTCAGAGATGCCTTCTAAGTAAGGTTTCTAGGAAAGAAAGGCAATTTAAGAGCTCATAAACTCTGAGCCTGGAGTTTTCTCTGTAGGAAGGTTTTTTTAACTGCAGATTCAATTTCTTTAACAGATACAGGACTATTCTGGTTATCTATTCTTACTGAATTAGCTTAGGTAGATTGCGTCTTCCGAGGAATTTGTCAGGTTTATGGGTATGAAGTTGTTTGTTACTCTCTTTTTATCTTTTTAGTGTCTGTGGGATCTATTTAATGTCTTTGTCTTCTTACTGATATTGGCGATTTATATCTTTATTTTTATCTTGACCTGTCTGGCAAAACGTTTATCAATATCATTTCAAAGAACCAGCTTTTGGTGTCATTGATATTTTCTAAGATGATTTTACATTTTCAGTTTTATTGATTTTTGATAACATTTCCTTCCTTCTGCTTGCTTTAGGTTTACTTTTTCTTTTACTTTTGTATTTTTTTAAAGGTTATAGCTTAAATATTAATGAGAGGCCTTCCTCCTTTCTTTTGATATATGCGTTTAATACTATAAATTGCCCTCCAAGCACTGATTAAGCTACATCCCACAAATTTTGATATGTCGTACTTCCATTTTTATATAGTTCAAAATACTTTAAAATTTTCTGTTACTCTTCTTTTTTGAACCATGGGTTATTTAGAAGTATTGGAGGATTTTCAAATTTTCTGTTATTGATTTCTAGTTTATTTCTGTTGGGGTAAGAAAACATAATTTGTACAATTTCAATTTTTATAAATGTGTTGAGGTTTATTTTATGAACCAGAATAGGGTCTTTTCTGTAAATGTGCCTTGTGCTCTTGAAAAGATTGTGTATTCTGCCATGTTGGGTGGAGTTTTCTATAAATATCATTTAGGTCAATTTGATTGATATATTGAGTCTTCTATATCCTTTCTGATTTTTTGTGTATTTATTCTCCTGATTATCGAGAGAGGCGTGGTGTAGTTTCTAACTACAATTAGGGATTTATCTGATGATTTTTCATTTTATGTCATATATTTTGACACTCTTATTAAGTACTTACATATTTAGGATTATTTATGTCTTGTTAGTGAATTAAACTCTTAAATGTATGTCTTTAGTCTTGGTGATTTTTGTTGTTTCATTTTGTCTGGTATTAATATAGTAACTCCTGCTTTCTTTTAGTATTCGCACACTTTTTTTTTCACTGTGCTTTATTATCTCAAATAATAGATAATTAAGACAGGGTAATTTGTAGGATATTTTCGTTTTGTGTTGATGGGTTCAGAACACATACATAAGGGGACAGAATATAGCATCTCAGCATACTAAATATCTTAAGCTGAAGGAATTTGAGAAATGACAGATACAGGAGGGACTCTGTCACCTCCCCATTTCCCCTAAAGCCCGTCATATGAGACCCTCATGTGAGAGGTGCCCTCCCTATATCTGGAGGGAAGGAGCATTCTTACCTCCAGAGACAAAGGGATAGGGACACCTAAAGGAATCCAGATCCCTTGGCTCCCGTACCCTTTGTCCTATCACATTTTTTCCCACCACTTTCCACTCTTCATCAGGCCTGGTATAAAAAAAGGTATAACCATTTCTTCGGGTCTTCATTTCTTTGTGAAGGCAACCATGTCATGTAAAACTTACATTAAATAAATTTGTATGCTTTTCTTCTGTTAATCTGTGTTGGTCAGTTTAATATTCATGTCCAGCAAGGGATCCTAAGAGGATCTAAAAAAAGTTTTTCCTCTCCTACAGCATGCATTTTCTTATTATGTATTTATTTATTTTAAATAATGTTTTGATCTTAGGAAGTAATATTTTATCAAGTATGACCTAAGATTCTGTATCTTTATGTTAAGATATAATGATAAAAGTGTTAATCACATCATTTGAAAACTTTATACATTATTATTCTACTTTTGGTTGGGATTCAAATGGTAATTTCTTATAGATACTGTTTCTATTCGACTGTTAAACTGCTGTTTTGCATTAAGTCTTAACCAGATACATGTAACTTTAAAAATTTTTAAATGTTTAAATTCCTTTTAATGAAGTATTTCCTGAAGTATGACAGACTTCTTTAAGCAGGATGTCTTGAAACTAATTAGTACTATAATACTTTTATTATCTTTTAAATTTAATGTAAATTGAAGCCATTTCCTTAATTTATGTCAAACAGCTTATTACCAGCATGGGAGCTACAGATATTATGTGATATAGCTTATGATATCCCAAAGTAGAACATTTTATTCAGTGGCATGAGCTGGCACAGTGGGCAAGATTTTTCTAATTCATTTGGGCAAGTGAACTGTAGCTTAGGAGGTTCATATACAAAACTCAATGAGTTTCTTTGTCATTCTTCACTTGGTAGGAAACTCAGTTTAGGATTTTAGTAGCTTAATTTCTATTGTCTGTTTCATGCAGTGATTGATTTTCATCTTAGTTTAAATTAAAGTCTAAGTTCATATCTTTAAATGCCTATGTTTTTGTTAACAATTTTAGAATTAAAATCTCATTTGAAATATTTCATTACATGATTACTACTGGTTGGTTCTAGAAGCTCATATTTGGTCTACATGTAAATACATGTAAAAAATTAGAGAAATTTTCTTCACTAAAATTTTTTGGAATAATTTTTCTTCTAATATATGTTCTTAATTTTAGGAACTACTTTATGAAAAACAAAAGGCTACATTATTTGCCTATTAGTACATAAAAATTTAAACTACTCTAATATTGCCATATTTAATATTCATGGGATTTTTAAAAGCTGCCATAAAGATATTCCTGCTAGTGCTATTCATAACAAAACTATGAAATTGCTATCCAATGGAATATTAAATAACCATTGAAGTGATTTGAAGAAAAATGTTTCTGACATAATATTACAAAAAATCAAGTACGTGTGGACATAGATTACACATATGTAAAACAAAAATGACAAAAGGACCACACTAAGGTTTTAAGAATATATTTTGGTAGTGAATATAGGAGGTGATCTTTTTTCCTTCTTTCTACGTTTTTTTTTTTAGTGTGTTCTGGACTATTTTCTGTATAATACTGTCATTTGGGCAGTGCCTAGAAATTACGTCTCTAATTTTTTTTTCTATCATTGTTGCTGTGGGAGCAGTTTAAACTTTGGAATCGCCCCCATGGCATGAGGGGAGGATCACGGTGCAGAAGTGTAGTTAGCATTTTTCCTCCATTCTTCCTCATTGATGCAGTGAAGAATCACAGGTCAGTGAGATTTAGAACATATTTATTAAAAGTATATTTTAGAAAGACAAAGCACACTTCAAGGAGAAACATGGTTTAGCAAGAGAACTGTAACAACTATGAAAAATAAATTTCTGTTGTTTGTAAGCCATCCAGTCTATGGTATTTTTGTTATAGCAGCCCAAACGTTCTAATACAGATCTCATCTCTTCCTTACCTCGGTAGGATTTTTGCTCTCCCTTGACATTACCCCATGGCACTTGCAGCTTGGGTTTTTGCCACTGATTTCTTCATTGGTGGGGCAGACAAGAATTGACTTAAAGTATGTGAGAGGTACAAGACACACAAATTTTTCTCTAACCTATTTTTTCAGCATCATTAGTGTCTGCTCTTCACCCAAGGCTATGGTCTTCTTCTCCCCCAATCTTCTTTCAAGACAGCTGGCACTTACATGGATTTCTCGAAGTTTTTGGTTTGTTCCTTGGGTCCATAGTGCTCTCTCTTCTAATTTTTCTAGGTTGATTTTGGGGGAGAGAACCAGTGATATTTTAGTTCAATTCACTGTCTTAAGGCTTCCTAATTTCTGAATAAAACTTCCTTCGGAAAAAAAAATCCAACCTTGGTCTTAACTGAGGAGGAAACAGTTTTATTTCTTGCTCTTATAAACAATAAACAGTTTATTCTTAGGGTCTAGGTAAGAGTAGTTTTAATAAACCAGTAACTTTAAGTATCTGGCAGTTACCAAGGATAGCAGAAAACTAGTGTCGGGTTACCTGTGGGATATGATTCTTGCTTTAGCAGCCTTACTACCTGTCTTCCTGTCATTGATACTCCCCTCAGGTCAGGTAAAAAATCTGAAATAATAATTTAAAAACTAGTTTATTAAACAAAAGAAAGTTCATTGCTTCAAATTTTTAGCCTCTCATGGCATCCCAGTGGAAGAAAAATTAAAAACAATTTGATTTGATAAAAAATACTGTGAACAATAAAGAAAAGCTATAAGGTTGAAAATATTAAATATAGTAAAATAAGCCTACAACTTCATAAAAAAATTTACATTGTTTATTTAAAATATATACTCTTGAAAGATAAATAAAAATTAAATTAAAATTTAAAAATAAAATATGTGCTCTTTTGCTAAGTACTGTGCTCAATAGGCACTAGAGATATGAATTAGTGCAGTATTAAATCTTTTTTAAGATTTTAATGTATGATAACATTCCTATGAATTGACATTCCAGAGTAGTAGACCAATTAACTTTGATTTTAAATAAATCAACAACATAAAGAGAAATATACTTAAATTATGTATCGAGTTTATGCACAGATGTGGAATAAGAACAACATTAAGAGGAAAAAGCTGTTGATTGTTACTCTTCATGTCGGCACTTACGGCGCTTATGCCGGCGCTTGATTACAGTGGGCTGTCATTAAATTAAATTTATATACTTAGTGTCATGATTCGTTAATTTGAAGTTTACTTACATCAGTGATTAGAATGTTTTTATATTGTTTTAAGAGTACATATTTAAAAACAGTTACTAAAGATGGAACTTTTCACAGTCTCTAAGTCTTTATAACATTAAAATCTTTCATTATATGATTTATTATTGGGGAAAGGTCAACGAAGTGTTTAGAAACCCTGCTTATGTTTTTGTCTATATCTCCCCGTTTGTTATTATGACCATAGGAACTTTGAAGAGAGTTTTGCTTGCAGGATATTGCTCCATACTTATCTTTGTGGAGTGACTATTGTGTGTTTTATCTTCTTCTTTAAAGGAACAGAGTGAATACTAAATTTCTCCTTTGCAGAATAAACTGCCACTATTTTTTTTCCTATGGAAACATTTATAAGATGTTGAAGAAATCCTGAGTATTCAAAAATATCACTGATCAAATAGAAAATGTTAGCATATTGATTAGGAAGAAATATTGTCATTACCTGTTACCAGTGAAAAGCTGGCCTTTTTAAAAGTCAATTTTGTTTAATTTACTATAAAATCAGTTAAAAAGACTGAAACATAACCTCTAGAATTGTTTGTATATTTCTCCACTAGATGGAGCTGTGTACTAATGTTATTGCTTTGTAGCAAACAAGGGCATACACAGCTTTATCTGTGGTGATACAGGCATTCCTCGTTTTATTGCACTTGGCTTTATTGCATGTCACAGATATTTCGTTTTTTAACAAACTGAAGATAAGACCTTCCACCAGCAAAAAAGATTACGACATGCTGAGGCTCAGATGATGGTTAGCATTTTTCAGCAATAAAGTATTTTTAATTAAGGTATATACATTGTTTAAGACATAATGCTAATGCACATTTAATAGACTACAATATAGTGTAAATATAACTTGTATATGCACTGGGAAACTAAAAAAATTTTGTCTTGCCTTATTGTGGTAATCTAAAACCAAACCTACAATATTTCTAAGGTATGCCTGTTTTTCTAAGGTTAAACTTATGTAACCCATCTGTTAATACAATTAAATAATTTGTCTATTTATTGTATAACTATGGGTAAATAGAATTTTACCCCTTCTATATAAAAATGTTATTTACCATTCATCACTGGAGGATGTGTACAGTTAATTTTTTGGTACAGTTGCTAAGTTTCTCTTGGTCTCTTCTTAAACTTAGTATATTAATGGCCAAAAAATAATTTAAAAAATTCACTATAAAGTTGCAGTTTCCTTAAATGGCTTCCACTTAACTATTCTCCAGAATAACTGAAGTTCTGCTTTCCCTTGGTATAAACGTACTGACTGATGCCTGTGTTAGGCTTAGTGCTCAGGGTAGTACACTGACTTCTTGGAGATAGCTTCTGTTCCTACTGGTTCAGCAGATTTATGTGCTTACCAGGAGCCCCTTGTGTTCGTCCCAAAACCTGTTTGTGCTAGTTATATCTGTAATCATTAATTATATAATTTAAATTAAATCTAAGCTAATGGAAATGTCATAAAAGTGTTCTTCCTATGAAAATTTAGGTGAATGTTTTGTAACACTCAGTAAAAGGTGAAATGCTAAAAAAAAAATTACTATCAAATTAGGTGTGAGTAAAAAAGCTGTGAAGAAAAACTGGATTTTGTACTTGTTTATGGGGTGGAAAATGCTTGGAATTCTGTAAGTCCTGTACAAAAGGTGCTTTTATTTAACAGTTTGATTACAAATGTACAAGTTTCACATTTTGATGTTTATTACTAAGAAATAACTCTCCGGGAAATTTTTATTAAAAGTGCTGAATGTCCTAAATGAAAGTTATTTTAAACTTAAAGAATTTACTTAAGTGCTTAGTAGCTTTAAAATATTTGTTTCTCTCTTAATATTACTATCTTTCTATAGTTTTATTTGGTTGTTTTAACGTATTATTACTTAGAGGACATCTCAATAAAAAGTGTAAATAGAATACAAAAGGCATTTAGGTAGAAAATAAAACTGTAGTACTTTATCAAAGGCTCCAGATATACAGTGTAGCAAATCCCATAGCTTTTTCAGTCTTGCTTTTGAGTAAATGTAATGATTTTAATCTTTCATTTATTCCAATTTTTATGGTTTGTTGCTGACTTGCTTTGTAGCGAAAATATTGAAATCTTGTCTTTAGTTCTCTGGCCTCTTCATGTTTAACAAGGGATTGTCTTCCTCCAGATTTGCAAGACAGGCAATTTTGGTTCAGTGGTGAGTTCCTCTCTAGTAGGAGTTTCTCCTTCCCCACTATAATCCTGTGAGAGCAATTTCATTACTAAAAAAGGTAGAAGAAGGTTTTCTTTCAACGTGTATGGAAAGAACACTGCAATTGCAGTCAGAAGGTCTAGGTTTTAGTTCTAGAATCTAGGACCTAGAACAACAAATATTTGCTGAATAAATAAATTAATGAGTAGCTTTGCTACTTCTTAGTCGTCAGATTATAACCTGGTCAATTAACATCTCTTAGTGCCTTGTTTATAAAATGAGATTTTATTAATTCAGCATACATTGCATAAGCGTTATGAGTCAGAGACAATAGGGAGAAATATAAGCCTCCTTCAATCAGATTGCTTAATTGGGAGGGACAGGTAAGTAAATAATTAATGACAAGTGCTCTCATGGAGGTATGTCTAGATAGAGTAAGTGGATAGCCCCTTTAAATCTGTAAATATTGGCCAAACATTTATTTAGTTGGGGTAGAGAGAAATTGATCTAACAATCATAAAAATTATACAGAAGCAAATTAAAATGTGAATTTTCTCTCAATAGTTGAAGGAAACATTTCTGAAAAAGATTTAGCAAAACATTTTTTAGTTTTCTGTAGTTGTTTTCACTTCTGAACCAACAGTTTCTTGGGAAGCATATTTATGAGTTTCAAATTAGATAATATGTCCCTAGAAAAGTGCCATAGATTGTTTCTGAATTTTAACTGAGTGCAGCTACATGTGTAGTAGATATTGTTGAGGAATATTTTTAAATTTTCAGTTAGATAAAGAGTGACTTATGAAAACTTTAGTTAACTAGCATCATGCTTCTAATTTATTCCAGTGATGTTTTAGTGGCTCTCATTGATGGCTTTTCCAATCCACTCTGCATTCAATTTGAACAGAACTAACACTTTATAATTTTGAGTTTTCTAGTGCATAATTTTGGTGAATATCTCCATTTGTCATTGTTATTTTTAATCTCTTAATAAAGTTGTATTATTTTCTCACTAGGGGTTTTACATTGTTGTAATGGCAAGTACCTTCAATATAAATGTTGAAAGAAGTGTGAATAGCCAAGATTCTTGATTTGTGCCATTATCAAAGAATGATTTTTAATGTTTTACCATTTTTGAAGGATTTTTCTTAATTGTTTAATACATTTGTTATCGAATTATTGTTTTATAATTCAAAGTTTTTTTAAGACGTGCATGTTGAATTTTATCAGATGTTTCATCTCTATAGATTTTTGTCTATCCTTTGATTTTCTTCTGTAATGTTAGTGTAATGAATATATTTCCTTTCAAATATTGAATAACTCTGTGATGGGATAAACACACCCTAGTCACAACACATTATTACTTTTCCTAATTGCTGGTTTCTGTTTGCTAATATTTTGTTTATGATTTTTATACCTGTGTTTATTAATGAGATTCAATTCTTTTATTTCTTATACTATTTTTATATGGGTTTGGCATCATGATTTTCATTATCCTCATAAAGATTTTTCTGTTATCTTCCACTCCCTGGAATTTGTTATTGTGGAGTTCAAAATATTTTCTAAATGTCATCATGGTTTTTTCATTGAGTTATTTCTCAATTTCTAAACATGCAGTAGCTTTGTTATTTTCTGAATATATAGGAATTTAAGAAGTTCTGAACATGTGAGGATTTTCTTTTTGTTACCAATTTCTAACTTCACATTTTGTAAGAAATTGCCAAACCATTTCACACGTTGACTGTACCATTTTACATTTGCACCAGCAATGTGTGAGGTTCTGGTTGTTGCTCATCCTCATCAGTGCTGGATATTGTCAGTGTTTTTTTATTTCAGTTTTTCAGATGTGTACAGTTGTACCTCATCATGGTTTTAATTATTATTCCTCATTACTGATTATGTTGAGTATAATATACTTGCATATGCCATCTTTATGTCGTCTTTAGATAGGTCCTTTTCCCGTATTTTTTTATTGTTGAGTTTTGACTGTTCTTTATATATTCTGGATGTTAGTCCTTTGTCAGATATGTAATTCACACATATGTTTTCTCAGTTTGTCACTTTCCTTTTAATTTTGGCAGTTGTTTGACAGAGCAAAAGTTTTAGATTTTGATAAGGAGAAATTTACCTTTTTTTTTATTTATGGATTGTGCTTTTGGTGTCATTTCTAAGAACTCTTTGCCTAATGAAGATTTTCTTTTGTTTTCTTCTTTAAAAATATAGATTTGTTCCTTTCATTTAGATATCACTCTTTTTCAAAAAATATGTTTTTGAGAAGTTTTAGCTTTATAGAAAAGTTGATTGGCAGTTATAGAAAGTTCTCATATGCCTTCTCACTCCCCCAATTTCCCCTATTATTAACATCTTGCACTAGTGTGGTGGTATATTTGTTACAACTGATGAGTCAGTATTGCTACATTATTATTAACTAAAGTCTGTAGTTTACATTAGGGTTCACTCCTTGAGTTGTACATTCTGTGGGTTTTGGAAAATGTTTAATGACATGTATCCACCATTACAGTATCATACAGAATAGTTTCACTGCCCTAAAAGTCCCACGTACTCAACTTACTCATCTCTTCCCTCCACCCACCTACCCCCAACCTCCGTCAACCACTGATTATTTACTGTTGCCATAGTTCTGCCTTTTCCAAAACATCATATGGTTGCATTCCTACAGTATGTACCCTTTTCAGATCATCTGTTTTTACTTAGCAATATACATTTAATGATTTTCCATGTCTTTCATGGTTAAATAAATCACTTCTTTCTATTGCTAAATAGCATTCTATTGTATGGGTGTACCACAATTTGTTTATCCATTCACCTATTGAAGGACATCTTGATTGCTTCCAAGTTTTGGAAATTATGAATAGAACTGCTGTTAACAATTGATTATAGATTTGTGTGGACATATGTTTTCAACTCATTTGTGTAAATATTAAGAAGTGCGGTTGCTTGGTATTATGGTAAGAGTACCTTTAGTTTTTTAAGAAATTTCCAAACTGTCTTTTAAAGTGGCTGTACCAGTAGTGAATGAGAGGTTTTGTTGCCGTACATCATTGTCAGCATTTGGTGTCATCAGTATTTTGGGTTTTAGCCATTCTAATAGTGTAGAGTAGTATCTCATTGTTGTTTTAATTTGTAATTACCTAATGACATATGATGTTCTGCCTCTTTTCATATACTTATTTGCCATCTATATATCTTTTGATGAGGTGTATGCTCATATCTTTTCCCCATTTTTAAATTGGATTGCTCCTTTTTTTATTGTTGAGATTTAAGAGTTCTTTGCATATTTTAGATTTCAGTCTTTTGTTGGATGTATGGTTTGCAAATATTTTCTCCAAGTCTGTGGCTTATTATTTCATTCACTTAACAGTGTCCTTCATAGAGCAATAGTTTTAAGTTTTAATGAAGTCTAGCTTATCAGTTGTTTCTTTCATGGATTGTACTTTTGTTGTTGTATTTAAAAAGACATTGCCAAACCTAATGTCACTTAGATTTTAACATATGTGAAAAAAAAAATTCTAGTTTTATCACTTTGTGTTTTACGTTTAGCTTTGATCCATTTTGAGTTAATTTTTGTAAAATATATGCAGCCTGTGCCTAGATTTAGTTTTTCATGTGGATGTCCAGTTGTTCCAGCACCATGTGTTGAAAGGACTATCCTTTCTCTATTGAATTGCCTTTGTTCTTTTCTCAAAGATCATTTGACTCTGTTTGTGTGGGTGGGTCTATTTCTGTGCTCCCTATTCTGTTCCGTTGACCTATTTGTCTATTCACTCACTAATAACCACACCGTCTTGACTACAATAGCTTTATAGTAAGTCTCGAAGATGGGTAGTGTCAATCTTCTGGGTAGTTGAAGTTGGGTAGTGTCAGTCTTTGTTCTTCATCAATATTTTGTTGGCTACTCTGGGTCTTTTGTCTCTCCGTATGAGCTTTAAAACTAGTTTATCAATATTCACAAAAGAACTTGCTTGGGTTTTGATTGGGATTGCATTGAGTCTGTAGATCAAGTGGGAAGAAATGATATCTTGACAATATTGAGAATTCCTTTCCATGTACATGTAATATCTCTCCATTTATTTAGATCTTTGATTTATTTTTTATCAGCGTTTTATAGTTTTCCTCAGATAAATCTTACCCATATTTTGTTAGATATATGCCTCATTTTAAATGCCGATAGAACATTGCTGGTATATAAGAAAGTATATTATGTTTCTTCTAAAAATTTTATAGATTTGCTTCTTTCATTTAGATCTGTGACCCATTTTAATTAATCTTTACATATGGTATAAAATTTAGTTCATAGTTAATCCTCATTTTGCACCTTTGGTAGAGATCAAATGGCCATATTTATTTGATTTTATTTCTGGATTCCCTAATTCCTCTCTTTGACTTAGGTGTCTTTTCCTTTGCCAATACTATGCTGTCATGATTACTATAGTTTATAGTAAATATAAAGTTGGGTAGTGTGCTTTTTCCAGCTTTATTCTTTCTTTTTCAGAATTGTTTTAGCAATTCTCGTTCCTTTGAATTTTCATTTAATTTTTAAAATTACTTTGTCTGTATCCATAAAGTATCCTGCTGTGATTTTAATTGGTACTGTATTAAATATATTAGTTACTTTAGAAGAGAACTGACATCATACCTTCCTTTATGAACACAGTATGCCTCTCCATTTATTTAGATCTTGATTTCTTTCATCAGTTTTTTTTTTTCCTGCATGCAGAATGATTCATGTAGTTATGACTCCAACAAATAATAAACTTGGTTACTTACATTGCAGATCAGTAGCTTTAACTAACTAGGGTGTTGCTTCATGGTGTAGCAGATGGCCTCTAAGTAGCTTGGTGAGGAAAATGTTTGCTAAAGGTAACAAAGTGTACCTACCCCATTTCCCATATGCACTAACTAGGTCATTGACAACATAAGGTCTTAGCTTCAGGAAGTTGTCAGATTTAAGGTCAGGGAATAATTCCAAAGCATTTTAATAAATAAAGTACATATCCCTCAATTGGTAATATTTTCTTTTCAGTTCCTACATGCTAAGATGAAATTTGTAGGCTTTTCTCTAGATTACATGTAGTATAGAATCTGTGTGAGGAGTGTGTATATGTATTTGTGAAATATGTGTAATATTTGTTGCATGGTATATTGTGAGTATATGAGTGTGTGTGTGTGTGTGTGTGTGTGTGTGTGTGTGTGTGTGTCAGGCATGAGGTTGATGGGGTTTTGATAATGTTCTAATATAAA
The DNA here is from genome assembly GCF_000151845.1 of Pteropus vampyrus. Classification (NCBI taxonomy): domain Eukaryota; kingdom Metazoa; phylum Chordata; class Mammalia; order Chiroptera; family Pteropodidae; genus Pteropus; species Pteropus vampyrus. The sequence continues at coordinate 13,425,283 of NW_011888791.1, read as the reverse complement.
ATGGAATATTTATTGCTGGTTCTGTGAAAGATTATTTGATGACTTTTGCTAGAAGGTAAATAATGCTGTGTATATATATATATATATATATATATATATATATATATATATACACACACACATATATATGTTTTACAATCTGTATTAAACTTATTATAGAAAACTGTAAAAATTCAAGAATAGAGAAACAATAATGAACCCCTATGTACTCATTAGCCAGCTTCAACAATTGTCCTTCATGGTTTATATTAGATCATCTTATTTCATCTATACCCCCATATTCTGTATGCCTTGTTAATCCTGCTCCCCTTTTCCCAATTCTCTATACCCCACTGCTACCCCAGGATATTTATTAGTGTTACATACTTCCATCAGGAGGCTTATAATGGTTGCCTGCTATTTTGTAATAGTTTTAATATTTATGTCAGGATAAGGTTCAATTTTTGTTTCTCTATTTTCTTTGCAGTTTATAAAGCTTTTCTTACACAATTAGCATTGTAAAATGTCAAATTATTCATTTAGCCATTTTGAAATAATCACAGTTATATAAATCAGCACATTATAGAGATGGAATTTTCTTGAAAGAAGTAAAATTCTTATCTTTTAAAATGAAAGGTCATCAGTGTTTTTTGGAAAATGTCTGAAAAACATTAACATCATACATTGCTTAATTTATTTGATACATTGGAACGCTGTACAGTTGTATTTCTATTAATTTTATACTTAATATTTTTGATTCAGTTGATTTGCTGTTTTGGGATTTCTTTTTAAAAATGTAATTTTGGAAACAGATTTTAGTGAACATATATCTGGGTCCTAAGAAACTCTTTATAGTATGATGAACAAAAGTGATAGTACAATACTTATATATAATTGATAGTTGAAATTTTCTTATAATTTTAAATGCAAGAAGAATAAAAGTGTTTGTTGAAGGAAATTTCCATATACATTTTGGCTTCTAATATTTTTCCTTTTCGTACTGTACTTTTATTCTACCTTAACTGCAGAATATCTATGTTAGGACCATTATATAATACTTTCATTAATGAAAACATTTATTAAGAATGGCTCGTAAGAAATTACATGAGCTTTTGTAGTTATTCATAAAACTAAGGCTGATGGCTGTAACTTTCTTTATATTGAACAAGAAGTGAGAGATCTAGGCCTAACATTTATTTTACTCTTTAAAGAGTTTGTTTCTAGTAATTATATTTTGTAAACTTCAGGTTGTCTTTAACATATTTAAAAAGATAAAATTCGTAGTTCGCGTGCAGCACTTTCCATTGGGAATAATTAGGTACTGTAATTGTAACAAATTGCATAAACATTGTATTATGCGATGTATGAACTGCTATTAAGTATTCAAAATGTAAATGTATAACTTGTTATTAGAGTATATTGGTTCTCATATATATGCTTTTTGTCAAAAATCTGTTAGCAAGCATTATTATGTATGATGAATTAAGATCATTTTTTTTATTTTAGAAAGACATTTTCTAATAGCTGTTGTTTGATTTGATTTCAAGTGGCTGTTCATACCAGTTGTCATTATATATCGTCTTAACTCTCTTAATACTTTTTTTTACCTTCGATTTGCCAAGAACTTCAGTTGGTTGTGTGGAAACGCAAGCCTTTTTGTGAAGGAGTGTGTCATTGCATCAGAACTTGGCACGCACGTGAATCTTAAGAAAACAGGCTGTTTGTTCCCTAGAGAAACTATTCTATAAGCTGACTTTGTTTTTATATTCTGTTCTGTGCTAGATTAAGTGATTTAGTTTAGTTTGGCCTAGGGCAAAACGTTTTAGGACATTTTAGAAAATCCTGTATCTCTGAAAATACTAGTTTTAAAGTTTTACTTTTTAAAAATTATCAGTAGACTATGCAATGCCATGTACATTCTCAAAGTGTTGTTTGTAACTGGCAATGAAAACTATTTCATTATTCCAAGTGGTATATTGTTTTGCCCTCCAAGTTTTGAAAATGTAAAAACCATGTATTTTAAATACCAAATATTTTGGTATTTAAATGTTTGATGTCCTTCTGTGACCTTCAGAGATGAGAAGTAATTCATCTTTTTTGATGGTAATTTATTGGTTACTAAAGCATATAACACAGGGGAACCATCTGTGACAAACATGCAATAGTCATACATAATATAGAACAACTTTTAAACTTCAGAGTCCTGAACACTAAGACTATTGATAGTAGTCCCTCATTGAACGAAGAAATGTGATTGTTTTAGGAAATATTTGCTTAATTATCAGAGAACACTTTCATTCATTTTAAACTTTTCTGTTCCAAAAAATTCCTGCCATATATTAATTTAATTTTAATTTTTTACTGTACTTAAACCATGCAAGCAAGCAAACAGCTGTAACAAAGTATAACAATGAAAGGTTAATTAAGCAATAATAAATTTTTCAAATTTTGAAGAGAGTCAAGATTACTTCCTTTCTATTCATTTTGAATCTCTCAGATGTATTGTGGCTTCCTTTAAACTTTCCCATTCAATTCCAAAGTTATCAATAAATATGTAATTGTTAAGTTAATAATACGTGGACATGATTTTTAAAAAGTCAAATTAGGCAGATAGTTATAAAATGAAACAGAAATACTTCTTTTTTTCATTTTCTCAATCTCCAGCTCAACTCTTAGTCTGTCTCTTCAAGGTAACCACTAGTAACAGTTTCCTGTGTATTATTCTCGATAAAAATACTATGCCTATTCAAGCATGTATACATATGTAAGTATAATTTCAGACGTTTTCTGTTTTTAATTTATCCATGTTCTGTGTCTATATTGTTTTAACTAAAGATATATTTTGGGTAGAAAATTTATTTGCCTTATTTGCCATTCTATATCTAACTCCCGGAGTGGTATCTGACATAATATATAGATAGGTGCTTAACAAATACTTATTGAAAGAATTTTCCACACAATGTACATATCTCTTGCATGTGTGGTACAAACCTTATAGATGTGCTGTATGGTTGTACCCCATTTTATTTTACCAGTTTTATATTGCTGAACATTTATGTTGGGTCTGTTTTTCTGCTAGTCATCTGTCTATCTACCTGTCTGTCCAGCAAATATACACTAAGTACTTACTATATGCCAAACACCCTTTTAAGGATACAAATGAAAGAGAAAATCAAGGGCCCTGCTTGCATGTAACTTTCATACACATAGTAGACTGAGATGTATTGAAAACAATGAAATAAACCCCAAATTAGTTTCTTGAAGGCGGTAGTATAGGTAATGTGATGAGAAAGGAGTTTCTATTTTCATAGGATGGCCAGGCAAAACCTTTTGAGCAAGGCCTAAATGATGAGGAAAATGATTTAGAGACCTAGAGACAAGAATTATAGAGAAGAGGATTCTAGGCAGAGGGAATGGTAGTATAAAAGCTCTGAGACAAAAAAAAAAAAGAAAAAGAAAAAAAGCTTGGTGAGTTCAATGAACAGAAAGGCATTCACTATGATTGGAGCACAAGTCATTTCTCTTACAAATAAATACTGCTTCAATAATTATCTTTGTACATAAAATGTTTTATTTTAATATTAATATATTTTAAATACTTTTGTAGCGGAACTGAGGGGTCAAATTGTATAATGCAATTTAAAATTTTAATAGCTGTGGTGTGGGGCCACTTTTATCCCTTATCCTTTCTCCTTAAACCTCTACTTGCTTCCCTGGCTCTGAGGAACTTGGGTTTTCTGGAGCTTGGTAGGGCATGAGTGGGCTGTGATATGAGGCACTATGAATGAAAGGAATTCTTTTGGGGAGAAAATGTCCAAGGGACTGTGAATGTTTGAGAGACTTTTGTCTAATAAGATGAAATCCAGCAGTAGAACATATACATATGTTGTATATGTTGAATTATGTGCTAAAATGTTTGGCTCTCAGAAATACAGTGCTCTCCTTTAGCCTTTTAATGAAATCATTTCAATGCAGAAATTACAGACATTTCTTAGTCTAGGAAATATGAAATTCGAGTTTTTTAGAGTTACAGTCGGATATGAGGCAGTATTATAAATGATTCCTACTTTGACACTATTGGATTCAAGTTACACAAATTTGTGATTAAACTAAGGAGACATTAAGGGGGAAATTCCATTAACCAGAGTCAGCCAAAAACTTTTGCCATAATGTGGCTTTTGTGGAGGAAGGTAGAAATGGCATCTCATTTTTAAGAAGTCCTGAGTGGAGTTACATTGGTGAATAAAATCCCATTTTTGAATGCCTCTTTATCAAAAAGGCATTTAATTTTAAAGAATAAATGTCAGAATCAGTTAAAATTTTTTAGGCAGATTAGAAATTTTAGGCTGGTCAAAGAACAAATTTTGTTTCATGAGGTGTTTTACTGCTGAGTAAACTTTGGGAGAGTCAGGTTATATTTGAGAGCACAGAGATGTTAAATTTTTTCAATTTATGTATTTTGATAGGGTGAAGTTATGAAATTTTGGCAGATATATACAGATTCCTATATACCTATAGAGAGAATGGTGTATGTACAGTTTTGTTATTATTATTTATTTTTCTATATAATAAGACTCACTTTGAGAATTAAAAACAACTTGGAGGAATGAGGTTAGGAATCTTTGATGGAAAAGATTTTAATTTAACAGATGCTAATATGTTATGTTCTATCTGTTATAGTAAAGATTTTCTTTTTCTTCTTTAACATGGGTCATTTTTTCCGGCACTACTTATAAACAAACTTGAGTTGGAAATCAGTTTTATTTTGCTACTTGAACCTGAGATATACATTAATAATTATAAAGCAATTAACTTATATTTTGTTTGTGCTGTAGTAAGTTAGCTTTTTGATTAAGAAGCCTCATTTATCAGCTGTCCACTGAAAAATCATCCCACAAGTTTTAACGTGAATATATAATTTTTAGTTAAAACAAGTTATTGATATCAAATCTTGAAGGTAAGAGTAAGGAAACAAATTACTATTTTATTAGTCTTAATCCTTTGTCCTGAAATAAATAGAAGTGTAAAATATGTTGCATGTTTACAGAAATCATCTGTTCCTATTGGAATATGTAGGTATATAAGTTATAATTATTTGATTCATTAGAACATCTAATTTTTTGCTTGACAATATGCAAATGTGCCATTAAATCTGTTTTTTAAGATTTTTCCAGTTTAATGTCGGAATCCAAATTCATAAAGAGTTGGAAAAATGAGATGTCTGAGCTATAGGATTCACAGGGATTTTATACGAAGCCTATTTAATCAGGATAACACTGTTATTAATATTCATAATGTCAGCTGGAACACAAATGACAGACTATGGGGCCTAAAAATTTTACTTGGTGAATTTATTAAAAGTAGCTTAAAAAATTAATGGAATTTAAGTAAAGTTGGTGAATATGAAAATCTTGTGTTAGCACAAAAAAATCTCCATTAGAACTTTCTTTAAGATCATATTGCATTGATGTCTTTTGACAGCTTTCGTTGGTACTTAAAGAAGAAAGATGCATGAATGGTCATTTAAGAGGATTTAAACACATTGGCACATTAATTTTTACATGAATAATAAGTACTTTCCAAAAGCAATTAACTTACAGTGTACAAGATATGAATTGAAAAATAAGACTGTGACATCAAGGGCAAATCAAATGTGCTGTACATTTTAAACTTAGTGGCAGGACTTTTTAATATTTTAATTTATTTTATTTATATAATTTGCATAGGATATGACTTAGAAATGGTTATTTTAATGCATTCGAAAGCATATTAGGAGAACAAGAAAGCTCCCACCCTTCCGCAAAATATTGAAAGTGTTAAACATTATCCTCTGCAAGTGTCATTTGCATTGATTAGAGAATTAAACGTTTATTGTGTTATTGGTATTATTTGAGAATATGTTCAATTTTGCAGAAAGTCAAAGGGATGATTCTGATTGAGTTTAGTGCTAAAAATACGTATATGTCAACAAAGACTTATTGATTATAGCTTAACAAATGTGTAATGAATAAGCTTCTTAAAGTTTAGTGTGAGAAGTTTAGTTAACCATCTGAGTATAGTAAATTTGTTCTGTATTTTACCCTAAGAAAGTAAAAAGTTGAGAATGACAAGTAAAACTGAGGTGCATTTTTTTTGTACTGTTATTCTTTATGTTTTAAAATGTACTTTTAACGACATTACACCAGTGCTCATTTTTATATTTATTTTTGAAATTTATTAAAAACAATCTAAGACCATTATGTATAGTCACAATAACGACAAGTATTTTATATTGTATTTTTCAGAGGTTATTTTTCTTGTGAATTTTAATACTTATAAAAGCATAGTTTAGCTTTTATCTATAACAGGCCACTTAGGGGTTATCAGTGAGAGACTGTAGGCATTGGCCTGGCAGTCTGTTTGGGTACTAGAAGTTTCACTTGCAGTCTGTCAATGTTATATATGAATTTAGTTTCATTAGATATACAGGAATACATATGCAAATATGCCATTATGTTTTGGGACTCATATTCAGAGTTTGATTGGGAAAAGCATTAATTACCAGAGTGGTAGAAATGATCAAAATATAATGCATACATTAAAATTTTTGTATAAGGAATGAAATCAAATTAATATATTGGGTATAATTTTTTCTAGTGGTTCTGTAGAAGTTAGGTTTTGGACGAGGGTGGTGGTTTTGTTTTCAGCTCTGAGAGATTCACTTATATGCCCAGCAGAGGACAGCATTTTACTATGTCAGCCTCATAAAAAAAATTAGTCCTGCTTAGACTGTCAATGTTTCTTGTAATTACTCCCAGTATATTTGTTGCTTGCTTATGAATTAACTTGCATTTATGGAACTAAATCATTCCAATCATTTAATTACACCTGAGGAGCTGAACTATAATTGCTTGCTTCCAACTAGGATCTGATATGGCTTGAGCAGTATTAATTTGGTGTTTACTTTTCTGAGTGCTAAAAGCATTAAAATGATTGTGCAATGGGATTACATTTTACTAATTGCTGGCATTCATTAGCTGGGTAAATGATGAGGAAGAGTGACTGTATATTGCAAAGGGATAAAATTATGGTTTTAAATAGTATATTACTAAGCACATTAAGGCCTGTAAGACATGTTTTAAAATACTCCAGAGGTTATTAAAGACTGTATTTTCTACATGTCTTGCTATATGAATCTCTTATTAAAAGACTGCAATTATTATTAACCTTTTTGGGCAATATGTAGGGAAATGGCTTCATTGACTAGAACATATTTCTTTGATATTAATAACTTCCTATATATTCAGCTAATCCAAAAGTAAATGAGGAACTTAGAAAAAGATTGCCAACTCCAGATCAACATATTTAGAGAAAATTGGAAAAAGGAGAAGCTTACTAGAGCTTTATTTGAGGACTTTTTAAAGAACGCAGAGTTCTAGCTGTGAGGTAAATCTAATTTTATTCTCCTTAAAACCATGCAAAAAAAAACTTGTATAGCTTTTGTCATGTTTATTATGAAAACAAATGTGATAGAATTATCAATTCCACAAGCTAATGACAGTCTTTATTTTTTTTAAAAAATGGAATAGCATTCTTAAATTACTTTTACAAGTACATAATATTTATATGAAAATATACATTGTAAATGCAAGTCAATAAATTCAAAATTTTTGGTATAAAGTTTATGACAAGTAGACTACAAATTTTATTTTTCTTAAATTGTTGAGGTTATATTTGGAGAAGACTTAAATAAATGGTTCTCTAACCATAAAGGAGCAAGAATGTCTAGAAGCTTAATTTGAACTGTATTTAATAGACTGCAAGTGTGAAGGAAAGACTCTTTTTCTGAGAAAAAAGATCTAACTTTACCTGTTGAAATACAGTTAATTGTACCATTATAAATGTTTTAGACAACCATTTATCCTGTAAATTCTCTGTTAAACAAAGGTAAGGCTTAGGTGTGTTCTGATATATTGTTTTAAGTTTATTTATCTAGAGTTGGCTTTATTTTAGCTTCATATCTTGGAGCAAAACCCAGAGACATTGCCAGAGCAAACAAGAACAGAAGTACAAATGGAGGACTGGTCAAAAGGTAAGGACTTTTAAGGTATTAATACCAAACCCCAGGTGTTGTGCTAGTTCAAGGCACTGAATGAAGTGTGTTTGTTCTAACCATTATATTAGACAGAGGCAGAAAAGCACACGTGCACATGCACCCACACACAAAGAAGAAGGCATACATAAAGAGACCCACATATTGCAAAAGAGACACAAAGAAGGCACACAGAGAAAGAGACGCACACTGTGAATGAGACATGGAAGGTATATATAGAGAGACAGACAGACATATGCACGTACTGAGAGACACCTACAGAGAAAGAGACCAAGACACATACAAATACAGAGACACATGTAGAGATAAGTGTGTACCAAAAGACACACCCACAAAGAGACACAGAGAGTTGTGATCAGAGGGGCCCAGAGAGAATCAGAACAATAGAGACATGCAGAGATGTGCAGATGGAGTCAGAGACAAGGAGAGAGACAGAAAAAAAGATACATACGGATATGCACAGGCAGAGGGAGAGAACAGTGAGAGACAGAAACACAGTTTGACTAAGAGATGATGAGAGAGAGACAGAAAGAGGGAGAAGGATCGCACATCTGTTTATCTAAAGAACAACATGGTCATGAAGAGAGGTTTTAAATGTTAGACTTTTAATTGAGATCTCTTACAGTAAAATGGTGCAAATCTGGAAACCTTGGGAAAGTAATTATTCTGAATATAGTATTACATATAGTTGAAGGCTTAAACTTTATGTATTTCATTTTTATTTCCTCCAATTTTATAATTTAAAAACTAGGATCATTACCAAAACATCACACATATCTCTTTTTGGATTCCCCCTCCCCCAACAGAGCTCCTTTTTCACCATATTATCAACCATACTTTTTACCTTTTTCAGAAGGTTAAAGGCCATTTGGGGGATCATTCCATCATCTTTATACTAAGTAAATTAATAGCTATGCATTGTTTTCAGGTATAGAATGATGCTGTATTTTCTGAGTATACCTTTTTCTGATTTCTGCATTTGTTGTTAATTTCCATACTGTTATAAATTTTCTTGTAATTTATACCTACTATTAGCAACTTATTTGTGATACTAGGCTGCTTGCTATGAGTTTAGAATCCAAGTAACTGACTGAATTGTGTAGAAAGTAATAACAAGTAATATCTGAGTAATGTAGTTAAAGGTCTTCAGTGCAAAGTTAAATGTTTTAGTGAATAGACTTTGTGACAATTTTGGTCTACTCTCTTTATATTCAAGTTTGTGATAAGGATACATTGGTGGGAACTAATTTGTTACAGCTGTTTTTATTCGTTTATGCAAATAAGCAAGTAAACATTCTTCTTTTGAAGAGCTCAAAGCAGTTTTACTCAATATATGTACAAAATAAGAAGTAAATAATGATGTTCTCATTACTTATGTTCCCTTTTCATAGGTTACATTACTGTGAAAAGTCATATTGTGCAGATTATAGACAAAAGGATCTTTAAGAACACAAAGGAATTATTTTTAATATATCTAAAGAGCTAGAGGTTGTGGAGGAAATTCTTTTCATAAATGTAGAATAAAAAGGAAAGATGCAAAGGAAGGGAGCTGCTAAAGCTCTAAGACACTTATGAAAAGAAGATTTTAGGGCTAAAGACGTGGATCCATCAATAGTTTGTAGGAAACACGGACTGTAGTAGATGTGAATGAAACATCATTAAGAAAATTTGCATTTTTACAGGCTTTTTTTGATATTGAAAATAGGAATAGGACATTCCTTTATATAAAGGGCCTGCTAATGAAACATTATTAAGAATTAAGCAGGTGAAAGTAATATCTTTTGAATTTTGTAATAACTGATATGTTTAAACAGTAAAATCTACATGGTCATCTCTTGATAGAGAGGGTCATGGGATTTATCATAAAGCACAAATTGCTTCAAAACTCTCTTACACTAATGTTCATAGTCTACTCTTGTAAATAATTATTTTATTTTATTTTATTTTATTTTACTTATCCTTTAAAGGAATCAAGCTAATTAAACACTTGTATTACACAGATTTGCTTTTGTGTCATCTTACAAATTTCATGAGGAGTGCCGAAGTAGTTATCCTTTTTCTAGGTTTATTGTAGAAACATTGTTGAAATATTTGAAGTCAAAGAATTGATGAGATCTATAATGTTAACAGATATAAAACGATTTACATTTTTCTTTGTTTTTGTCGTTATATAAGTATTTTGGAAAATGTCAAGCTGAGATTGGTAGATAGGACAGGTGAAGACATCTACAAAATGTGTCCAGGTTTCTTTAGGTAGTTAAAAATAACCATGAATGACTGAAATTTTAAGGTGTTGGAAGCAGTAGCTGAGTGGATAAACGTATGTTGCCAAAAAGGCATCAACATCTTCTGGCTTCTTAATTAAATAAATAATGTTTTGCCCTTTCATGAAAACTTTCTGTTTTTAAAGGTTCTTTTTTTTCCTGCTTTTTAAGAAAAAAACGAAAGGTCATACTCAAAGGACGTATGTAAAGTCAACCTTCAGAAAGAATGGGTTATTATATGATTGGTTGTTTAGCCCTTTTTACCATTTACTTATTTTTTATTTATCTGTATAACAAAAAAAGCATAGGGTCAGAAACCTCTTATGAACAATTAATTACTAGTCTAATAAATTTCTGGATATTTCTTATACTAAATTTTGGTGGTTTTTATTTAATTAGTTTTATAGTACATAATAGTCCATTGGAAATAGTTTGCATATTATTTGCAAATAAACATATGTCATCTGTATACATACCTGCAGTAATGTAGGTAAATATGAAGTCTGGATGCCAGTTAAATTTAGAATATTGTGAGACATAATTAAATTTAGAACCTTTAGGGGTCAGTGTTCCCCTAAGAAAGGTTAAAAAAGGTTATTGTGCCCATCCAAATTAAATATTAAGTCTGCTCTATTTTAAATATTTCTTACCAATGGAAGGTAAGAATCACACTTGAAGAAGCTTTAGACAAAAATCTTTCAATGTCATGAGTTTCTTCAATATCATTTTTAGGTTTATCATTTTAGAAAAATAAAGTTAATATGTATTTTATACAGAGTAGTTATTTTCACTTATGTATTACCTCAATTTAAATATGAATCATGTTTTTAAATTATTTTATGCTTAATATGTAAGCATGATTCTAAATCATTGTATGCATTTGAAACGAGATGAAAAACCATTTCTAGAACTGCTTATGTTAACAGAGTCCTTACATGTTGTAGTTTATTGGAGGCTAGCAAATATTTTTATAATCTTATCTTGCGGAATTTAAGTAAAAGGCAGCTGTCCTCTTTATTTTAGAACTGAACTAGCAATTACCTTTTGTAGCCATGATTCTTTTGGTTTTCCTACCAAACAAAATAAATAACTGGGACTAAAACCTAACAAAAGGTAATTTATAAGTGGTTTACTAGTTTCTTACTGAGTCAGAATACTATTTATTTTTGCTTGGTATTTGGAACCTGCATGCTACCATCAGTCTCTTATTATTGGCTCATTTACCTTTCTGTCTTTTCACAAAGTATACAGTCTTGTCACGTTTTGTCCATCTGTTTTTCTGTAAATGAATTATATCTAAAACTGTTGCATGATTGATAAGCATTTTATATAAGAATAGGCATCTATAGAAACATTATAGAAAAACATCTAGGATTTTTTAAATGTCTTTGATTATTATGACTAAAATATTATTTTGTAATCTCATATTATTTTCATAAACTATTTTCTTTTAAGGTAGAGGAGCAGGAAATGGCAAGGCGTACAGATGGACATCCATTTCTACCAGCAAGGTAGCTGTTAGGAAAAAAACGATTCCCTAGGCATCATGATTAGACACTCCTTGAAATTCAAGGTTTTGAAAATACCTGGATAATTAATCATTCTGTGTTAAATGACAGGACTTGAATTGTATTTAATTATTGGCTTTCTAGTAAGCAATGGTATTTTTTCCCTAAATAGGTCATATAATTTGTTTTTGTTTATTTGTTTTAAAGCAGAAAGTAAATTGCACTGGAGAACCCAGTGCATTTAATAATTTCTATAAAATGTTGTAGTAGACAGAACACAGTTTTTGGAGATAGATAGACCAGGGTTTCAATTTTTTAATCTTTCACTTACTACCTCACTTACCTGTACTTAAGTGTAAGTTTCATAATGATTTTTAAGCCTGAGTTTCTTGTATATGGAAAAGGAGATAATTCTTTTAAGACTGTTTTGAAGATTAGGGATCGTATATGTATTTCATATACCAGAGTAATTATTTTTCAGTAGTGTGGTGGTAATGGTTTTTACAGATGAAAAAAGAAAAAAGATTGTTGATATATTTTACAGGGCCTAAATAAATGGTAGTGGTTGTTACTGTTATTTCATCCAGCTGTAAAAGGTAGGTATATAAAAAAGCTTTAAAAATATTAAGAAACATAAATAACAGTATTTGAAATAGTATTACTAATTTTATTAGAAGTCTGTTCTCTTCAGATATGTTCACAATATCATTAGAAACTTGATTTTTTTCAAAGTAGTATAGCTGATATTTAGCATAGTTATATTTGATAGAATAGAATTTTAAATCAATAATATTTATTTAGGATAAAATCTAATTTTGTCTGTTTTAAAATCCCATTGCAATAAAAATCTTCAGACTATCGACTTCATACAATGTGCCTTTTTCCTTTTGGCAAGTGTGAATTTAAGAATTTTTTTTCCATATGCTGTAGAGGGGTTAAAAAAGAACATTTCTGAGGTCTGATTAAATTTCCTATTCATCTCCATAGTACCTAACTTAATAGAGTGCTGTTAGCTTTACACATGACTGTCTAGAATATTTGAGAGTGGTTTTAAGACTACTGGCAACTGGCCAGCAAGGACTGATTCACTTCCAGAGGAAATACCAAGGTAACTCTTAAAAGAATGATTGAGGTTATACTATTTTATAAAGAAAAAAACCATCTTATTTTAAATAAGTTTTTTAAAGTAAATGAGATTCTGAGTGTCTTTACTTTTAAGCTTGATGTGAATGATTCTGCGATTCTCCCCTTCGCCTTGGTAGAAAAGGGAATGAAAAAAACAAAAAAATGTTTACAAGGGCAACAGTTTTTTAACTGGTTATAAAGTTTGTTCTGAACTGCGTTTTGAGATTCATTATTTCTAATATGAATAATTAACATCTGTGAATTTATGCTATATATTATATTTTTTTACTTTTTTGGGGCAGTTTTTAAAATAAACTTTATTTTGTAGAGCAGTCGTAGGTTCACAGCAAAATTAAGCGGAAAGTACAAAATTCCCATTACACCCCCTACTCTTTAACCCTACAGCCTCCCGCTGTACATACAACCTCCCCGCCATCGGCATCTCCCCGTACACTGGGACATTTGCTGCAATTGATGAACTTACCCATAAATTCTTAATAAGAGAAAAGTTTGTGAGATAATAGCAATCTTTATTTCATTTTTGTTTTTACCCTATATAGAGTGTTTTAAATCAATTCAGTCTATACTCTTCTGTGTGGGATTCTTAAAATACTTTGGTACCTTATTTTATAAAAATAATAATTACTAAGAAGAATAAGCATGAAAAATGGTAAATTTCTTTTTTTAACAGGAACACTTCTTTTCTGTACTATTGATAGGATTGTCTCTGTACAACTTGTGACTATCTTTGATTTAAGGATATTCAACTCTACTCTTAATATGCAAGCTCTTTCAAATTTATTTGTGGCTATGAAAATATGAATATGTTTTTTTTTGAAATAGAAAAAACTACTTGAATTTTTCACAAGTTTTTTGCTTTGTTTTAAATTCATCATTCTCAAGATTCTGAGCTGCTTGATAAAAGATTCTCATTCATTTCTGATTATGGCTCTTTTATGCCAGAGCACTTCCTGGAACACATATTTACAATACGAATCTTAATATAATATTATTGAATCTTTAATTTTATATAAATTCGAGTTTCAGTTTATTATATTTAAGATAATTGTTGTGTTCTCCATAGTGACTGTATTTGTCACTTTTAGTATGATTACTATAAAAGTCCTGCGTGTACATTGGCATTTTGTTGATTTTAGAGATCTGAATCAATATATGTTGGTGTGTAGACTGAATTTATAGCCATTTACACAGTTGGTCCAGGTTGACTGGCTGTTTATGGAGTAAGACTGATATGATTACATTTACTACATTTACTCAACTACTTTGGGTTGTGAATAAATTTGATAGTTGAATAAAATATTTTGGGGGAGTTACTAAATACTCTAGGGGTGTGTGTGTGTGTGTGTGTGTGTGTGTGTGTGTGTGTCTGTATGTGTTGGGGGCATGTTAGTCTGAGTACGTGTGCACACGCATGTGCTTTAATCAAAACAGCTTATCACTCAGGACATTATTTTTTTAATCTTTTTGGGGGAAGTTTCAGATACAATTTTTCTTTGTGTTTTTCCTTTTGTGTTTTTGTTTTTTCTTGGAGACTATAAAAAAGCAAACTAAGAACAATTCAGACTACAAAATTTTTAAATTGGTTACATAGATTATTTCATAGTTTAAATGATTGAATTAAAAATATTCTAATCTGTAGCTTTTAGATAAAATCAATAATCCTTTGCCAAATGATAAAATTGTCCTGATGATGTATGGTAAAAAAAAATAATTATTTTAGAAAATTCTATTTTAATTTACAGTTTTAATTTTTTTGTGATTCTAGTCTTTACATATCAAAACTTTGGTACTTTAAAATCAGGATACTAGTGGGGGAAAGTTAAAAGTAATAATTTCATATTGATATAATTACTCTTGTAGACATACTGAATATGTTAGTTTTTGCTAATTAAGTATTTTTTAAATTAGAAACTAAATCCTCCTTTTTAATACAGTTTCACTGGCTGTATCTAAGGTAATTTAATGTACTCTAAAACATAGTAATGTTTATTGATTTGAGCACTTTTTGTATAGTAATACAGAGTTAATCATAGGATACCCTTATTTCCTTCTTCAGTTAATGTCCTGTCTTTTTCCGCCCTCTGTTCAAAATTTTCAGATTAATATTGATTCCTAACAGATTTGGATAGGTAGGGTTTATTCAGCATTAGTTTCCTTGTAGCAACGCATGTATTAGAAGAAATATGATAGGAAAGAGAATAAATACGTAGTCTTTAAGGATTCGGGCTTTTGTATAAATTTTAACATTTGGAATATAGAATATTGAGTATTCTGTATCCTTTCCACAGGTTGATGTAAATAATTTGCAATTTGAATGAATTCCTATTTTAAGTAGATTAAATGGTTCTTGAATTTTTATCAAAAAAAAACAAACGTTGCTAAATTTAGAGTCACTGAAGCCTTTTATTCAATTGCTTTTAAGAGTTTAAAGTTTAAAAAAGTAATGATTTCAGTTCAGCAAATCTGATTTTTTTTTTTTTACAGTAAGCTTCTTTGCCTATATTTTATAATCAGCCCATATAGAGTTTAAGACCAGGACAGGGCTGCATTAGTCCAGGTAAGGAGAACAAAGACAAAACAAAACAAAAATTTTCATTAAAAAAACAGTCCTTGATCTCCTGAGAGTGCAATAGAGACTAGCATCAGAGACTTCCTTTGCATTTTTAATAGGCCATTTGCTCTCTAAGATGTTCTGTATTGGTCCTTTATTACCTTTTTCTTTTTTTTAAAGTCTCTGTTCCTCCGCCAAGTCATTTGAAATGAACACATTATTAAAAAAAAAAATTTACTTTTCTCAGGCTTTTTTTTGGAGTTTCAGGTATTTAATGCTTTTTTTAAAAGTTAAAAATACCAACTCTAACAAGGAGCCTGTGATAGTATAGTGTAATTAACATGACACTAGTATAGTAGTCACAGTTGATTAATGAAATGGGAGTCTCCACCTTTTCTTTTATGGTTTTTTTTTTCTGGAGAAACAAATGATGAATTTGAATAAAACATACATAATTTGCATAGAAAGTTATGTAATGATGCCATATAGAGTATAATGATTTCCTAAAACCTTGTATTTAAAGTAACCTGAATTACAATGAGAGATAAACAGAATATTTACCCTTCCCTTATGAGCTGCTGCTGATATGTAAATTTATTCTTCTACTTTGCACAAATATACTTTTGAGCTACTGCTTAAACACTTTGAGGTCCTTAGTCAAACAGTTTTAATGATGCCTCCAATATTGTGAAAGTGTGACATTTGATGAATGTCTCATATAGTTTTGATATCTGGGAACATGTCAACAAAAAAAAATTGAACATTGGTTTGTCATGCAACACCTAGATAATTTATAATTTTACTGTTTATATCCATCTTGACATTTTTTATCTGCCAAAGGCAGGTTTCATTTGGAATCTTAATCTGAGATTTATTTGGTGGATCTGGAAATCATAGCTAGGGTTCCCACAGGAAATGGTCCATCTACCAACAGATTAAATGGCAGTCCTGCAGTTGTTAGGGGAGCTCTGCATTTAACACACATGCATACTCATTCAGACAGCACTGTGGAGAAAAATTAAAGTAGTAACCCAGGTTTAGGAACAATGTAGCTAAAAAGTCCCATATTTGCTGAATGACAAAGGGTTATATAGCAGCATTTCATTTTATTATTCGTGCTTGAATTTCTTGTTTGCTCTGTTGAGTCTGCTGACGAATACTAATAAATGCCTGCAACAATCCAGACGAGAGATGCCTGGCAACAAAGCTATGCGGTGGACCTCCCTGATCTTCTCCAGTTCACAACCTGACCTTTTGAAAAATTGGCTGGGCTAAGCTGCAGAATTTGGGTGTAATGGTTATTGTTAACTCCAGCTTTAGGATTTATTAATTTGTGTGATCAAGACTTACCTATACTTCAAAGTTTCAAAAGACCAAACACAATCATCCATCCATTAGAACTAACATTGTGTTTCAGTGATTTCCACTTAGTATCTGACTGATGATTCTTCTGTTTTGTTTTCCAATTCTAAAAATTCTCTTAAGTAAAAAGAAAAGCATATATAAAGAAAATGTGTTTTTTCTCTTTATACTTGTTATTGGAAAAGTTGCTTTCTATAAATGATATATAAAATCGGTGAATTCATGGACAATTGGTATGTGTTCATACTTAAAAATATACAAAACCTATTTTACTTGAATTGTAGAAATTAGAGATTTACATAGTTCATTCATATTTTAACTGCTTTATATAAATTATTCTTATAATAAAATTTGAGAAAAGCTGAAAAGGTTAGGAATATATAGAAAGTAGCTGAATAGTTTATATAACTGGGGGATAAATAGAGTAACAATTGCCATTATGTTAGTTAATCAAATTGTAGGATAGTTTTCACAATCATTTCAGCCTAAGTAATATTTGTAAAGGTTTAAATAGGGTGATGTAAGTTTTACAAACCTTTTTTTTTTTAAATGTGATATGTTCATAAGTTAATTAGATAATCTAAGCTTTAGGAGATTACACAATTATACTGCATTCATAGCCTTCATATAGTGAAGAATCTTAAAATTTAGAAGCTGAAACGATAGAACTTAGTTCTTACACAGAAATCTGACCTTTTCCCCAAAAGAATGAATACTGATGTGTTCATGATTATTTCAGACGATGAAACAAAAGCTTGTTAAAATTTGGTGTAGTACTACCACTTTAATAGCTTTTTTAATAATAATAAAAAAAGTAACAGAATTTCTGTAATTTCCGTGACTAACCAGTGGAAGACTTGAAACATGGTACACTAAGTCACAGAATTATCTTAATCAAAGATGAAATTACTTCACCACTTCATTTTGATATGCTTATCTGGGTATATAACCATGTGTAGGAATGTAAAGGATATAGTTGATTTTGAATATCCAACCCTTGTGCCCAAATGACTAAATTATGTGATATTGACAGGTTTCATCTTTTACAGCTTTATAAAAAACCTTTATAAAACCTTACTTCAGTATCTTATAGCTACATCCAACTGCTCTTCCCCAAGTATTTTTGACTTCCCATCAATATTATATAATAACACCTTATTAGAACTACGTAAGATTTTATCTGTGCTTTCCAACATGATAGTCAATGGCTACATGTGGTTTTGAGCACTTGAAATGTGTGCAGTGGGAATGCAGACCAATGAAAATGAAAGGTATAGTTTTTTTTTCCTTCTTAATGACTGTTCAAGCCAAAACAAAACAAAACAACAAAAATCCCCAAACCCTGAAAGAATATATAGGACCCAAGTAACAGCTTTGCATTTTTTAAGCCAAAGATCCAAAAGTTATTTAATTTCATGTGACTTCTAAATCAGAATCTGTGAAGGATAAGTGCCTATGATCTACTAGCTATGATCCTGATTATATCTAATATCATGTGCCAATACAGTGAGTGCTCAAATTATGTTACAGAAACATGCTATTTAAATTTCTTATTTTCCTGCCATGGGCTGAATTTACAGAAATATTAGTTTTATTCCTATGGAATTGGATTTTCTTTCAGGATCTTTTCCTAATATCAGGATTTCTAAATTCTGAAGTCCTATTATTTCTGTAATTTATTTTATAATCCGATATAAACTTTCTTAAACCATTATTTATTAGTTACAAATTTTAACCTTGTTATGTATTTTCTCTTTATTATATGTTTCTCATTGGATATTCTTACAGTGTAATAAAATATTTTGCTTTTAACAAAATGGATTTTGCAGCTAATAATAGTTAACATTTATTGAGTGTATTCTGTGCTGACACTTTTCTAAGAAATTATATAATTCAAATTTAATCCTCATAACAACCTTTTGAGGTCGGTGCTATTATGATGTAATTTTTTATTGATAGAGAAGCTAATGAGAGGTTAAGTAATTTGCTAAAAGTCATATAGCTGTATGGTAGAGCCAGAATTAAAAACCCTGCAGTCTGTGGTTCTGCTTGGAAGACCTAAATACACCAGGAGTCTAGTTGGAAGGTCTAAACTCTTCCCTTGTACACACTTACATTAGGTGAGACCACTGTGATATGGCAAACATTTCCGATGTCTTTTTCTTTTATGATTTGGAGAAAAGTAACCAGATATGCAAATGTGTAAAACTAACCCTTCCACAAAAAAGAGAAACAAATAGTCAGAAATACTTAGTAAAAAAAATAAACAGTATTTGTACATGCATACAGCTAGATTTAACTTAAAGAATTGGTAGAATTTTTAGGAGCCACTAACTGATAATTGTTGTTCTGATTATGTTGAAAGTAATTATTTCAAAAAATTCTTAACCATTGAGAAGAAGACATCTTTTGTTTAAAATGTGGACTGTAGTAATTCCATCATAACATCAAATTTATACACCTATTTAATACCAAAAAAATATCATTTTGATGTTTTTACATAATGTGGTGATAGACAATATACAAAAGAAAGAAACAATAAACATGAGACTTTTAATTTATTTATGAAATCAGATGCTACAGTATAAGTTGTAACCTTTCCAAAAAAAAGTTTAAAGAAGCAGTGACCAATTGTATTAGCAAGTATCAGAGAGCACATTAACAAATTGCCTCCTTATGATTTATTTTTGATATAAATTTCCCTGAGTAGCACCTGCATCTGAAGAAGCAAGAGTTCCATTTATTTGAATGACTTGTCTATAGTACTTCTATTTCTCTTTCTATTTTCTGACGGTGAGCTCTCAGGTAGCTGGGATGTTGCTATTCTGAGTAACCCCAGTAGGATCCCTAGAGACAATTCTAGCTCAACCACTCTGAAGAAACAGCTCTGTAAACAGTATTGACCCCCCTGGGGACCATCAAATCCGTTTACACAGATACCAGTTGTCACAAACTATTTACAAAGCCAGGCAGAACAGAATTTCCCAGCCTCTAAGAATCCCTATTTGATTCTAGCCACCTCCTCACTTCTATATAGTAATTGTGAAATAACAGTTATTTTTTGACAATGAGTCATCATTTTTTAGGTAGCCTCAATTCAACTGAGTATATTATACATTGACTGATGTATAATTGGATAATTGAACTCAAAGGGAATCCTAAAGCTTTCTGTCGTAAGGTAAGAAATGATGTAATACTGTTAATTTTCTAGACTTAAGGAATTGAGAATTTAATAACAATTTTAGCATTGAGATAGTTGGCGATACTAATACCTCCAGAAATAAAGAATCTGTTAGGTCTTGAAAATGGTCCCTTGGAAACAGCATGAAAATCACTAGAGGAATACAGGGCCTTCAGAATATATTGTACAGCCAGCCAAGGCACATACATTAAGTATTGAGATTCCCTAAAAAAACTTCACTAAATCCACCCATTTTCCCAGGTGAATAAACTGTCCCTGGCAATAGCTGTAGGTGCCATTTGAGGAAAACCTAGTAGTAGTCTTCCATAGCATTATTTTATTTTATTATTTATGCCCACAGCACCTGGTCTTCTTAAGTGGTCTCCCATCCAAGTACTAACCAGGCCCGACCGACCCTTAGCTTCCGAGATCAGACATCGTGCTTGTTCAGGGTGGCATGGCCATAGACCATGGACCATGGCTCCACTGGGGCACAAACTCAGGACCTTCTGTGTGTAAAGCAGACATGCTAACTGCTACACTATGGAACCACATCCCATAACATTTTTTTCAAATGCTCACAGGATAAATTTATGTGGAAGTGGTAGCATTAGATAGTAATAGCAAAAATTAATATACTTGGTTTGAAGTCATCAAATTTCTATGTCCAAATATTGGTGTGTCCACAGAAGAGTAAATAAAGGGATCGATAGTCATCATAAAAAATTCCCTGTGTTTAACTATAAGGAAAGTTAGATCTTATAGACTTAAGAATTATGAAGAGATTGAAAATTTATTTTCTAAATCCATATGGAGAAATGAATTTAGTAATAATGATGAAGCAATTAACAATGACATTGATTAAACACTGAAGTAGGTTATAGTTTCCATTTTAAACTATATTAGAGAGTGAGGAAGCAGTAGAATAGTTTTAGTTTTAAGCTTTCATCTGTTTAGAGAAAAAGTTTAAATCAGAAGTGAATGTTCTTTTAAAAATTTATCTAATTGACTTGTGTGCAAAACCTGTAACTTCACTTTTTATTGAATTTTGTTGACTTATGTTTATATTTCTATATGTAATCCTATTTCATTAATTTTAATAATTCATAGAAAACCTACAGTATGATATATCTATGATAACTACTAGGAAAATAAAGATAAGAAACAGACTCTTCCCTCAAGGACTCTGTAGTATAGGGAGGAAGGCAAACTGATCTAATGAACTGAATACAATGTGATAAGAACTCTGGTAGGATATAGAGACCAAATGCAAAATGTTAGATATACTGATGCTCAACTGGAAACTCTAGGAATTTTTCACAAAAGGCATTTGTTCCAAACGCGTAGGAATTTGCAAAGTAGTAAACTGCCAAAGGGTTTGAATTAAGTGAAGTAAAGAAAAAGTTGACAGACTGGGAGAATAAGAAGAGAACAGGAAGAACAGGCATGAGCATGGAGGAGAAGAAATAGCTTTAGGAAAAACACAAAGCAGTACAAACAGCTTAAGTAAAAGCTTTTAGTAGCTTTATCTCATTATCACTTCCTAAAGATCTTTCTCCTATGCCAGAAAGTTTAGGAAAAATAATTGAAGACTGAATTAGAGTCACTAAGTACTATTATCTTTTTTGTTTGGAAAAGGTACTAACTCAGAAACCGAATATAAGTTAGACTTGGAATAGGTAAAGAAAATTTGACAAGATGCAGTATGATAGAGCAGTATTTAAAATCTAATTTGAAAAGTCAAAGTGCATCATGCCTGCAACTTTCAAATGTTTCAGAAAAAATTACATATGTTTAGGTAGGTAGGTAGATAAATAGATGCATAGAAAATGAATTGTAAAGCATGTGTGGTAAAACGTTAACATTTGGGGAATCTGGGCGAAGGGTATATGGAGTTCTTTGTACTGGTTTTGCAACTTCTTATAAGGCTGAAATTATTTCAAAATATAAAGGTAAAAAGAAATAACTTGTCTACAATCAGTTCTTGTCACCTTTCTCATTCCTCTCTCTCTCTCTTTAGCATGTTTATGCAGTCAGTGAAGTCTTTTGCATTTGGCTCTCATTTCTCCTTTGTGTTTCTTGCTGTTTTTCTGGATGACTTCAGTGTCTTCAAAGCTGACACTTTCATTACCCAGACTCCTTGATTTCCTCCTCTCCAAGTACCTTCCCCATCCATCTATTTCATCAACCCATTCCCAGATGAACCACGTCATGGACTTTGTTGTTACATGTTACTCATATTAGAAATATTCACTCCCTGACTGTAACATCTTGTCATTTCAATAGAAGGAATGACTGTTTTTCCTAAAGCTATTTCTTCTCCTCCATGCCCATGCCTGTTCTTCCTGTTCTGTTATTCTCACAGTCTCAACTTTTTCTTTACTTCACCTAACTCAAGCCTTTTGGTAGTTTATTACTTTGCATATTCCTGCTTATCCTCATTTGGAACAAATACCTTTGTGAAATCTTCCCATAGTTTCCACTTGAGCATCAGTATATCTAGCATATTTTGCATTTGGTCTCTATACCCTACCAGAGTTCTTATCACATTGTATTCAGTTCATTAGATCAGTTTGCCTTCCTCCCTGTACTACAAAGTCCTTGAGGAAAGAGTCTATTTCTTGTCTTTGTTTTCCTAGTACTTATCACTGACATACCACACTGTAGGTTTTCCATGAATTATTAAAATTAATGAATAACTAAATTAATTAGAAGGGTCAAACTTTCTGTGCAAATGGTTGAATTCTAATATAGGATAATACAATATGGCACAGTAGAAGAGCATTGAGAGCATTCAGAGGATTAAAACAACATTTGGTGGTAAAATAGTTGATCAAAATAAAAAGGCAGAGAGAAAGAAAACTCTTATAAATCAGCCTTGTTTACTCTAAAGTATAATTGAAGTCCCAGTAGAAGAGTATGGATAGTCTGATTTGCAGAGCAGGTATAATACATATCTGAGAAAATGGAGTTAAGAATTTTTATATTTATTTTATATTATGATTACAGAAATAATACCTAACATTTATTGATGTGTCAGACACCAGGCCAAGTATTTTGCATGTATTATTAATTTAGTTAATCCTCACAACAACTCAGGTGTTACTATGTTCTTATTTTTAAAATAAGAAACTGAGGCATGGATGGATGAAGTTTCTTGACCAAAGTTATGCACTTGGCAAAGCTGGAATTCTGACCCAAGCAGTGTGATACCATAGTTCCATGTATAGCATCACTTCACTATAATCATTAACTTGTTGCAGCCTATTTTTCAAAATTTAGAGGAAAAAAGTAATCTGAAAATAATACCTCTAAATCAATGTTTCTCAGCTTTGATTGTATGCTGGCGTCACCCAATCACTCAGAGATTTTGATTTAATTAGTATAAAATGTGGTCTGGGCTGTAGGATAATGCCTCAGGTTATTCCAACCTGCAGGCAAGGTTTAAATCACTGTCCTAAACGCCCCCTCCCTGTGGGAATGGAAATATTAATGGCAGAACCACATTGCGTATGCTTATGTGATAACAATAAGAGTAAGACTATAGAAAGTATATGTTTAAAGCTATAAGACAGTCCACAAAAATACTCATTTGAATGATTCAGTATGTAGCTATGGTGTTGCATGTATCGTGTTTTTGTATTGTTTTAAATACAGATATAGCCCATAGTTATCTTGAGCAGGAGACTACAGAGAGAATTAAAAGTACACAGCCGGATGAGCAACTTACTGTGACTTCTAAGGGAAGCGTGCATCAGAAATCCAATGAATTAGTTAATGAAGCCACATATGAGGATACAAAACTGCCAGGGCAGAGATCAAGGAATTTTTCTTATCCAAGTGATGAGTCATCTTACTACACTACTGAAAAATCCAAGTGAGTGCTCGCAGCCTTAGATTTAAAAAATAAGAATTGGGAGAACTCTTCCTTCCTTCTTCTCTTCCTTGCCTCCCTCCCTTTATTCTCCCTTATTTATGATATGAGCTAAATTGGACATGTCATTAACTTATTAAAATTTGGTGAAATCTACCAGAGTTTTCTCCTCTTTCCATTATATTGATACGATGTGTCTAGATTGCTTAGTAAAAAAGCGCAAGATGAGTTTGAATAAAGGCCATGAGGTTTTATTCCTTCTTGTTGAATATATTTTCTGTGACCTTTCATTATGGATTGGGAAATAACTATTGAATTGATATAAATGGGATATTATTCATCAGAGCCTAAAACCAGCAGCTCTAAGACAAAATAAGCCCCAAGATGTGTTTTGGTTTGGGTTAGCATTATTTTTCATTTAAATGAGTTTGACTGCTTTTAGAAGGGCCTTATACATTCCAATTTGACTTTCTTATTATTCTACATTCTGCAGCTTTTACCCATTCACCTTACCTATCTATCCCATGAAAGGATTTGAGTTTGTGACACCTTTGCCTTTTCCATATGAGATTTAAGATACTTTGATAATTAGTCATTTATTATGAAAATACTACTTACTAAATTACAAAAATTTCAGCGACTAATGTATTTTCAGTCCAGAAAAAAATCTTATTTCATAGAATAAATTTTAACAATTTTTCATAGGAATAGCTATTGCTGTTTACTTAAAAATTATTCAGTAGGTATGTTAACATGTCTCTACCTCTTAGCAATGAGTTATATTCTTACTTAAGTACAGATTTGAGTATACTGTAGAGGAGTAGAGGTAAGGATGAATGAAGAGGTGATAACATTTTATAACTACATGGGAAAAATAAATAGAGATTGGGCTAAAGTCAGAGTATGAGACATCTAGTATAATTGCAGCAGAATATACACATGGTCAGTAGAGTGGCTCTGTCCCAGGCAGGCCTCACTGCTTAATTTCTTCTTAGAGACTCTAAGATTTATTTCTATTTAATATAATGCCTTCAAAAAATAGCCCATCTCTTTTTCTTTCCCTTTCTTTATACTACTTGTCCTTTGATACTCAAATAGAATGCAAAATGTCAAAAAAATTTTCATTTTTAATGAAAATGTTTTCATTTTTAATGTTTTGAATTTAATAGTGAAAGTGATATTCTGTCAACCAAATTGAAAAAATTATGATTATTATTCCCATTTTCAGGAAAGTGAGAAATGTGTTTTGTCCTGACTAAAAGTACAAATTTAATATTCCCAGCCGCTAAAACCTGAATTCTTAAAGTGT
This sequence comes from Pteropus vampyrus, assembly GCF_000151845.1. Taxonomy (NCBI): domain Eukaryota; kingdom Metazoa; phylum Chordata; class Mammalia; order Chiroptera; family Pteropodidae; genus Pteropus; species Pteropus vampyrus. The sequence goes on along the minus strand of NW_011888791.1, from coordinate 13,400,017 downwards.
ACTGATCTGTGAGTCTCTGTAGATGTTACTAAATGCTTTCATCAGAGTTAGTTCTCTCAGCTGATAGATTAGCACCTCAATAAAATCTATATATTTATTCTTTTTATTCATAGGATTTTCTTGTAACAGTAAATAACAAAAGAAGTTTTAAGTTAAGTAACTTTATATATTATTGTTAAAATTAAATTTGTCCCCCTCCCCATTTGAAGGGTGAAATTTATAGATCCTGTATAGTAGAAATCATGTGTGTATATTGTTTGTTTTCTTTATTACAGCGTTATGGAACATACAAATAAGAATTTGCATTATGAATGTATGATTCCTTGTCAAGTTACTTCAGACTTAGATAAAGAGAAGACGATAGCATTTCTTCTAACAGAATTGAACAATCTCAGAGCAAGCAATAAAAAGGTACAATATAGAAAATCCGATAATTATACACTGTGCTTTTAGCTGTTGACCTCCTAAATTTGCTTCGTTGTCCATCATAATTTAGTTTTATTGTGTACTTTAATCCTTTACCAGTAGCTTTATGTTGTTGCCGTATCATGCCAACAGGGTGTGATTGAGTTGGGATTTGGCCACAAAAAGCAATTTCTTTGGTTTCCTGCCCTTGCTGGCCTGTGATATCATTTCCTTTTTCATAAATCTGTGGTACCTTGAATATGTACCTGAAAAAAGATTCATTCACATTTTACTGTGGTAAAATTTTATTCCAGTGTTATGGAGAATGAGAAATTTAATGTGCTGGTTTTACATTACTTTCTTAACTTGTTTCTCTTTTTTTATTAGCATCTGTGCCCTATATTTCACATCAATAATATATGTAATTAAACTTTAAAGTAGCAGGGCTTGGCAGTATTGTCATTTACCTTGTGTTATATTGCTGCATTTTGTCTAATTCAACTTATGTCGTGTTTTATCTTTCCTCATTCTTTTTCTAGTTATATTTCTTTGAGCATTAAATAATGTTCATTTTTGTGCCTTCTTTTTTTTTAACCTCTCCATACTTTTCTGATTTTAATATGCTAGTTGTTTGACCTAACCAAACTGAAGCATGATGTTAGGATTGTTGATCATGTCTGATAGAAAACAACACAAATGACAAAAGCCAAGGCAGAAATTTAAAAAAACCCAAAAACCATTTGGAAAGATTCTGCATGCAAGAGATATTTTCTGTTCTTTTATTTATCAGTTATTTATTACATGCCAATTATGAATTAGGTGCCAGTGCCAATTTAAATGGAATACAATGGGATGGCATTCCCAAAGGGAAACTTGTTTCAGATATTAAGATTATTATCATAATTTTGTTTCAAACTGTTAGAATTACTAAGAGAAACTGGAAACTGTGCTGTTCATTAATTTTTTAGGATAGTCCCTTCCAAGCCTTTTGCTTTAAGACAATAGAATGGATCAGATTGCTTTTTGCAGTAGTTATTTTTAACAATTATGTTGTTCCCTCTTTCATTTCATTTGCCTATGCATACATATAAATTAAGTATATATAAATTGTTTTTATAATTTCTATGTTATTAAAAGAAATTATTGGTTTATAAAATACCTTAAAACCTTAAATATTGTGGGGGGTTTTTTTGGAGTTGTGTGTTTAGGGAGTTAAATGTAATATTATTTTTTAAAAAAATTTTACTTTAGGATTAATTATATTTGTGCAAGAAATTTGTCAGATAAGTATCTTAGGTTTTTTCCAATGTGTTTAAGCTTCAAGAAAAACTGACTAAAGAAGATAAAGAACAGAGAAAACTAAAGCTTAAGCTGGAACTCCAAGAGAAAGCAACAGAAGCTCAGATTGCTGAAAAGACAGCAGGTATGGTAGATGAGTATTAACATATGGCCTTAAGAAAGATACACAAGGTTATTATATTATATGGCCTGGTGAATACTAGCATACTAGCTTATTTGCCAAAGGAGGGGAGGCCGTGTCCCTTTTTTTTTTTTTTTTTTTTTTTTGGCTGCTTAGAAAATAGGTGGCTTTAACATCCTGGTACTGGTATTAGCGAGAGCTTTACCTGTATTCATACTGATTTGGGCATTAAATGCATTGTTAACACCATGTCAATCCAATCACAAAAAGGTTGTTTGTTTTGTTGGAAGGGCCTGAACAAACAAGGGGAAATAATGATTACCAGTGCCTCTACCTTTCAACCAGCAGTTCAAATACCACATATTGTTTTAGCTCGTGGAGAGGAAATACTTCTTTTTTGTATGAAGTTAGTCATATATTCATTGCCAATGAAAACCTACATTTGATTTAAAAATCTATTTTGTGCAATTAATAAGTTTGTATCTGATGATGTGGATGATGATGGAGATAATGTTTCCTTGAGAAGATTAAAGTGAAAGGTTGACAAAGTTTAAGATTATAAATGACTGCCTTAAATATGTTTTGGAGTCTGTCTTTACTCTCAGGTCTTTGCAAGGAGAAATAATTTTTTAAGTACATCTGTGACATGTTACAGATATGATCAGATGACTCTCAATAGTTATAATCTCTCACAAATATACACATATATATGTCACTGTGAGTCTTCCTCACGCTGTTTTAGTGTAAGGAAAGAGAAATTTCACAGAGTAATAGAAATTAATATTGAAAGGTATTTTAGAAATTACTTATTTTAACAATTTTATATCATTAGAATGATTTTAAGAAATAATCGTATTTTGTGATTAGTTTGAAATTATAATCATACATTATGAGCCACTTAGCCTTCGGTGCATTTATGAAAGAATTCTGGTAATATCAGTCAGAGACATTAACAGGATATAGCCTGACTACTGTGTGTTATAGAACTAAACATCACTATGAGAATGCAACCAAAATGACCATAAATAAATACTCCAGCAAAATACCTGGTGGTTGCTTTTCTGTTAATGTTAAAGTACCATGAATTCTTTGGATTTTTTTTGTGGGGAAATAGTAATATATTTTTTAAAAAATTAACAGTATGTTAAAAATGAATAATTCAGATATAAGTTTAGAACAATTTGAAAGTTTCTTGGCTTTTTATAATTGAATATAGATACAAATTGCTAGTAAGATATTATAGGAAGTACATTTGTTTTAAGATGTTTACATCATAATTTAATTGCATGTATAATTTAACAATTAATTTAATGAGATTTATGCCATTATGACTTACTGAAAATCATGAATTAATATGTCTTCATAGCTCATTTATCTCCCGGAGGGGAAAACTCATTAAGCAATATTACTTTTAAATTTTTATGTACTAGAGCTAATCATATACTTTAATATTTATTGGTATATATTTAAGGGTTCCCTTTGGCTAAACTATGAATAATGCATGCATAAAATGGAAAGACTTTGTTTTTGTTATTTTGTTAATCAAATATTTCTTTTTAATAATAAAATATTATTTTAGTAAATGTTAAATGTTTGAAACATGTTTAGTATGTTCTTACAGCCCCTAAATTGATTAAGTTCATAGTGTATATAGTTTCTCTGGACAAAGCAATCTAGTTAAAAAAGATGTGTCCAACTACTTTGTTAGAAAAATGACACAAAATGAAAATCCCTTATATTTTTTTGAAAGTATAAATTCTTAGAATTTATTTTTATTTATTTTTTAATATTTTAGTTCTATTTTATTGAAAAAAGATTAAAGATATTTTCCTTGTGACATTAGAGAAAATTATATAATATGTGAAAATTTTTAAAAAATGAAATAAGAACTCCATTGATTTGAAACTACAAGAAATTTGTTCACTGACTCTTGGTAGACTCATGAACTTTTTCATGCTTTCTCATTACACGTACAGTCTTAAACAACTTATCATCTACTGGATCAGTAGTAAATGCAGTCAAAAAGGAAAATACCATAAAAAAACAACTATGTCAGAGCCTTAATAGAATGGGGAACACTATATGACTTACATTATATGTGATAAGTTTTTTATTTAGTGTCATATGAAAGAACAGATAATCCACATAAGCATGGATGTTTGTTTCACTGCTCATTTTTATTTTGGAAATAAAAAGTGTATTTGGTAAAGTAGATGACAAATATGTGCATATATTTAAATACTTATTGTGCTTAAGCAGAACATAAATGTTTAAAGTCAAGGTATTTCACATTTAAAAAAAATACATGCAAACACATCCTGAACTACACACTGAAAATTGCAAATAGTATGCAAAAATATATGTCTATAGATTTTTCAAATAAAATGTTAATTAAAATATGAAGTATTCAAGGAAATGGAAGCTGTTTCTTTCTAATATATAAAATGTAAAGATGTATATTCATCAGTATTAGTTATGACAGCAAGCGAATTAAAATCAAATAATAAGGGAATGGTTAAATAAATTAAGGCACATTTATGCTGTTGAGATATCATGCAACAATTAAAATCATTTCTGAAGAATAATTGATGATATGAGAAAATCATTGTAATATTAAGTGAAAGAAGTGGGGAAAACTATGATATAATTTCTTTGAAATATAAATACATGTGTATTACATAAAATGAGAGGCAAATTTTGGTAGTATTAATGGATGTATTAATGTTTCAGTCAACAGTTTTTTGCCTTTTTAGGTTTTCTGTGATGAGCGTGGATTAGATTTATAGTATTAGAAAATGTAAATGTATCTTTAAAAGATGTAATTTTTTAAAAGTTACTTGCTTTCTAATCTTAAAATAATTCCTGTGATAAGTATGACACATAAAGACCACATAAACCAAAAGTTTATGATGGCTATGATCAGAACTTGCCATTTTTCTTGTGTTTCTGATTTGCCCCTTATTTATTTTTGTGTCTTTATGTGTATTATTTATGTATAAATTAATTCATCTTATCTTCCCAGTTGATTGTATAATTTACAAGAGTAAGAATTGAGTATAGTCAAAACCGCATAAAACAAAAGGTGCCCAGTTCTTTGTGAGGCAGAATGAAGAAATGGAAGGATCAAAAGCCTTGACCCATATTCAAATCACAGCTTTTACTTAATATGAATTGTGTGACTTTGGACAAATTACTTATTAGCCTCTCCAGATTCACTTTCTTCCATGTAAGATGTGAATATTAACTAATTTACCAGATTATTTTAAGGATTAGAGGTAATATTTAAAAGCACCTAGTATATAGCTGGTACTCAGTAGGTTGTAGCTAATATTAATATTTGATTATTATCTTTATGAAATTCTTAAACCTTTGATAACGTCAGAAGTCTTGAAAAGATTTTTGTTCTGTTCAGCTTTTAATTAAAATTAAGTGTTCGCTGTTAATAGTTTTTTTAAAGGAAATAAACAAAAGTGAAAAAAAATTAGAAACAAAGGATTAGATGATGAAGAAAATTACTGTTGAAGTATATGTATTTGTTATCACTAGTACATTTTACTTAAATGTGAATCTGAAATAAAAGAAATAAGATACAAAGGATTTGGACTTTAATGAATACCTATGATAAACCTTCATGTAGACTGCTATAATAGCATGAAGCCTATTTCCTTTGCCTCCCTGATGGTTTTTACATGATGTGAATACTGCTGATCTCATGAGAGTTTAAAACTGAGTTGTATATCTTGTATTGTGATAAAATTTCATATAGTTGGCCCTTTTACTTCCCCCTTCTTTTTTGACATCACCATCACCAGTGATATTGTTTTTACCAAGCACTTTATAGGAACTATGCTAACGTCTTTAAAATGCAAACAAGAAGTATTTATTGAGAGCCCATTATGTACTAGGCACGGTATTAGGCACTGAAAATACATCAGCAAATAGATGGATCTGGTATTTCAAACATATTTTGTCTGCAATCACTTCTGACACATACACCATTAGTAGTAGGTAGTGGTTAAATGCTCAGACTTTGGATTCATACCTTTGTTCTAATCTTTTTACCACTTATCTTGTGTAAATGACAGCCTCACTAAGCTTTATTTAAAACTTACTTTATACGTTGCTGTGACGTTTAAGTGAAATAATGTTTATGAGTACTTAACTCATAGAAGGCACTCAATAAATGGTAATTATGATGATAAGATGATGATGTCACCACCTTATTTTCTCAAGACTTCTAAATCTAAAAGGGGCATATTCAAAGTGTACCTAATATAAATAACCACCCCATAGTTTATATATGATTTTGTTTCAGAAAGAATTGATTTGTATTTCTTTTTAAAAAGTAGCTTTAAAGTATTTTTATTATTTCATCTCCACAGTTTTTAGTTTTCCTTGATTTTCAGACTTAATCTTATTTAAGAAGTTTGAAAATATGAAAATTATTTTTTTTATTCTTTACAAAAAGGAAAGTGAAAGAAAAATATGTAATTAGTAGGTCTTCTTAACAAAAGCTGAAATGACCAGCTCATTCCCTACATATTAACATTGGGAAAAAGTATCTAATAGTAGCTGTTTAGGACTTTTTACTGTGTTTTAACTCATTAAATTACATATATGAATAATATTATTTGAAAATTATTAGCATATATGACCTTCAACTACTAGGGGATATTTTAGAGAAGCACAACAGAAACATTTACTTTGTTCTTTAGGCAAAGTATCTCTTCTCATCTAAATAAAATGATTAAACCACAAACACTTCAAAGTTTGTTTTACTTAAATTGAATTTGATACTGAGAGTATTGTGTGGCTTGATTTGCATCCATTAATTTACTCTTAAGTCAGTAATGTGGTTTTAACTTTTAAAAATTACTTGTTCAATTAAATCTTTCATTTTTCCTGAAAAGTCTCAGTGGGCATTGTCTAGTGTTTACTGTCTTTTAATTTTTATTCCTCTATTACATTTACAGTGTACAGATGATGTTTAAATTTTACACAAAAGTATTTAACTAGTTTTTATAAGTTATTTTTGTGTTATTTAAAATATGTTTTTTTAAAAGGTTTATTTTTCTTTTTCTTAAATGTTCACTCTAGGGTATCTGCTTTATATGTTATTTTTCTTTCTTGCGTGTCATCCATTAAAGATTAGCTGTGGAAGGTTGGAGCATGGAGAGATTATGAATGACAGAACAACTCCTGTAGAATAATAATCAGTTTTTAGTATTTAATGCTGTTTGACTTTTGCAGACACATTTCTTATTAACCTTTGGTTCAAAGAGAAATCCAGGTTCCTGATATCTCCTGGAGAAGATGAATTTGAGATCCCCTTCCAATTAAACTGAAATAAGGCCAATATTGGGTTTTAGCCAAAACAGGTCCTTAGTTCCTAAGTCTTATATTTATGAATCTATCTATCTATCTATCTATCTATCTATCTATCTATCTATCTATCTATCTTTGTTACATTTTACATATAATTCAACGGTTACATAATTTGCTTAGCTTACTCTACTGATTCTGTAAGCATTTAATGTGCTTTTTCCATTTAAACATAGGTTCTTTTCTGTGTACTCAGATTTAGACTGATATTTTATAAATAAAAAAATGTTGTCAAGCCCTTCTTCTTACAGAGAACGTTAATTTCTTTTTGGTAGGGAGAAGAGGAGTTTGTGATTGCCCAAAGCATCAAAACATAGAATCCTTGAAACTTATAACTTAAATTTTTCTTTTCAGGTTATATGTAAATGTTAAAAGTATAAATAATCTACCATTATAGTCAATATATTAAGGCACCCAACTAATTAGCATGGAAAAATAAAAATTGCCATGTAATAGAAAATGTTTACTTTGTTTTCTTGTAAAAAGAGTTCATTCTATGTGTCAGAAGAGTAGGGAATAACATTTACTTTTGAGAATTTTCATATTGGTATCCTAAAATTCGAAGTAGATATGCTGTACAAAAAATAAATATCTCTTAAAATTATATTTCAAAAGTACATAAAATAATTGATACTAATTTTAAACTTCAGTGTTAAGCTTATTTCTTTCGCATTAAAAATTGTAGCTCTAATATCAGATATATAAAATGTTTGAATGTAAATAGCATATTTTCAGAAAGTGTTCTTATATAGTCTTAATTATCTGTATAAATTCTTGGAGGTAATAATTGAGGGTTTCGTAAAAAAAAGTTCTTGTTTTATTAGTTTTGCTACTTAAATTTATTTTGTATTCTAATTAATCTTTAGCAGTTTCTATGCTACTGGTAAATACAGCAGGTCTTCAAATAATGTTTTGTTATAACATTGATGAGATGCCATAGGGACTTAACTCTTGTATATCTCAGTAAGCCTGTGATAAAATTGGTGTCTTTATGTGCTGCTTAAAGTTGCAGAGCCTATCAATGATGTTAAGTGAGGACTTATAAATTTATAGCAACTTTACAGAGAAAAAATTTAAAGCATATATTAAGAGCTTAAAATGCTGACTTTTAATGTAGTAGTCATACTTCTAGGAATTTTCCTAAGTAATTTGCTAAGTATAAAGATTTGCATACAAAGATGTTCATCACTGTGTTATTTATATAGTGAATAATTGGGAACAGTGTAAAATCTAATATTAGAAGCATCTTAGTTCAGTCAAATATGGCATGTCCAAATGATAAAATTCCATGCACTATTTTATATTTTTGAAGACTACTGAAGAATATGAGAACATATTCTGTTTATTTTAGATAATGCAGAAAGTTACAAAACTATGTAAAATATTTGTGTCCATGTTCTTACAATGAGCCTGTATTACTTTTTAATCAGAAAAAGTTATTTACAAACTAACTAATTCAGATCTAATTTTAGAAAAACATAATAGTCTCTTCTGTAAAAGAAGCTCTGAAGTAGTAAGTTGAATTCAGCATTGTAAATGCAAAAAAAAAATGGAAGTATCAGACTACTTGGAGTTGATGTGTTAATTTTCTGTTGGTATGGTACATTTACCATCTCCGTTTAAATTCTCAATAATCAATTTATTCAGAGAGAGAAGTTACAATTTTTAAGGAAATTAAAAGACCTAGTGTAATGTTGGTGGTTCTGGAATATATATGTGGTGATTTCATAAAACACTTATATTTGCAAGGAATTCATTTAATCTCTTAAAGCACTAATAGTAGATAGTCAAACAATGTGACATTCTTTCATATGTAGCAAAGACCTGCTTTTACAAAGGTATTATCTGTGTTTATTTGTTGTTTAGAATTTTGGAACATGAATTGTAATCAGTGATTATTTTACGTGTGTCAAATTCAAATCCTAATGATTTCTTCTTCCCTCTCTTTATGTTCATTCAGCCTTTTCTATTTGCATAGCTACCTTGAGGATATTAAATGGATTCTTTTTCCTGGGAAATGTCTATCCTCCAAATTATGTTATTTAGAGAATCATGATCCAGTGTTTAAACTAGAATGTTTTCCAATATACTGTCTCACTTCTACTGTATTTTAAAAGTAGTTTGAGAAGTGTAGAATATGGGTTTGTCAATAGACTTGAATTCTACTAAGAAAATATGTACTCTATCTTGACTCAATAAACTCATACTTAGTACAGTTCAGCTTCTTTATATTTACTCTTGCTCATATTAGAAAACAATTAGCTTACTAAACAAATCTGAGTATTTGGTGGTGGTAAGAGGGGTGATCCTCTCTGAATCTTTTTTGAATTTGACTAAGAATTATAGGATATTTGATAACCATGTTTAAAAATGGAGATATCCAAATATTATTGTAAACACCCAATGATTTGTTTTACCTACAATATAAGTATTTTACTTGGTTGGCTTACATAGTAGCTAATAATATTTGTTAATGTAATTTAACTGCTGTGAACCTTTACTGAACAAATATTGAAATTTATTCAAGTCAAAGAAAGAGAATCTCTAATGACTTTTGTTAAAGCTTCTATTTAATAGTTAAGAAGAAAAGTTTGTATGACATATGAGATGCAATTAACAGTAGATTTTACATTTAATAAAAAGAAAGAAGCATGCGTATTTGCTTTATTCATTCCATCATAATTTGCATTAGAGCTGTGGGTGTTTAATGAGCAAATTCCAACTAAAATGCTATATTGATTTTCTAGTGAACTTTGTAATAGTCATCTACCTTGGAAAAGCTCAGTGTTTACAATTAAGTTTTCTTTACTAAAAATGTTCGAGAGTTGCATATTGATCCTTTAAAAGTTCTGAATTCTAGAATTATGTTTTTCATAATTAACAAATTTTACATACATAAAACCTAAAAACTTAAATATTATCACTCAGTAATATCTTAATGTTGAAAAAATTTCATAGCATTTATAAAATATATAATCAGATTTTATGTGTGCATTTGTGTCTTATGGTATTTTAAATTTTAACTTTAGTATACTTAGAAGATAATCTTTAAATGCACACATTATTTACATCTTTGGAGTTGATATAGCATTATAGAGGAACAAATAATTTTTTTTCTTGATCACATTGAACCAAATAAGCCCTCAGTGTAAAGTGTTTACCTTTAAGCATAAAAATAACTAGACTTATTATTAAAGCTTTTAATATTGCTAGCCTTACCTCTTTCATCAAATGTTATTGTAGTTAAAGTAGAACAGAGCTTACATTAAATGTCATTTTATAAAGATTTCATCACACTTTACAGAAGCCTATTGACGTTAAAGTTTTAGTAATTAGTATTTTAACCTTTTGACGTGCCAGAATATTTCAAGATAAAATAATATACATATTAATCTATACTCAGATCACTTTTTAGCATCATTTTATGCATCCTATCTTACTTAGAAATTAGAAGTGTTTTAAATGTAAAAATTTAAAAGTATCTTAGAATATCATATTTTATACAAACTATTATATCATTATAATATGCAGTATACGATATAGAATGAGATCTGAATAATTTTCTTCCAGTCCCTCTTTATAATTTTTGCAATCCTACAAAAAAGGCTAAAAAGTAAGGACTTTTTTTTTTTTACATACATAAGTGGTCCAAATTAATCAAAATCACATTTTTAATATGTCTGGAAGTGAAACCACATCGTAAGTGTGTGGATTGAGAGTGGTGATGGTAGTGGTAGCATGGAACTAATGTTTATTGAGAATCCACTTTGTTTATCTGGCCAAGAGCTTCCTTATATTATCTTATTTACCTTTCCCTCACAACATAAATGGTGGTATTATATCCATTTTATACACTCGAAATGCTACTAAAATAATTTAAGAAATATACTCTATATAAAAATGAATTGTGTAAGTTTATATGATAAGGTCTTGGATCTAATCAAAGTCCATATTCTTCCTAATACATGTTACTTTTTCTAAGCTGTTAGGAGTATCTTGCCCGGAAGGAGATTGTGTACAATCAAGGGAAAAATAAAACTCACTATTGCCTTCTACATTATGGGCAGAAGTTTCTTTCAAAACAGCCTGATGAGTTGATACATAATAACAGACTAGTATAGCCACAGAAAGCCACATAGTAGTAAATGATACTACCTTAAAAAAATTATAAAAATTGTGCTGAAATGTACTCGTTCTTTCAAAAGCCAGTTTCATAACAAGAATTTCTTAACCTTATCTAAATTATCAATTAAAAGTATTTGATTTTATGCAAATGGATATCCAGTTGATCAGCACATTTTGTCAGAGTTTTTTTTATCCATTTATCTGGTGATAGAAATTCGGGTTGTTTCTCGTTTGGGGTTATAATAAATAAAGATGCTATGAGTATTTGTGTTTAAGTTTTTGTATGAACATAACACTTTAATTTCTCTTGGATAAATATCCATGAGTGAAATAGCTGAATCTTATAGTAGGTGTATGTTTAATTTTTTAAGAAACTGACAAACTGCTTAATCTATTCTCCATCTGCCAAAAACACTGTTTTCTCTTACTCAGCCTAATTTTCCTTCAAAACCTTTACTACGATCTGTTACCTATATCTACCTATCTGCCTACTTAATGTTTGGCCTGTTTTTCTTTCTACTGTCTGTCTCTCTGTAATAGAATGTTTACTTCAGGATGAGGACTTTTCAGACCACTATATTCATATTCTTTAAAACTGGATGGATAACTGCCACAGGAGCTTAATAAATATTGGATGGATGGATGCATGGATGGATGAATGGGTGGATGGATGGATGGATATTTCTGTCGATGGATATTTTTCTTCCCTTAGGTTCAGCTTGTTAGAAGTGATTTTGGCTTTTGCTCTGGCATTGCATGTTCCATTTCCTACTCTATTATGCAAAAGATAATACAGTTCGCCCTCTGTATCCACAGGTTTGGTATTCGCAGATTCAACCAACCACAGATCAAAAATAGTCATACAAAAAAATTCCCAGAAAGTTCTAAAAAGCAGGACTTGAATTTGCCATGCGATAAGCACTATGCTGAATCCATGCAAATGAAATATTGTGTAAGCGTACCCTGCTGTAGCCTATATGCAAATATAGGTCATATACAAATACTGTGCCATTTTATATACAGGACTTGAGCATCTGTGGATTTTGGTGTCCATGGGGGTCCTGGAAACAATCCCTTGTGCATACTGAGGGACAACTGTGGTTGATTTAATCTCAGGGTTTGTTTCTTCTACTTATAATTTAATACAAAATAATTGTCTTGATGAACTGTATTGATCTATGATAAATCCTAGCAGAAACCCAATGTTTTATGCACTAAAAGAACGTTTCAACACCTTTTCTAAGTTTATTTTGTGTTTGACAGTACAAATAAAATTTGAACTGGTAGTCCAGGTTTTTGAGGCCCTTTTTGTCTAACATAGTGATATTTTAAGTTATGTAAGATTTCAAGTAGAAATTATGCTTGAAAAATAATTTCAGATTACATCAAAGTTGTTTTTATAGCACTGCACAAATCTAGATGATGCCATTAGTATTATAATCTATATAAATGGTGCCTCTAGAGATGTGCAATGCTAAAGCAGCACAACTTTGTCACTGTTTAATCTTCCCTGATCTCATTTCCTTTCCTCTCCTTCCACCATCCTACTGAGGCAACTACTACCCTGACTTTGGTATTTATCATTTCCATGCTTGTTTTAATATTTTCACTAAGTGTCTATCAGTAAATAATAGGTAGCTGTCTTTGCAACTTGCTGTTTTTGCCAAAATTTCATTATTGAGATTTTTCCATTTGTCCATAGTTAATTCATCTTAAATGCTGGATAATATTCCATTTTGAATGTTAAGTGAGTTATTTATTCTTTCTGCTGTTCTCAGACATTTGAGTTATTTCTAAGTTCTTGCTATTATATAGTGCCACAATAAGCATTTTTATACGTTTCCTTGGGCGCATGTGCAAGAATTTCTTTGGGCTACACACCAAAGGGGAGATTTGCCAGGTTATAGCCTAGACACATTTTCAACTGTTGTAAACACTGCTAAATTGTTCCTTTATGGTTGTAGAAAAATATACACCTATCTGCAGTATATATGAGTTTACTTTATTTCACAAGCTCCAATATTTGTTATTACTTGACCTTTTAATTTTTGCTTTTATGCGTATAAAATGGTATCTCAACTTTGCAGCAGCTTTTAAAAATAATCTTTTCTCAAGTGATTAATTGATAACAATTCAGTTGAATTAAATAACAGAATTATTTTGGGGGGTCTATTTTTTGCTAAAAGTATACATTTCTCTTTTATTTTCTCTAATTAATTATGGATTATATATTTTGGTAGCTCTGGTTGAAGAAGTGTATTCTGCACAGAGGGAACGTGATGAAGCTGTTATGTCTCGACTGCAGTTAGCCAATGAGGAGAGAGACGAAGCCATCGCACAAGTCAAGCACATGGAAATGTCTCTAAAAGTGTATGTACACATGTAAAACTATATACAACATTAGGAACATTTATAAAGTGCAAGTGTTATGTAGTGGTTACATATTCGGAAATGTTACTGATTCTTGTATGTTACATTGGTACATTCTACGTCCCCATAGTCTTTCTAAAACTTCTGGCATGTTGTAGTGGTTTGCATGTCAAAAATGAAAGGCAGACACACACACACACACACACACACACACACGTACACAGAGAGAGTTCTGTTGTTGATGTCCTTAGTTTGCCTTCCATTGTGACTTCTCTCCTTTTTATTATCACTTTCTTAATTTATTTCAGCTGTGTTGGTTATTTCACTGCTCTGTGTTTAATATGCTCATTTCTATTCTTCATTACATTTGACTTGTTTTAGCTGTGGCTCTTAAACTTTAGTGACACTTGAAATACAGTGGCGTCTGAGAATATATTTTTAACAAGCAGCCGGGTGATTCTGATATTGGTAAATGATTGATCACAATTAGAGAACCAATGCCCTAGAAATAAGAACTTCATATTAATGTGGGCTCCAATCACTTGGAGAATCTTGATAAAAAAACACATTCTTGTTCAATAGGTCTGGAGTGGAGCCAGAGATTTTACCTTTTTTTCAAGCTCCCAGATGATGTAAATGATGTTAGTCAAAGGAGTACCCTTCAGGTAGAAAGGCCCTAGATCATCTAGAAATATGTTACTTGTAAGATTGATAGACTGTAGTAGTGTAATATTTTATGATGATCCATCAGTATACTTATTGAGTGTTTGCTCTGCCCAACATTGTACTAGGCTAAGTGCAGGATCACAGTAAAGTACTAATTGAAACATGGTTCATTAGGGAGACAAGTCATTATATTATTATCATGACAGTATTCAAGTTATGATTAGGTAATGTGATTTGGTTTTTGTTTAATGGCTTCATTGCGGGTGGGGGGTGTGCAGAAGACTGATACTTATTATAAAGCATTAAACTCATTGAAAAACAAATAAAAGAACAAAAATTTTACCTATATTTTACACTGTCTACTCCCAAATAACTGTCTTTATCAATAGGGAAACATCATTCCAAACACTTCTCTTTGCTTAGAAACTTAAATACTATTATCTGGAAGGATAGATGGTTGATGATTTAATGGATATATACATAGAATGAATTTGGTAGAAATCAAATCATTCTCTATATTCTGTTTCATTTGAGAAGCGTAATAGTGTAGAGGTTAAGAGCACAGATTCCAGACTGAGGCCATCTATCTTTGAATCTTGGCTCTATCACTTCCTATCTGTATAGCCATGGACAAGTTACTCAGAGTCTCTAGGACTGTGTTTTTTTGTTTTTGTTTGTTTGTTTGTTTGTTTTTGTCTACAAAATGGTTAAGTAGCATCTACTTTACATAGGTTGTTATGAGGATTAAATAATCTAATATATATTGAAAAGTACCTGGCTTATAGCAAATGATGTAATAAGTATCACTTGAATTTAAGAGTAATAATCAACTGAAGTAAAACTAAAGAAATTTTTGAACTTCATGCAGTGTTTTCTCTCAATAAAATGTATTCTCTAAAGATCCATCTAAATTTAAGAAAAAAGACTAAAAAACATTAAGTTGTTAGAATCATCAATTATTTTCAGTTTTTGGAAACATACAGTATTTCAGTTAAACAGTATCATTTGACTCTTAGCTATGAAATAATCAGTTTTAAACTCTTTTTCTTTTTTTTTATAAAGTCAATTTTTAAAATATTTGTAAAAGTTAGTAAATCCAACTTGTACTATTCCATTCCCTGTTCTTTCTAGTTCATTTATTAAAGTGTTTGTTTATGATTCTCAATCTCTTTGGTTTTCAATTTCTCTTTTTATTCACTCTTGTTTTGGCATCATCTTTTGAACTATATTTTATTGAATTCGTGTTCTTTTGTTCTCCTAAAATGCCAATGACTAGTAGGAAAATTTTCTTCTTCTCCTTGGTTTTGTTATTTTTTATATTATGATCTTTATCTTTTTTGCATAGTATTCTGTCATGTTTATGGTGTATTCATAGTTGACATGTCTTTTTTCTTTATCTTGCTCATGCTTAAATTGTCAAGAACTTTTCTGTGTTCTGATATGGTACAGTGAATTTTCCTTGATAAACATTTTTTATTATTTGAAACCTGTTTGCCTTCTCCTCTGAGCAGCAGTAGCTTGGGTAGGTATTGCTTTCTAACCACCTACATAGCCTAGGGCAGCAGGGTGGGTATAGAGGTCGGGAAGAATTCCCTGGGGCTGTATGCCCCTTTTAGTGTCCTGCATGCACCCAGGGTTCACTTTACCTAGTCTTGTGTATACCCTAATTCCTTGGAGTATTACTTTTGGCCTTTTATTTGTTCTACCAATACAGTAGAAAATGACCAACCCTGATGAATCTTACTTCCTCTCTAAAGATTCTTCAGTAATGCAGGCTTCTACTCAGGAAGGTTTTACTTTTCTTTGGCCTGTCTGTTCACTTCATTGGTCTCTCAAGTTATTTCCAAGTGGTGTGGTATTAGCGAAAAATTCTCAGGATTTGGTGAGTTGTCTTTTCTCTATATGTGTTTTCATGTGTAAAAGGGAAAGTTAGGTGAACCTGACCAAAATCATCATTTCTCCACCTGTTGCCCTGTTTCTACTTTTAAAAAATTACTGTGCAATGTCCTATTTCCTTTACTGTTTGATTAATTTTTATCTTTTGTTCATGTGGTTATAAGATGGAATAAATAGATTTCTGCGTTCAGATTTCACTCCACCATCTTTACTTGGACTTATTTTTTTCCCCAGTAAACTTTTTTTAGAATACTTTTAGATTTACAGAAAAGTTTTGAAGATAGTACAGAGTTCCCATATGACCTCTTCACCCAGTTTTCCTTATTGTTAATGTCTTAACATTACCTTCGTATATATATCATATGAGAGAGAGCAGCATTATAACGTAACTAGTAACTAAACTTCACCCTTTATTCAGATTTCACTGATTTTTTTCGTAATGTCCTTTCTATGTTTCAAGATTCTATCCAGGGTTCCATATATACTTAGTTGCTATGTCTCCTTTGCTTACTCTAGTCTGTGAACATTTTCTCAGACTTCTCTTATTTTTGATGACCTTGACAGTTTTCTGGAGTAGTGGGTCAGGTATTTTATAGAATGTCTCACAATTTGGAGTTTTCTGATGTTTTTCTTATGGTTAGACTGATGTATTGGTTTTTTGGGACAAAGAGTACAGGAGTGAAGTGCCTGTACTCTTTGTCCCAAAATGATTCTCATCATCACATTATTTCAAGGTTATATGTTGTCAGTGTGACTTACACCAACGATGCTAATCTTGATCACCTGGTCAAAGTAGTGTTTGCCATGTTTCTTTCTCCACAGTAAAATTACTTACACATATTGCCCTTTCATATTCTACTCTTTGAAGCAAATCACTTAAGTGCAGCGCAGATTCAAGGAAGGAAGAGAAGAGGTAGCCTGGGAGGTTAATTAAGCTTTACTTCCCTCAGAGAAGAATATCTACATAAATTATTTGTAATTCTTCAGTACAAGAGATCTGTCTCTTCTCCTTCATTCATTTGTTTATTTAGTTATTTATATCAATATGACTCAATATTCATTTAATACGTTGGGTTATAACATATTAACTCCAGTTTGTTGCTTGGAGTATTCCATCTTTGGCCTTTGGAAACTCTTTCAGTTGCTTCTTTTATCCATTTGACGTGTCCTCATCCTTTTGATTTTTGAACACTTTACTTTTTGGTACTACGAGATGCTCCGGGGTCATGTTCTATAGGGATGTATTGAGATGTCCCCCACCCCTAGAATCAGCCATTTCTCAAAGGTGCCCTGGTCCCTTTTATTGGAAAATGGTATTAGAAACCAAGATCAGGAGGCCAGGTGTGCTCATTGTTGCTGGGTATGACTACTCCTAGGCCTAATGAGGAGAAAGAGCTAGGAAATAAATGTATGTATACTAACTAATGTATATACACGTTTCTGTAATTATTTATGTATCTATCCATTTGTATCTTTCTTAAGCTAAACCTGAATTCATAATGTCTTTGATTCTAATCCAGTACCATATAATTCATTCTAGCTTTCCCCTTGTTTCCCGTATGTAATTTCCCTCTACAACAGTAAGAAACTTGGCTCCCACCCCACACCATCCATTGACTTATTTTTCTACTTCGGTATACATTATAATGCTTTTAGAAGCATTAACACATACCTCCATGAGAAACAACTTTACCAACCAGAGTACACCGTTTATATATAGTTCCTTTAGTCAAGTCTTGTAGTTTCCAGTCAAAATACCACTTTGCAAAGTTACTTAGATTGGCTTATTTGTTTTACGTACCTCCTTAAGTGAGGTTATGCCATATATTTCTAATGTGTCAGGCTTTCTTTCACAGTCTGCATCCTATCCTAGAATCCTCTGATCTCGTGATTTTTTAAAAATTTTTTGGCAATTTTGAATAAAGTTTCTATAAGCATTCTCATACAGGTTTTTGTGTGGGCATATGTTTCAAGTCAGTTGGTTAAACCTAGTAGCTTAATTGGTAGGACTTACGTTAAATCTGTGTTAACTTTGGGAGGAACTGCCAGACTTTCTTCCATAGTGGCTGTACCATTTTGCATTCATACCAGCAGTGAATCAGAGTTCTTGTTGCTCTCCATCTTTACCAGCACTTGAAATTGTTATTTTTGTTTTGTTTTGTTTCTTATTTTGGACGTTAGCCAATCTCTGGTGACAAATGATATTGAGCATCTTTTTATGTTTACTTGCCATCTTTATATCTTCTTGGGTAAAGTGTCGGTTCATATATTTGACCAGGTTTTCAAATTGGATTGTTTGTTTTCTTGTTAATTTTTAGATTTCTTTATATTTCTGGATTAAGTCCTTTATCAAATAGTTGATTTTCAAATATTTTCTTAGAGTTTATGTATTTTTTTAAATTCTTTTAGCATTGTGTTTAGCAGAACATTACTTTTCAATTTTGATAAAATTTAATTTATTGATTTCTTTTTTCTTTCATAGATTGTACTTTTGCTATTGAATCTAAAACTCTTTGATTGTCATAGTAAGGTAACAGATTTTTCTTCTGTGTTTTTTTCTAAAAGTTATAAATGTTATATTTTACATTTAGGTCAGTAATCCATTTTGAGTTCATTTTTGTATAAGGTACGTGGTACTTGTGAAGATTTTTGTTGTTTTTTGCATATGGACATCCATTTATTCCAGCACCATTTGTTGAAAAGGATATCATTTCTCCATTAAATTTTCTTCGTACCTTTGTCAAAAATCAGTTGACTATATTTGCATGAGTTAATTACTGGACTTTCTGTTCTGTTCCATTGATCTATGTGTCTATCCCTTTGCCAATACCATACAGTCATTCTTATTTTTCAACTGGAGTTGACATTCAATATTATTTTATATTTGTTTCAGATACAACATAGTGGTTAGACATTTATATAACTTATGAAGTGATCCCCTCAATTAGTATAGTACCTACCTGGCACTATACATAGTTATTACAGTATTATTGACTGTATTCCTTATGCCATACTTCCTCTCTGTGACTATTTTCTAACTACCAATTTGTATGTCTTAATCCCTTTACTTTTCTTAACCAGCCTCCAACCCCCTTCCCATGTGGCAATCATATTTGTTCTCTGTCTATGAGTGTGTTTTCATTTTGTTCGTTTATTTTGTTCTTTAAATTCCAAATGTAAGTGAAATCATATGGTATTTGTCTTTCTCTGTATGACTTATTTCACTTAGCATAATACCGTTTAGGTCCATCCATATAGTTGAAAATGTTAAGGTTTCATTTTTTTTCTTGACTCAGTAATATTTCATTACACACACACACACACACACACACACACACACACACACACACACACACCCCACAACTTCTTTATTTAATCATCTATTGATGGGCACTTAGGTTGCTTCCATATCTTGGCTGTTGTAAATAGCACCGCAGTGAGCATAGGGGTGCTTTTCAAATTAGTATTTTGGTTTTCTTCAGATAAATACCCAGAAGTAGAATTGCTGGGTCATAAGGTAGTTCTGTTTTGAATTTTTGAAGGAACCTGAAAACTGTTTACCATAGTAGTTGTACCGACTTGCAGTCCCACCAACAGTGTATGAGAGTTTACTTTTCTCCACATCGTTACCAATGCTTGTTGTTTTTTGATTTATGGCTATCCATTCTGATATCTTTTTTTTCTGAGGTGATATCTCATTGTGGTTTTGCATTTCTCTGATTATTAGTTAACATTGAGCATCTTTTCATATGTCTGTTGGCCATTTGTGTGTCCTTTTTGGAGAAATGCCTATTCAGGTCCTCTGACCATTTTTTAATTGGGTTGTTTGTCTTTTTGATGTTGAGTTGTATGAGTTTTTTATAAATTTTGGATATTAACCCCTTATCAGATGTATCATAGGCAATATCTTTTCCCATTCGATGGGCCGTCTTTTTGTTTTATTGATGGTTTCCTTTGCTTTGCAAAAACTTTTTAGTTTGATGCAGTCCCATTTGTTTATTTTTCTTTTCCCTCACCCGAGAAAATATATCAGAAAAAATATCATACTAAGAGCAATATCAGAGAGGTTACTGCCTGTGTTTTCTTCTAGGAGTTTTATGATTTGGGGTCTTATATTTAAGTCTTTAATTCATTTCAAGTTTGTTCTTATATATGGTGTAAGTAGGTGGTCCAGTTTCATTTTTTTGTATGTATCTGTCCAGTGTTACCAACACCATTTATTAAATAGACTGCCTTTACCCCATTATGTTTTCTTGCCTCCTTTGTCATGGATTAAAGGACTACGCAGGTGTGGATTTATCTCTGAACTCTCTATTCTGTTCCATTGATCTCTGTGTCTGTTTTTATGCCAGTACCTTGCTGTTTTGATTATTATTGGCTTGTAGTATAGTTTGGTATTAGGTAGTGTGATACCTCCTCCAACTTTGTTCTTTTTCAGGATTGCCGTGGCTATTTGGGGTCTTTTATGGTTCCATATAAATTTTAGGATTATTTGTTCTAGTTCTGTCAAAAATTTTGTTGGTATTTTCATAGGAATTTACTTAAATCTATAGATTGCTTTAGGTAGTATGAACATTTTAACGGTTAATTATTTCTGTCCATGAGCACAGTATTGTGTATTCTTCCATTTATTTAAATATTCATTTTCTTTCTTCGATTACATAATTTTCAAGAACAGGTCTTTTACCTCCTCGGATAAATTTATTCCTAGGTATTTTATTGTTTTTGATGAAATCGTAAATGGGATTTTGTTAATTTCTCTCGTGTTAATTCATTATTGGTGTATAAGAATGCTACTAATTTCTGAATATTAATTTTGAATTCTGCTACTTTACTGAATTCATTTATCAGTTCTGAAATAATTTTTGCTGGAATCTTTAGGGGTCTCTGTATATCATATAATGTTCTCTGCAAAAAATGAGTGTTTTACTTCTTCCTTTCCAATTTGGACACCTTTTATTTATTTTACTTGCCTGATTGCTGTGGCTAGGACTTCCAACATTATGTTGAAAAAAAGTAGTAAAAGTAGACATCCTTATCTTATTCCTGATCTTAAGGAAAACACTTTTAGCTTTTTCCCCTTGAGTATTATGTTAGCTATGGGTTTATTGTCATCTGTGGCCTTTATTATGTTGAAATATGTTCCCTCCATTCCCACTTTGCTGAGAGCTTTTATCATAAATGGATGCTGGATTTTGTCAAATGCTTTTTTTGCATCTATTAATATAATTATATGATTTTTATCCTTCATTTTGTTTATTTGGTGTATCACATTAATTGATTTGTAGATATTGAACCAAACTTGCATCCCAGAAATAAATCCCACTTGATCATGGTGTGGATATGTTTAATGTATTGCTGATTTCACTTTCCTACTGTTTTTTTTGTGGATTTTTGCATCTATATTCACTAGGGATATTGGTCTATGATTTTGCTTTGTAATGTCTTTGTCTGGTTTTGGAATCAGGATAATACTGGCCTCATAAAATGAGGTTGAGAGTCTTCCCTCTCCTTGAATTTTTTGGAATCATTGAGAAGGATAGGTGTTAATTCTTCTTTGAGTATTTGGTAAAATTCACCTGTGAAGCCATCTGGTTCAGGGCTTTTGGTTTTGGTGGGTTCTTTGTTTACTTATTCGATTTTGTTAGCAGTAATCAACTGGTTCAAATTTTTTGTTTCTTCTTGACGCAGTCTTCGAAGAATGTATGTTTCTAGGAATGTATTCATTTCTTCAATATTGTCTAATTTGTTGGCATACAATTGCTTGTAGCATTATCTTATACGCTTTGTATTTCTGGGGTGTCAACTCTCACTTCTCTTTCATTTCTGATTTTGCTTATTTGGGTCATCTCTTTTTTTCTTGATGAATCTGGTTAAGATTTATCAGTTTTGTTTATCTTCTCAAAGAACCAGCCCTTGGTTTCATCGATCTTTCGTAGTGTTTTTTTAGACTCTATTTTATTTATGTCTACTCTGATCTTTATTATTTCTACTCACATTGGACTTTGTTTGCTGTTGTTTTTTTAATTCCTTTAGGTGTAAGTTTAGATTGTTTGAGATTTTTCTTGTTTCTGTAGGTAGGCCTGTATTGCTATAAACTTCCCTCTTAGGAATGGTTTTGCTGTGTCCCATAGATTTTGAGTCAATGTGTTTTCATTTTCATTTGTCTCAACATAATTTCTGATTTTTTCTTTGATCTCATTGTTAACCCATTCATTGCTTACTAGCATGTTATTTAGCCTCCAGGTGTTTGTGTATTTTTCACTTTTTTTCTTGTAGTCGATTTCTAGTTTCATATTATTGTGGTCAGAGAAGACACTTGATATGATTTCAGTCTTCTTAAATTTATTGAGACATGTTTTGTGGCCTAACATGTGGTCTTTCTTGGAAAATGTTCCATTTGCAATTGAGAAGAATGTTTATTATGCTGCTTTGGGGTGAAATGTCAGTCGACATTTGCTTTATATATTTAGGTGCTCCTATGTTAGGTACATAAATGTTTATTACGGTTACGTCTTCTTGTTGGATTTACTCCTTTATTATTTTGTAATGTCCTTCTTTGTCACTTATTATAGCCTTCATTTTAAAGTCTATTTTGTCTGCTATAAGTATTACTATTCCAGCTTTTTTTTTTTTTCATTTTTATTTGCATGAAATGTCTTTCCCATCCCTTTACTTTCAGTCTGTGTGCGTCTTTCAATCTGAAGTGGGTCTCTTGTAGACAGTATATGTATTGGTCTTGTTTTCTTATCTATTCAACTACTCTATGTCTTTTGATTGAAACATTTAATCTATTTACATTTAAAGTGATAATTGATAGGTACATAGTTATTGCCATTTTATTATTCATATTTATTTCCACCCCTCCCCCTTCCTTTTCTTAAAGAAGTCCCTTTAAAATTTCTTGTAATATTGGTTTGAGGGTGGTGAATTCCTTCAGCTTTTGCTTATCAGGGAAGCTCTTCATCTTACCTTCAATTTTGATTGATAGTTTTGCCGGGTATAGTAGTCTTGGTTGTATTTCCTTTATTTTCATCATTTTGAATATTTCTTGCCAGTCTCTTATGGCCTATAAAATTTCTGTTGAAAAATAAGTTGACAGTCTTATGGGAGCTCCCTTGGAGGTAACTAATGCTTTGTTCTTGATGCTTTAAGATTCTCTTTGTTTAATCTTTGGCATTTTAATTACGATGTGTCTTGTTGTGGGCCTCTTTGAGTTCATCTTGTCTGAGATTCTCTGTGCTTCCTGGACCGTATGTCTGTTTTCTTTGCCAGGTTATGGAAGTTTTCAGTCATTATTTTTTCAAATGAGTTTTCAGTTCCTTGCTTTCTCTGTTCTCCTTCTGGTACCCTTATAATGCAAATGTTGTTACACTTGATGTTGTCTCAGGAGTCCCTTAAACTTTCCTTAGTTTCTGAATAATTTTTTCTTGTTTTCTGTTCCCATTGGGTGTTTTCTGCTACTTTTTCTTCCAGATCGCTAATTTGAACCTCTGCTTCATCTAATCTACTGTTGATTTCTTCTAGTGTAGTCTTCGTTTCAGTTATTGTATTCTTCATTTCTGACTGTATTTTTAATGGTTTCTTTGTCCTTTTTTTATGTTTATTATCTCTTTGTTGAAGTTCTCACTGAGATCATCAATTTTTCCTTTAAGTTCATTGAACATCTTTATAACCAGCAATTTGATCTCTATATCTGGTAGATTGCTTGCCTTTATTTCATTTAGTTTTGTTTTCTGGAGTTTTTTCCTGTTCTTTCATTTGGACATGTTTTTTTGTTTTCTCAGTTTGGCTTCTTTATTTTTTTTTTTTGTATTAGATAGATCTGGTATGTCATTCTGTTTTGGCCGGGTGGCCTTATGTATTAGGTGTCCTGTGTGGCTTATTGGTACATTCTGCCTGAACACCTGCGCTGGGTGCTCCAGGAGTATCCCTTGTGTAGGTTGTCTGTGCTCTCCTATTGTAGTTGATCCTTGATTTCTATTGGCACGTCAGTGGGTGGGATTGACTCTCAGGCTGACTGGCGGTGAGGATTCACCACACCCACAGGGTATAAGCTGCTTTGTGGGGATTGACCTCATGGAGTGAGATTCACCCCAGTGTGTTCACACCCTTTTGGTGTGCCTCTTATGGGGCTAATCAGGCGGTGTTCTGTTGTGGTCTGATGCCAGGCTCCAGGTGTATTGGTTCTGGGGCCCCTTGGGAGGGGCTCCCATGCAGTTGTGGCCTGTGACCAGCATGGAGCTACCTGGTAGAAGCTACAAAGCTCTTTGCAGCTGGTCACTCATTGTGTTGGTACTAGAGGCACATAGAAGAAGCCAAGCTGTGAACCTGAGCCAGCTGCACCAGCTCGAGCCTGGAGAAGCTCAGCAGAAGGCCCAAGGCACCCAAAGTCCTTAGGCTTCTGCTGGCTGCTCGTAAGGCTCAGCAACTGAATGAACCTCAGGTGATACTTGAATTGGGTGAGGCAGGATCCCAGGAAGTCACCAGGGTGGCTCAAGTAGTTTTTATCAGGTTAGTGCAAATTCAGATATTGTGCCAATGCTGCTGAGCCTGTGGCCATTTGCAAATGTCTTAAATCTCACTGAGGCTATTCACTGCCCACCTTGGGCCTGCAGACCCCAAGATTTGTTCACAAATCTACAGCTCCAGCTGGGGCTGGTTGCCTACCATCGGAATGGTAATTGTCTTCGGAGGCGCTCAGGAGCCAAGGCCTGTTGACTGCTGCTGAAAGAGCCTCCTACTAAGATGCCAAGGTGTGACTGGTTACCTGGCCAAGAATATGCCTCTGGAAGTTTGAGAGTTGGTTGGGGTGGGGTTCCAGAGAGTCACCAGGGTAAGCAAGCAGAGTTTACCAGGCCAATGCAGATTCAGATTTGGCCGTGTTGCGGGGAAGGCTCAACTCTGGCGAGATGGCACCCGCCTATAGGCTGCACAAGAGGAGGGTTCAACGCAGGGATAATGGCAGCTTTCCCTCCAACCCTCACCCTGAAACCACACAACTCAGTCTTTTCTTATATGTCTCTGGTGCCCCTGGAGCTCCTGTCTCTCTGCTTGAGAGTGAGTCTGTACATAGGCCCTTTAAAGGGATATCTGGGTTTCCAGCCTTCTGTCTCACCTGAACAGACAGAATCCCCACTGATTTTTACTGCTAGATTTGGTGGGGACTTCTTTTCCTGGCATTCAAACTCTGGGCTGGGAAGCCCTAGTGTGGGGCTGTGGCCCTTTGCTACTCCAGGGGGACCTTTGCAGCCCATTTCACATCTCTTCCCCTTCTTCCAGCCTCAATGTCGTCTCTTCTTTATATCCTTAGTAACAGTAGTTATGTTCAGCTAGTCTTCAGATGGTTTTTCAGGTTGATTGTTCTATAATTTGATTGTAATTTTAATGTGGTCATGGGAGGTGGCAAGCACAGCAGTAACCTACTCTACCATCTTGACCAGAACTCCCAAACTGTGAAGTCTCACACAGTCTTAATTACTGAATCTTTATAGTAAGTCTCAAAATTGGATAATATCAGTCCTCTACTTTTGCTTGTTTATTGTAGAATAGTTTTGGCTATTCTAGTACCTGTGCTCTGCCATATATATTTTAGAATCAGTTTGCTTTTATCTACAAAAACAGTTGCTGGAACCAGATGTTTTTAAACATTCTTTTCAAAGTAGATACTTTTTTTTCTTTCAGTATTGCCTCCACTCTAACTTTATAACTCTTCTTAGGGGATTTTCAAGTACTGTTTCATTCAGTTTGTCAACTGCCACACCGTACTATATTTACATGTAATTTATGACCATAAATCTTGTTACCTTATTGATCACCAATTTTATTTATGAAATTTGCTTTTAAATAGATTTTATTGATTTTCAGAAATGAAATTTACTCCCAAAAGATAACATCTGTTTTTTCATACAATAACACAACTCATTGAGGTAGGTGATATTCATGTTTTATAAGTGAAAAAACTTCGAGTGGTTGACTGGTAGCTCAAAGAGTCAGAGTCAGTCAATTACACATTACAGGACTTGGTCTATCTCAGACTTACACAGGCAACTCAAACTTAGCAACTAAAATGGAATTTATAATGTATTAATTCATTCTTAAAACTGTGTTCTTCGTGGTCCCTATCCTAATCAGTGGCACAACCATCTACCTATATATCCAAACTGAAACTTTTTTATCAGAACCCTGATTAAATTAGTCTTCTTCGTTTTTTTCATTCTGTCTTTTTAATTGATGTGTCTCAATTGAACTTATCTTTCTTTAATTTTTTTTACCCCCATTGCCCATCTACTTTAATTTGTACATGTATTTGTTACAGTTTTTATTACAATATATTAAAATTAGGATTTCTTAAGTAGAGCCTTTTTCATTTTGTTCTTTGTAGCTTTTGTTCTAAGGGAGAAATGAGAAAAGAAAAGGAAAACACTCAATCCCAAACCTTTTCTTTTAGTTAATTAATTTATTCAATAAATATTTATTGAATATATATTATGTGTCAGGTACAGTTCTATTTGCTCAGAACACAGCATTATTGTCCCAGTTTAGTTAAGAAGATAGACATTAAGTAAATAATTACATAAATACTTAAAATAATATTAACCGATGCAATCAATTATTGGTTTCTAGGAACAGTTTATAGTCAGATCTTACGATATTATAATCTAGGGGTACAGGTGGAGGGATCGGGAAGAACCATACATAAGAAGGAAGACTAACAACAACAAAGATTAATATGTTAGCATCATTTTAAATGGCACTGTGGAGGTTTCTTTCTACTCAGCTGAAGTCTGTGGGTTCTGAACTTTCAATGGTGTATTTTAAACTAAATCCTTGTTAAGATAAAACCGGTTTATAACAGCTTTAGTTGATGGAAAGGCACATTCGGAAGATTAAGTATAGGTTGACATTATAAATAGATTATTTCACATCTATTTTTGTTTTCATTCCTTGTTTTTTCTTCCTATAATCTTTAAATTCCTTCTGTCTTTTTTCTCTTTGCCACTTCTGACTTAACTTTGCATCTTTCTGTATAATGTCTATCTTGTCTTATTACTCTACCACTTCTCTGCCTTCCCTTACCCCTTGAATCTTCAGTGCTTTTGTCTTTTTTACTTTTATCCACAAATAGGAAAAAAGTAAAAAGAATTCAAGTTAAAATGACTTACATATACATACTAACATAGACAAGTTTGCGTATGTATATTCTAACTTTTGAGAACACGATACATTTTTTCAGTCTCTTTGTTGTTGGTATATTTTTTAACATATTAAAGATGGCACTATATAAAAATGAGACTTAGAGAGTAAAAACAAACAATTTATAATTTTCTGATTAGCCTATCACTAGTTCTTTTTATCATTTGAGGGCAAAGTTTAGCTTATTCCCATGGAACTGGTGAATGACTATAGGTTCAGAAAAGAAAGACATAAAAGACATGATATCGAGTGATTTAGGGATAAATCAAGAAATGTGACATTTCATACATGGGTCTTTTCACTTAGAGTGCAAGGTTGTCAGTCATAAGTTGCATGGTATAGGAAATCAATTGAAGCTTGAGCCCATGGACATTTACTTCAGCAAAATTCTTACTAATTATCATGACTGTGTCTAGTTACACTGTTGTAGGCATAAATTAGAGTTTATAAAAGGTTGAGGTTCTTTTGTGTAATTGTAAACCTTATATTAATGATATATAATTTATAGTTTCTCAGTTATATTTTGAATAACACTATTCTTTATTAAAGCAGTGAAGTTTTATATGCTATATATGCTACTAGTAAGCCTTAAACCTAAAAAGTCATTTTATATGGAAAATTGAATATCCTATATAGCTGATTTAAAATGTCTTATGTTTTTCTAAAGATTGATTTTTTTGGTCTAATTTTTATGTTTTCTTAAGTAATACATTTAAGTGATATGGTAGGATTGAATTTAACTTTCTGAAAACTGCTTTTTTTGATGACTAATCTTTAACTAGATATTGAATGATCCAGCTCAGGAAAACATGTCAAATATACTGAATTGGCACTTACAGAGTATTAACATCAAAGATCTGGTCTCATTTTTTAATGTTCTATATCAGTGATCAGCAAAGAAGGACCTATCGCCTGTTTTTGTAAATAAAGTTTTATTGGAACACAGCCACACTTGTTTATGTGTCTGTTACCTGTGCATGTTTTTACACTACAAAGGCAGGGTTTAGTAGCTGTGACAGTGAACATACGGCAAAGTCTAAAATACTGTCTGATCCTTTATAGAAAAAGTTTGCTGATCTCTGCTCTGTATAATCTAGTTGAGATTAAATTATGGCGTAGTTGATCTTTGATATCTGTACAAGTATTCCCTGAGACTTTTAAAGGAATACAAGTAGAGAAATACAAGTATTGGCTTTTTCTCTTTCCAAATTCATGTTTGTATCAAACTTGTTTCTGTGTAAATTTTCAAGTGTCAAGTTAATCATTTGTTTATTAGTTTATTTTTCCCTTAATGATCATTTATTACTATACTTACTTCAATTATAAATTCTAATAATAAAGCAAAATTGTGATCCAGATGCTAAGTGGTTGACTTGGATTATTAATGCCCTGCATGTCAGACTTGGCATTGTTACCAAACCTGTTTCAGATTCATTCATCAAAAGGATAAATCCCGACATTTTATGTACTTTTAAGGGCAATCACATACATTATTTATAGTCTTAATATTAAATTCATGTGCTAAAGATTTAGTATAATCTTTAATAAGAAAATTTGATTTTAATTTTTAAAACATTGTATTTGTTAGTGAGGAATTTTAATATTAGACTAAATTCAATTATCTTAACCATATCCTGTTAAAAAATGCTAATTTAAAGCATTGAAATGCTTTCCTTTTCTCTATTAAAATAAAAATTCTTCACATTGCAGTACATGAGAAAAACCTAAAAGTATTATATAGAAAACCACACACTTTTTGTTGTGTTGATTATTTGGAATACACATATTAGGTAACCTGCCTATACTGTTATTTTCTTCCTGATCATATGTAATTCTTTGAAATGGAAAAGGGAAATTTATAACCTTGAGAACTAAATTTTTTTTTGCAAAAGTTCCCAGTAACCTACCAATCTAAATGTTTAATTTTCATGTATCTTTTCATATTTTAAATGATCAAGTTTAATAAATTAATTATGGAGTTTATAAAAATTTAAACTGAATCTTCTTTGGCAGTTGCCATAATCAACTCTTAGTTTTATTTCATCCAAAAAGAACATCAAGGTAAATATTCCTCACATATATGGCTTCCTTTAAAATCATATTAAGCCAACTGATGCTTAAATGCCACTGATGTTCTTCACATACTTTTACCTGATCATAAATAAGTGTAAGAATTTTGTTATCTTATACTTTTCTACTGTGTTTTTTAATTGAGTAAAAAAGAAGTGATTATCTTCATAGTTCTTATAGAACAAGTTTTTTTATGAAGCAAGAGATTTGAAAACGATTTATTTTGGGAGAAAAAAGATAAAATATGAGAGTGTTTTTGCCCTTGTTGAAATGTGAATCCAAGTGGACATTAGTAGTTTAAAATACATTAAGTTTATGTAATTCAAAATTACCATACCTTCCTGTTAACTTATACTACTTAAATATGTGTCGGAATAGTTTTTTGATATGTTTATTTTATTCTGTTTAAAATACAATGTTCTAAAATTTATACTTTTTCTTCATCAATGTAGCTGTTTCATTGAACTGTAAGGTTTGGAAAAATTTTGTAACAAATTTATTAAGTGTCTTCTTTCATCTTTTCCTAGTATCGTGTGTCGGGGGCGGTAGGTGTTAAATGTTAACTCATAGAAACATAGAAATAGGGCTTGAAAAACCAGGAACCTGGATATCTAAAGTTTTTAGTTCAATTTTAAAAAAATTGAGGCCATTTCTAAAATTCACATCATTTAGAAATACTCATTATAGATTTTCATTTAATTTGCCCAATTTAGTGGTTGCCTAAATAATAGACGGTTTCTAAGATGGGTCATTTAAAGTTTTTTTTTTATGTTACCTCTACAGCATTTCTTCAATTCACCAACATTACCAATCATTTCAGTAAGCACTATAATTCTTATAAGACAGAATGCATTTTTGAGGGGAACCAATTTGCTTTCTTTGTCCTTAAATTGAATAATTCTGTGTATATTATGAAAAAGAGAAAATGACATTAGTCATCTAAAAATGTTCAGTTTTGGTCAGCCTTTCTATATAGTATACTTGTTTTAACAAATAAGTAGCAGCAGGAGATTTCAGGTCAAATGTAGTGATAATTATTTATCGCTGCTTTTGAGGTAACAGTTAAATTTTATAATAAAAATACTTGCCTTGTTTTATTTGTGATGATGTCCAAAAAACAGAGGAAGCACAGTTTCTGTTAAGCATTGAAAGTCCAGGAATAAATATAATGATGAGAATGAGTATGTCTATCACTGGGGAACTTTCTTCATCTAAGCACATATGAACAATTGATCCTTGTAGTCATATATAGCAGTAAACATTAATAACTTAACAGTCTGAAGTCAGTGCAGAAGATACGGAGCATTATTGAAAGATAGAGTCGAGCAGGTGGCACTTTAATATGTTCGGTGTCATGGTTGACTCTAAAGACTAGTCGAATGAAATTACTTGAGGTTCTAAAGATTTAAAAAGCGAACTCATTTTGCTGCACTAAGGAAATGCTACTGATCAGGCTTTCTGTGTCCCTTTTTTCTAGGCTAGAAAATATTAACCCTGAAGAAAATGACATGGTAAGCCATTCTCTGAGGAGATTTCTTGATGTCAGTCTTATATCTTAGAGGCTTAAGTTCAATTGAGTGGGTTTCAAGAACTAAGATGTGGGAAAAAGAAGAATTGACACACTAATAATGTACATCTTTGCTGCAATATGAAAATTCAATAACTTCACTCAGTCAATTTACAATTCACATGTGCCTATTAATTAAAACCCTATATTAAATAAAATATATTAAAACTTCATGTCTGACTAACATATAATGGTGTTGGTAGACATTACAGGACTTACTGAACAGAATAAACAATGCAGACACAGGCATAGCTATTCAGAAGAATGGAGCTATAATTGTGGATAGAATCTACAAGACCAAAGCATGTAAAAAGAGAATAACTGCAGAAGAAATGAATGCAGTGATAGAAGAACGGGATGCTGCTTTGTCTCAGGTAACTGACTATATCTGTAAAAGCATCTACTACCATTTCCCCCTCCTCTTTACCATTAAAAAATTACTTTCCCCACATATTCTTAATTTAAATGAGTTCTTAGCAGATAAGTAATACCACAATGATAGATGTATTAATCACGTTTTGTTATTCTTCAAAATGTCCTCGTTTCTTAATAAACTGTTAACCTGTCATAAAAAAAACATAGTTTTTTTATTTAAAATAATTACTCATATATGAGACATCTTGAGTCACAGTTTTGTGAGGACTGAGATTATGTCTTTTATTATTATTTTATTCCCAGTGCCTAATCCAGTGCCTTTTAGTAAGTACTGATAAATGAATCAAATTATTAGTGTATTCTTTTCTGACATCACACCTTACTGCTCTAACTGAAACCTAGTTGCCTCCCTGAGGCTACTGCTTCCGCTTCAGTCCTCTCAGGTAGTGATTGTATTTCCACCCAAAGCAGTTATACCAATGGACGTGAAGGCTTGTTCTTCATTAGTGTGTTTAGATTGTTGTTCCTTTTTTTCCTCTCTAAAGACCTTAGAAGCTTATGCATCAGATTTTACCACCCGGTACACACTCTTATGTTGCTTCCCTCATTTCTTAAGGATTTTAGGGTCCATTTCATTGTCCCTCTCTTCAGACTATGCCTTTCATGATTGATGATGATTTAAATATCTATGTAGATGATTCTTTCAACATCCCAGTGTCTCATCTTGAATTTCTCTCCTCCAGTCATCGTGTATTCTACACTTCTTCCGCTGTCACCCTATGGTCATATCCTGTTCTCGGTCATGGTCAGTCTCAATTTCAAGCATCCTACTTTCTGACCACCACTTACTATCTTTCCAGCTCACTTACTCTCAAACTCTGACTATAGCAAATTTTCAACTCCATTAGTATCTTTTCCATTGATCTTACTCCCTGTTTTCCTATCCCTCCAGCCTCTCATGTCCTCACTTCCCTGTTTATCTAGCTTAGGTTTCATGGCTCACTCTAATTATCAACAATTTGCATTTAATATGACCTTGGTTCTCTTGGCCCTCTCTTTGTCCTACTCACCTGGCAAAACCTAAGCTTTATAAATTTAACTTTCCGCCTCTCTACACTTTCACAGCTTTATATGGCAGGAGAATGTCACACAAGTTTGCCAAATGTACTTACCTTAAATTCATGGCTCCTGTCTTCAGATAGGCCCTTGGTGTTATCTGATAATCTTTTTGCTTTTTGTTAGTCCATCCTACTTCCCTTTAGAGGCCAATTTTCTCTTCTCCCTTCTTCTTAGGTACCCACCCTCCCCTAAGAAATGCTATCTCCACCGTTTCATCCACCAGCCCACCTGCATTTGCACCCGTATGCTCTGCCTTTTCCAGTTTCTGTCTTTCTTTTACTACATGCATGTGTTTAAGGACAACCTCTCTGTTTCCACAGTAGTTGACATCTTTTCTTGCCTGCGTAAGGTTATCACCTAACCAGTTGTCCCTTTTCTCTTCTACTTCATGCCGTGTTTCCTACTAGTTCATTTCTGTCACTATCTAAAATGCTTTATTATCTTCCATGGAAGCTGGGTGGAAGTTTTGGTTAAGCCTTAGTCTATTTGTGGTTTACTGCTGCATTTTTGTACTTCCCAAACTGAGAGCTGTGTATTCACTAGGGCCCTACTCCTGGCAGATCCTGTATTCTAGTGTTTGTCTCTTCAGCATTGTAAGACTGGAATACTCCATTATTCTTTTCAAAGAGTTTAGGGTTTAGCTTTTTAATTTCTCACTCTGTATAGGTCTGGGATTAACAAATGCCTTGAGGTGGCATTCTCAAATCTCAAATTTTGTCACTTCAGCTCTGTATAACTGCCAGAAGCATAGATAATTTCTCTGTCCGCCAGGAGTCCTCTGTGTAGTCAAAGCCTGATTTCTCAGCCCCTTGCCAATGCCTTGAATCTTTAAAACTCAGGCGGGAAATGACTGCACATCTTCAAATCTCCTCTCTCCAATTAACCCTTCTTAAGAATTTTAGTCGCTCATGTTATTGTCGTAGCAGCAGCCTTCTTATGTCTTTTAAACAGATGATTTTAAAATTTAATCTGGCTTTCCTTGTTTTGGGTTGGAGCATTATTCTGCCACAAATGATTCCATCCTATCTAGATGTGGAGATCTGACATTTATCTTCAGTTTAGAATGGGAAAAATTCCTTAAACTTTTAAAATGGGCAACTGTTTTTTACCACGTTGTACCCTACCAAGTGTATTCAGTCTTGGATCAACGTATTGTTGTAGAAGAGATAGCCAAAACTAATTTTATGTGCTTGGAAATAATCATAACATAAATTCAAACATTTGATTTTCTAACCATTTATTTTCTTGTTAACTAAGAATAAACACATAGAGCATAATTAAATATTGCTTGCCATTCGTTCCTTCTCCCTCTCTGTCCTTTGCCTATTGCCTCTCATAGTATAAAATATAAAGAAATCAATACTTGGTGGTATTTACCAACATGTCATTATTTAAAAATAGATATTTTCTATCACTGCAATATATTTATTAATCTCTATGTATGTATTTATTATGTTTTATGGAACAGTTCTTGTTTATTTTAATTTATATACTTGTCAAGCTTTCTGGCCCAAGTGGTATTCATTTTAATATTTATGTCATTACCAGCTTATAATTCTGAATGGAAACTTTTTGGCATGAATTTTTAAAAATAAGGTTTTTTATTTTGCAATAGTTTTAGATTTGCAGAAATGTTTCAAAGATAGCACAGTACAGAGTGCCCATGTGCCTTTTACCTAGTTTTGATTTCCCCTGAGTTTTGCCATTTCACATTACGTTTATCAAAATTAGGAAACCCACATTGGTACATTACTATTAATTTTAGACATTCTTCAGATTTTACCACTTTTTCAGTAAAGTCCTTCTGTTCTAAGATTCATCATGTCTCCCCAGTCTCCTCTGCCCTGTGACAGACAGCTTATTAGTCTTCCTTTTTTTTTACCGCCCATGCCTTTGAAGATACTGTTCAAATATTTTGTGGATTGTCTCTGACTTTGGGTTCATCTGACATTGTTCTTATGATTAGACTGAGATTTTGAGTTTTGGGAAAGAATTATGAGAAATTTCACCTTAATTTTAAAGCTGTTATTTGTATCAGATATTTTCTAATTTTACTATGTCTTCTGTGTGGTGCCCGTATAACTTTAATCCCATTCTATGTAGTTATTGGAAATCTTTAAATTCAGTGAGAACTTCTTGATTTCGATACATTTATTAACTTCCTTTATTTTTTAAATCAAGTTAAAATCATTCATTTACTTGAACTGGCCTTGTTAAAATCTTATCTTTTTTCAGATGAATCCCTATACTATTATTTATTCAAATTCTTCTTGTATATATTTTTCTATTACTTTTTTTAAGTTGAATTTATTGGGTGACATTGGTTA
The DNA here is from genome assembly GCF_000151845.1 of Pteropus vampyrus. Classification (NCBI taxonomy): domain Eukaryota; kingdom Metazoa; phylum Chordata; class Mammalia; order Chiroptera; family Pteropodidae; genus Pteropus; species Pteropus vampyrus. Next base: position 13,365,099 of record NW_011888791.1, on the reverse strand, counting down.
ATAAAATTATACAGGTTTCAAGTGTACAATTCAATAATATGTTATATATATATATTGCATTGTGTGTTTACCACCCAAAGTTAAATTTTCTTCCATCACCATATCCCCTTTAACTTTATCTACCTCCCCTTTCACCCCTTCCCTCTACTAACCATTAAACTGTTGTCTGTGTCTATGAGTTTCTGGTTGTCTCGTTTGTTGCTTTCAGTTTTATATCCCACATATGAGTGAAATACTTTTTCTGTCGGACTTATTTTGCTTAGCATGATAATCTCAAGATCCATCCATGTTGTTGCAAATGGCAATGTTTTATCTTTCCTTATGGCTGAGTAGTATTCCATTGTATATATGCACCACACATTTATCCAGTCATCTATCGAAGGGCACGTAGGTTGTTTCCATATCTTGGCCACTATGAATAATGCTGCTTTGAACATTAGGGGGCACATACTTTTACAGATAAATGTTTTTAAATTTGGGGGGTACATACCCAGAAGAGGGATTACTGGGTCATATGGTAATTCTATTCTTATTTTTTTGAGGAACCTCCATACTGTTTTCCATAATGGCTGTACCAATTTACATTCCCACCAGCAGTGTATGAGGGTTCCTTTTCCCCCACAACCTCTTTAACACTTGTTGTTACTTGTCTTGTTGATGATAGCCATTCTAACAGGTGTGAGGTAATATCTCATTGTGGTTTTGATTTGCATTTCTCTAATAGCTAGTGAAGTTGAGTATCTTTTCATATGTCTGTTGGCCATTTATGTGTTCTCTAGGGAGAAGTGTCTGTTCAGGTCCTCTGCCCATTTTTTAATTAGGTCGTTTTGTTGTTATTGTATTAGTGTTTTATATACTTTGGATATCAGGCCCTTATTGGAGGCATTGTTTGCAAATTCTTCTCCCATTCAGTTGGTTGCTTCTTTGTTTTGCTGATGGTTTCTTTTGCTGTGTAGGAGCTTTTTTGTTTGATATAGTTCATTCATTTAATTTTGCCTTTACTTCTCTTGCCTTTGAGGTCAAATTCATAAAATCCTGAAAGCCTTAATGTCTTTCATAAGGCGAATTAAAAGTTTTATGTTTAGCATTTGTTTGATAAAGTTCTCTTACCAACCAATCCTACATACTTTCTTTGTCATTTTTTTTTTTTTTGGCCCATTAATGCTCACATATTTTATTCAAATTATAGAAACATGTGTAATTAGAAGATAAAGCTAGAAACATTTTTTCCCACTAATTTTTCTGGGATTTTAAGTTTCATAGGACTGTAGAGGCTGTCCAGTTAAACCATCCACTTAATTGAGGAATCTTATCTATGATTAATTTTCAATTTATCCAAATATTCATTTCTTCTTAATGTCTAAACTTTGCACTAATATTGGCCTCAGTATTTGACTGATAAATTATATTGCATCAGATATATTCAAACATCTGTGTGACCAATAATGTCCTAAGTCATGCAGGCTAGTCTTAGAGGCTCAGTTGGATCCAGGTCAGAAACCAAGAAACAACAGAAGAATAATAGAACTAGCCAGGATTTGGCAATTTTATTAGCTTTTAGGGCTGACCTTATGGTGAACTACAGTAATTCAAATGACCACTTGAATTAGTCTGGGATATCCAGAGAAACGGAACCAAGAGGAGATAGAGATTTCATATAAGGAATTCATTCCTGCAATCCTGGAGGCTGAGATATCCAAAATCTGCAGTTGGTAAGCAAGATACCCAAGAGAATCAGTGGTATAGTTCCAGTCTGGCTCCAAAGGCCTGAGAACCAGGAGAGCCAATGATGTAAGTTCTGTTCCAAGTTCCAAATTCAGACGCAAGAGAAGACCACTATCTCATTTCAAAGACAGAGAAGAAATTCGTTCTTATTCAGCCTTTTATTCTATTCAGGCCTCTAGTGGATTGGATGAGGCTCTCTCACATTGGGAAGGGCAATCATTACTCCTCAGTCTACTGATTCAGATGTTAATCACATCCAGAAACATCTTCACAGAAACACCCAGAAATAATTTTTAATCCAATATCAGGGCATCTGGTGGCTCAGTCAAGTTTTCACATAAAATTAACCGTCACACCATTCATTCCTAGAGGTTTTAGATAAATTAGGCTAGTTTAGGCGAGTTTTGATTTCCAAGGGCATGCATAGATGGGCGGGGCCTAGCAGCAGGAGGTCTTGGGCCTCACTGATACTTGTAATTGATAGGATTACACTATAGAGATTGGCCCCTAGCTGATACCTGGTGCATAGGTGAGGGGCCCAGCCCTTGAGAGCTGAATAAATTAGGCATGGGAATGGGGATTGGAATATGGACATTAGCCAGATGGGCTAGGAGGTGTTGGTAAAATACAATAGGTTCAAAACACGAAAGCAAAGGCTTTGTCATAAAACTTGGAGTATAACAGGGATGAAGGGAGAAAGTGGTAAATTCTATATGTTTGAGATCCATTCCAGGCATAATGGATAAAATGCTATGGCTTTTGAGCTAAATTTCATTCCCACCTATTAATAAGAGTAAGACTTTATATTACCAGGCTTGATCATGATTAGGTCATGAACTGCAGTAACGTGAAAAGGAGGTTACAAGGTAAAAACTTAGAGTCAGAGCATAGGCAGGTAAGAACAGAAGCTAGCACTGTTTTCTCTTTCCCAGTTAAATATCTCGTCATCTTTCAACTTCAACCTTTCCCTGGGTTTCCTTTTACTTTGTTGTCTTCTAGATGTTAGTTTCCTGTCGTTGATCTATCAAAGCTGAACTAGTGATCATAAATTTCTGTTACCTGAACACCATGCAGAGAATCTTAACTCACCACTCTTTTTGGAAATGAGTTATTCCAAATATCTAAATTCAATATCAGCTTTTTTAATTTGTTCATTTTTGTTTATTGTTTCTGTTGTTAAAATATTTCTAAAACATTTTTCTACTTTCTTTAAACAAAATATAATTAATACATCTTTAATTTTTTCTGAAAATTTAGTTACTTTGTTTTTGTCAAATGCTATAATGAAAACTAAAGATCCCAAAGTCCTTCAGGTTCAGAGTTGACAAATACAAAAAAAACATAGTAAGACCAGGGATAATCATCAGGGTAATTAAAGAAATTCAGCTAAATATTTCACTAGTTAGGTTTTTTCTTTATAGCCTACAAGCTATACCAAACATCAAGCTCCAGCTCCAGCAAAATGAAAAATAAATTAAAAAGACAAACATGTGAATCTAATCTAGTCATATAATGAAGAAAATTCTGGGAAGACAGCTGAGCAATGTACAGAAAATACAGTTGATCTGTTGCTTTATGACTCTCCGCCTTTAAGCATGTTTTTCTTCGTTACTGGAACATGCTGCCTCTCTACTTGTTTCTCATTTGCCTACTGTTTTAAGGCTAATTTAAATATAATCTCTTCCATAAAGATCTTATGTGAAACAATATTGATAAATATCTGCTTTATGCCCACATTTTACCTTGTATCCTATTATCGTACTTGTCACACTGCATTATAATTAATTGATTTTATACCTTTCTTTCTTACTAGCATAAAGATAGGAATTGCTTTTCTTTTTCGGTGTCTATCACAATCCTTAGGATAGTGTCGGCACTTAATATATTTCTGTCGAAATAGAACTATTTCAAGATACACTGAACCAAAAGAAGTTAGTGAAATACTATTCATTCATTCATTCATTCATTCATTCATATTTTATTGAGTACTTATTATGTGCCTTGTGTTGGGAACTCATCAGTGATCTAAATATGGAAGGTTAATACTCTGTGGAACTTACATTTTATAATGGAAATATAGATAGTAAACAAACAAATGAATTTTCAGGTAATGATATGATGAAAATAAAAAGGTGATGGAGAGTGACTGCAATTGGTAGTAGAGTTGTCACTTTACATAGGGTGATCAAGGCAGGCCTCTTTGTCCACATGAATAGTAGAATTGGACTTGAAAGAAAAGGATCCAGCCACACAAAAGAGCATTCCATCATAAGAGATCAATACCCTGAGAGAAAGAATAAGCCTGCTGTGTTTAAGACACTGATATAAATATACCAAGCTTAAATGTGGTTTAAATACAAGAAATACAGTAGTAAGTATTGAAGTAGAAGAAATAGCAGCAAATAAATCTGTAAGGTATTGTAGGACATGGTAAGAAGTATAAATTTTAACTAAATGCAGAGGATATTGCAAGAGTCCAAGCAAAAGATGAAGCCAATAGTGGCTCAGAGGAGCAAGTGGAGATTTAGAGAAATAGACAGATTTGGGAAATATTTTAATAATACAGTAAATAGGCCATGAAAACAGATTGCACTTGGGCGTAACAGAGCAGAAAGAATTAGAGCTGTCTCTTGTATCTTGGCTCAAACACCGTTTAGATATTTGCTCCATTTATCGTGATAGACGAGTTTTTGGGAGGAGATCAACACATTTTGGGAGAGAAATTACATTCTCTCTTGGATGTGGTATATTTGAGATGATTCTTAGAAATTCAAATGGAAAAATTGAGCAGGCACATGGTTACTGCAACCATCAGCATATAGATAATTAAAGCTATAGGACTAGATGAAACTAAGGAAAGATTATTGAGAAAAAAAGAGAGCCTAGGACCAAGCTCTGCTGTGCGCCAACATTTAGCAGTTAGGCAAAGTAGGTGGAGCCCACAGAGGAGACTAGAAAGGATGGCAAATGAAGCAGAAAGAAACTGAGGGGAGTTTGGTGTCAGAGAAGGCAAGAGAACATGTTTGTAACAGATGAAAGTCATTATTTCCCTTGAATGGTGTTAAGAAGTCGAGCAAGGTGAAGATGGAATACAGTCGGCCTTCTGTATACATCAGTTCCTCACCCATGGAATCAACCAACTGCAGATAGAAAACATTTGGAAAAAAGTTACATTGTTGCTGCTGTATACTATGTAGTTAGGCCTATGATGGTTGTATGTGTACTGAAGAAGTACTGACTTTTATTCTTGCAATTCCCTACAACTATTTACATAGCATTTACATTGTATTAGTTATTATAAGTAATCTAGAGAGTATACAGGAAGACAGTATGTAGGTTACATGCAGATACTATGTAAGGGGACTGAGCACCTGGATTTTGGTATCTACAAGGGTCCAGGAACCAATCTGCCAAAGATACTGAAGGATGACTGTAGTTATTTTTAGATTTGATCATGTGGAAGACATTGAAGGCCTTGACAAAAGTCCTGGCTAGGAGAGAGGCCACACTGGAGTAGTTTGAGGAGAGAATGAAAAGAGAGGATGTGAAGACAGTGAATGTATACAACTTTTCCCCCCTGTAATGGAGGTAGAGATTTGGGTATTACATGGAGAGGGGGCTTATGGTATCAGGGAATGATTTTTTCTTTTTATTTAATGAGAGATTCTAGCATGTAGTTGGTATGTTGATGGAAATGAACCAGGAAAGAAGGAAAGGCGATTTTAAGGGAGATGAAAGATAATTGAAGTAGGAAAGTCTCAGAGTAGTTAAGTAGCTTGAGAGGGGATAAGATCTAGAACATAAGTAGAAGAGTTGTCTTTTGCTAGGAACGGGAAAACTACTTTAATTGTAACAGGAATATCAAAGAACTTGGATGGATGCATATACTGGCAAGTTGATAAGTTTAAAGGGTGTGGTGTCTGTCTCTTCCAGAATGGAAATGTTAATTTAGATTTTCAGTGTGATGGGTCATTGGATGGTGCTGAAGATTTGTAAGGAGGAGATAGTTTGAAATTGTTGTCTTAGTTTGTGCGTAAATGAACATAATTAGAGTAACGCAGGATTGCCAGACAGAGCAGAATGTCCACTTGAGAATTAGGGCAGTGAATTTAAAGTGAATTGAAACCTGTCAGGAAAGTTGCATGATTTCTTCAAGCAACATTCAGATCTTGAATATAGTGTGGTGTCATTGATCTTTGGTTTTAACTAGGGATGGAGTTTTAATAGTAAAAAAAAAAAAATGGGGTAAAAGGTTAGGGAGTCATTGCAGTGATGGGCCATGGACTCTCCCTTGCATAATAAGAAAGAGGAGTGATAAGTTATGCAGAAGGAACTGAGGAGAGTGTAGTATTACAGAAGGTAGGATCCTGGGCAGTAAAGAACTGGCAAGTCCATGTAGTAGAGATCTTTGTTTGTCTTAGAGAGTTGCTGTGAGTCATAGTTAAGAGAAAAGGACACCTGAAAGGAAGATTTGGAAGGTATTGCAAGTAGTAGGGTCAGTGTATTCCAGATACTTTTCTGTGTAATTTTTATATGGGTTTATGGGAGAAAAAAACTAAATGGTGGATATTTTACCACATAGTCAACAAGAAAGATCCAAAAGTGGTAAAAGAGAGGGAAAACATCTGAAGAAAAGATATAACTACTTTAGAAATTAGAAAATATTTCTCTGTTATACCAAGTACAGAAATTAAGGTGTGAGAAGATAAATATAATGCCACATATTTCAAGATCCAGAAGTCCATTTTAGAACATTCCTAATCTGGTTATGAATTTCTCATGATATTCTCTGTGACCAAAAGTCTCTGAAAAAGCAGATTGAGATTAGAGAGCATAACATAAACTATAATAAATCCACTTGGAGAGCAAACCTAAAATCTCGGCCAATGATGTAACGTCAAAGTTAACCTTCTACATTAGCAGAGGGAAAAGGTAACCTAGTTTCTTAACCTCTCTGTTAGTGTTGCCTTCCCTGTCTATCCCTTGTAATTTGCATAGTGTGTGGCATATAATAGATATAAGATAATGATTTGTTAAGTTATTACAAGTTTGGCAAAAAACTCATACCTGAAAAGAAAATAAATCATAATATTTAGAGTTTCATTTTTCAGAAAAAGTAGGAAGCACGTTTAACATTCTTTATTATAGTGACTGTAAAATTTTTATTAATTTTTTTCCCCTGTCAATTTGTTAATTTGCTTTCCTATCATACAGTTATTTGCCTGTGCATGTTTTTTAGCAGTCCATCTTGCTAAAATATCTTGTCGATATTTGATCTAATAACTTTTCATTTTATTACTAAAAAAATTTTACAGCTTTCTAAAATTATAGATAACTGGAAAGTACAGATAAGCAAGAAGGGAAAATGTGCTCATAAACTCATTTCCTATTAATAATCATATACAGATTCTTTGTCTTTTTTTCAATGCATATAATATCACATACCACTTGGTAACCTGATTTTTCACTTGATTTTATATTTTGTCTGCTATTATTATAATTTTATAATGTGGATATATTAAGATTTGGTGAACTCATCTGCCATTTGGAAGTGGGATTTCTGGGGGGTTTTTTTGTAGTGTAAACATTTTTATAGCTAAATTTTTATGTGTTTATTATCTTAAGGATAAGTCCTAGAAGTGTTTATTGTCTTAAGGATAAGTCCTAGAAGTGGAAATACTGGATCAAAGAATATAAACACTCTTAAATAAATAAGTTTTCTTAAATTACCATCTTAGAAAAATTGTGCCATGAAAGCATCTTCATTCTAAAGATGTGACTTTTTAAGAGGGACTGAATTTTCTCAGTAGCATACTTAATAGTTGTTTCATAAACAGTTATTTGGGCACACAAATTCAGATTGCAATGATTTTGTTTTTTCAGTATATATGATTTCATATGGAAAATTTTCAGTTAACATTTTAGTTGTTTATATTTATGCTAAATTTTAACTTCAAAAACAGAAGTACATGCAACCAAATAGTAAAATTATCTGCCATGCTTACACAGATATTTCAGAAAGAATGTAAAGGTATCTGAATATATCATTCACAGCAAAGTACTTCTCTTTAGTCCAACGTGTCAAGACTATTGAAATAACACTTGCATTCTCAACATAATGTATCACGGCTTTTACCATTTCGGAAATGACTCTGGCTGTGCGCATACATTTGCGTACAGGTTTGTTTGATTAATTGCTACTTGACTCATCTACCACAATACTAAGCTCCAGGATCACAAAAGGTCAGATTCCCAAACCACTTCCTAGAGTTAATTTAAATATTAATGTGGATACCTTGAAAAGATTCAGGGGAAGGTGGTTTTTATTGTTACTAGTAGCCTGTTTCAGTATTGTAATCCCTTGAAAAAATTTCCAAATTCATATATTAACTCATCATTAATATTATCTTGTGGTAAAAATATCATAATAATCTAATAAGTAGGTTAAAATATGTAATAAAATATTCTTTTAAGTTGTAATTTATTGGAAAACATTTTCAGGAAATAGGATTATAAATCACAAGTGTATTATAAGTGTGTTAGTTTAGTGATCATTACACATTGAGATTTTCATTGTTAACATGTTTACTTTTTATTTGTTTACAGTTTTGTTTTCAGATAAAATTTGCACACAGAAATAAAAGACATAAATTTTAAGTCCGCAATTTGATGAGTTTTGACAAATACCTACACCCATGTGACCACATCTTTATAAAGATACAGAACATTTCCATAACCCAAGAAAGTGTCCCTCATTTATTTCCCTTCTTTACCAATTATCTCTGCTTCATCCAAACAACTCTTCAAATGTTTTTAATCATAGCTTTATTCTGCTTATTCTAGAACTTCATGTAAGTGGAATTATGCAGGGACAGCAAAATTTTCATGATATTTATCCATGTTGTTCTTTGTATCAAGTAGTTTGTTCTTTTTGTTGATAAGTAATATTCCATTATATAATATTATAATTGTTATTTATTCTCTTAGACATTTGGAGCTGTCCAGTTTTTGATTGAGACTATGAGAATTCCTGTACAAGTCTTTTTGTAGACATATATTTTCATTCTCTTGGTTAAATATCTAAGAGTGGAATTGCTGGGTCATAAGGTTGATAAGTATTGATTTTTAAAGGAAATTAACAAATTGTTGGTTGAAGTTGCTATATCATTTACGCTCTCACCAGCAATCTGTGGGAGTTCTGATCACTCCATATACTAACCAGCGATTAGTGGTGGCAGTATTTTTAATTGTAGTGATTTTAGTATGTGTGTAGTGGCATATTATTGTGGTTTTAATTTGTATTTCCCAGTGAATAAAGATCTTGAACCTATTTTCATGTGCTTCTTGGCCATCATATCTTCCTTTTTGAACATCTGTTCAGTGCTTTTGCCTATCTTTTAATTGGGTGATTTAACTTTTTATTATTGATTTGTATGAGTTCTCTATATCTTCTAAAGTCTATTGTCAGATATATGCATTTAAGAAAATTTTCTCCCCATCTGCTTATTGCTTATTTATTTTCTTAATTCTATATGTTGATGCATAAAAGTTTTCAATTTTGCTAAAGTCTAATAAATCAATTTTTAAGTGTATCTTGTCTAAGAAATCTTTCCTTACCCCAGAATCATCCTATCAAACATACCATCCTATGTTTTCCTCTACAAGCTTTATTGTTTTAATTTTTACTTTATTATGTGATTTACTTTGAGTTAACTATTGTGTATGGTATAAAATAAAGATTGGCGTTCATTTTCTTAACAGGTTAGTATTCAGTCGTCCCCGCATTATTTATTTTAAAAGGTGGGTTTTTCCCCCCCGTTGAATGGTTTTGGTGCCATTTTTAAAAAATTAGTTGACCATGTTAGTATGTATCTGTTTATGGACATGCTGTTTTATTGTGATGATCTATTTGTCTATCATGTCAATGCTACCCTGCATTGCTTGCTATGAATTTTGATGTCAAGCAATGAAAGTCCTCCAACTTCATTCTTTTTCTAAGGTTGTTTTACTTATTATAGTTTCTTGCATTTTCCTATAAATATTAAAATCAGATTTCAAATTTCCATAAGAAGCCTGTTGGGATACGATTGGATTTTTAGATCACCGCAGTGGAAAGGGATTGAATCTTAACGAGTTTTAATTTTTCAATCTATGATATTTCTCACAATCTTCTTAGTATTAATAAATGTACCACATGGTTTAAATTGTAAGAATCTTAAAACAGTCAAATTCCATTTGCCTTCATCCTTTTGATATGCCGACATATATTTGTATATTTATTTTAATTCAAATAATAAATTGTCTTTCAGAGAAATTATGAGTAGTAAAAATATACTCTTCTATGTTTATCTATATATTCATCATTTTAGGTACTTTTTATTTCTTCATGTTAGACTGAATTTTCATTTTGTGCTATTTTCCTTAACTTGAATAACCTCTTTTCACATTTTCGTTCTTCCTTTCCTCTTTCCTCTGTCTCTTCCTCCCTCTCTTTTTCTTTTTTCTAATACACATCTGCTGTTGAGTTCAGTTCTCATTTATCTGAATATATCTTTATTTACCCTCATTTTTTAAAGATATATTCACTAGATATAGAAGAATATAATTCATAAGCTAGATATAAGGTACCCAGTGGGATCGCCTGTATTCCAGATGTATTCCTTTTACCCCTGTTGTATAGTAGCAACCTAGTTTCCCCCTCTGTGGTCAGGATCCATTACCCCAGCCAGTTGGTAACCTCCTTTCTAACGTCTTGATTCAGAGACAGAGGAACCCTAAGCAGCCAGGTGGCAGCTTCAACTTTTAGTTTAATGGAATTTTTGTTATGTCTCTAGATGGAAGTTTTTCCCTCTTTAGACCTAAGTCCAGTAGATTAGCAGAACTTCAGTTTGCCGAAATGGGAAGCAAAAATTTTGCTAGTAGATCACTAGGAGTAATAGTGAATGAAGCTATTCCCATCTCTACCCCTTGATTCCTGGACCTGTGACTACTGTCTGTGGATTAAAAAGTACCACATATCGTACTCTGATTTAGAGCATATACATTGTCATGGAGAATCTTACCCTCACCCTGGAAGGAATTGTCACCTAACTGGAACTATAACCAACTCTTCAGAAATCCATTTTACTCTTTTATCAAGCCAGCTGCATCGAGATAATGGGGAGTATGGGCCCATTGCCACACTTTGTTTGCTGCTGCTTAGTGAGAACAGTGTTGTGTGCAATCCCGTTGTAGTACAGGCATTCTGTAAGTCTTCATGGTTGTTTTCACATAAGCACTGCATTCAGGGAAGGCAAATCTATATTCAGAGGAAGTGTTTATTCCAGTAAGAACAGTAAAGAGCAATTTTAGGAAGTAAAAGGATATACGGTTGTTATCCAAGAGTAGAGTTTCGGAGTTAAGGATTACAGAGAACTAAGAACAAGATACTTGTTGTGGTCATTGTTCAAAGGTAGATTTTATTAGAATAAATGAGTCAGGAAATTGTGAGGCTAGAGTGTTGTTATAGGTGACTCTTGCTTTTTCCTAGCATGTTGGCTAGAAATTTTTTTTTTTTAATGTGGGAAAGTAACCTTGGTTGGTCATGAAAGCACAGATGAAAAGCAAGTCATTCAGATCAGTGCTTCTCAAACTATCTGTAGTGAAGGACCAGTTTTGTTTTGTTTTGCTTTGTTTTTTACAAAATTTTTAAAGTTATTTCTTTTCTTTTTTCTTTTTAATTAATTTAATTTTATGATGGCATTGGTTAACGAAATCCAGTAAGTTTCAGCTGTACACTTTGACAGTAAGGCATAGATATGTTTACACTGTGTGTTCACCTCCCATAGTTAGATTTCTTTCTGTCACCACGTATTTGACTCCCTTTACCCCACCTATCTCCCCCCCCTGAAGGACCAGTTTTTAAAAAATAATTTTCCAGTGTATTAGGGACCACGAGTTTTATAACATATAAGAAAAATGAATTATCAAAAAATAAAGTGAAAAAGTATATAAACATGCAAAATTCAGGCATACATTTTTTTTGTCATTGGACTCAACAGCCATAACATTGCTCTGTGAAATTTCTCTAAAGTGTTTAATTGCTTCCTCTGAATTTTAGTACTAGCTTCGTCAACAGTGTCAGTTTTGGACCAGTACTAGTCCCTGGACCACACACTCTAAATGGGTATGAGAAACTTGAAAAGTGAAAGAGTTATGGACTGCAGGATTAGTGGGTTGGAAATGACAGTTGGGAACCAGGAAAATGCAAGTCCTTAGTTCCTGCCTCCAAAGTAACAGCATGTGAAAGAAAGAGTACATCCTCCTAGAGAGGATTCAGAGGTGTCACTGGAAACGAGGTTTTTTAGTGAGCTGAGGAAATCGGATTAAGCTAAGAATATATGGAAGTATTTTAACAATGAAAACGTACAAGGAAAGTAGGTAAGAGAAACAGCTAAGCCAGAAGAAAAATGAGTTTTAGTTGACTTTAGGGGAGTTGAATATAATGTAGACTCTCTTTCACTGAGATTGCTCTTGTTAATCACTGCTAAATGGTTTGGATGATGTTCCTGACCTTGCATATGAACATCAGTAAAACAATGTCGAGAACATTTAAACAAACTTTTTTAAAGTGTAAATGACCGACTTCATTGAAAAACTGGGAAGTGTCTTGAGAACTGTCCCAAGTTTCCACAGCTTTTGTTACAGTAATCAACAAATTAGTCTATAGGTATTTACTCATTTTCTGTAGAGAATACTAGCTATCATATTTACATATTCAAAGATAATCAGAGTCTTATCTCTGAAAGAGAATGACTTGTATAATAGTCAACTTGTTAATACTTCGATTTGTCATACAGTTTTTTAGTTTTTCTCCTGTTGTAATCCTAGAAGCTGGAGTGGCTTCTGTTAGGCTTTAACAATGTTTGGGCAATACTCCTCATATAACAAGAAAATTAAGAATGAGCACTAAAGTAATTGACAACTCTATTGAGATTACAACATTTATAATAGCAAACAAACAAAGTTTGCAAACCAAGCGGAGGCATCTGTGATTCCAGGAATAGAATAACTGAAAAAGAGCTTAATAAACTGTTAAATGGTGGCTATCATCCAATGAGTACTAATACTATTTCCTGAACTCTGCTTTGTGTTTTTTTACAATGGTCTAAGCATCTCTATCCTTTTGTGCAATAACTGCCAACTTAACATTTAGGTTATACTGTTGTTTGTTTATGGATTTTGAGAAAATCCATTGAAGTTTACTTAAGAACCAACTCATTACAATGGTATTATTTACTGAATTTTGTTTTCCTGACCATTAGCTAACTACAGAGTTCAGCATTGCAAGGTTATAACTATACAAAAAGGATCAAAATACCACATCCTAGTAGTGGCATTAGCCAGAGAAGTAAAGTCATCATCTTAGAAATAAATGCCTTTGCAGCACTGAAAGGATTATGCAAAATGAATAAGCAAGATCAGACCTCTTTCATGTGGTAATTTTATAATTATCCTTAATTATTTCAGTTATAAAATATTGTTATACATTTTTAGTTACTTTTTGGTTATTCATATCAAACTACAGAAAGGCAGCACTTTTCTGATAAATTCATATCAAAATAAAAATTCAAAACAGTTCTAGAATTTTTATTGAAATTCAAGAGGAAATGTCGTTAATGAATTATAACCTTTAATTAAACTATTAGAATTGTAATCTCAAATCTATTTAAGAGTTTAGGTGACCATCTTAAACATCTGGAAACTACTGACCAAGTATTGTTAAATTTTATATGAGCATAGTTCTAATTCAACTTTAATGTATTAAGTATGATTATGAATCTGTATAATTAATAATTATTAATATAATTAACAAGCCATAAATTAGATGTGAAATATAATAGCCTTGGTGTTTAGATTGCCATTTTTTTTCTTGTTAGATCTAGAAGCTACCCTAGCAGATTGAATTCCTGAGAAACTGGGTATGGTAAAAGGGATACTTCTTCCCAGTGCAGCAAATACTACTGAAATCAAGAGATTATGTGGCTTTATTTTTGGCCCTCTATTTTTTTGACAATGTATTTAGATTCCTTCCTTGATCATCGTACCCTTCCTTTCTTTTACCCCCAAGAGCAAGGTACCATAATAAACAGCTAGTTAGAATACATAGGCAGAGAATTAGGATGCTAGAGAAGAGAGATCAGAAGGGTGTAGGTTGAACTGACAAGTGATATGTTGGTTTTGACTGGCTTTTGTGTTAGGGAAGTGTTAGTTGCATTTGAAGGAGCAGACATCGGGATATATAGAACTTTTAAATCTTTTTTAGTTCCTTATGTTATTACCAGCTCACATGTTAGGAATCATTTCTAAATGTGTTCTAGTTAAAATCTAGAAAGAGTGGTTTCATAACTCTAAACTTTGTTTTCAGTAACCACATTTCATAGGTTAACAGTCTCTAGTTATTAGAAGCTAAGTATATAAAGACCATCACTAATTTACTTTTAATTTACTCATAATTTAATAATTATCATTTACATATTACAAACCTTGGGGGAATTTCATTGCTAAGGAAGTGTTTAGAATTTGTGTATGTAATTTCATTTTCTGTTAACTCTTCTAGAAAATCACAAACTCTACGGGTACTAGGAAAAGGTATAGTAAAGGTTATAGGAAATTGGAAGGGAAAAGTTTCCAATGAGTGTTCGGTTAGAAAAAAATGAAAACTTATCCCGCCAGATTCTACTGCAGGAACCTTTCCTGAATAGGAAAAATTACTTTTGGTCCCTTGAAAAACAATAGAGGCTTCTTGCCATGGCAGAGTAATTATTACCAATCTTACCATAACTTAGAAAACTATAAAATGGGAAAACATTAATTACAGGGTGCACAAGACTGCACAGAGATGAGCAGGATGGTTCCCCTGGCATTATGCCTAGAGGCACTCTTGCTGACTCAGGAAAGTAGAATCCAGCAGAGCAGTGGTTTTGCTGTGGTAAAGAAGAAGAAATTTAAGTCTGGGGATTCGAAGAAGCTGAAATTTGCTAGAGATGCTATTAAATGAGAGGAAACTACTTATCCTTTGAAGGGAAACACCAGTTAGCTCTGTGCTAATTCACCTTCAGCCTTGCCTGAGTCATGCTATTCATGCGCCTGGTTTACATGCATGTGATATAGAAGCACTGCCACAGTGCTAAGAGTTAAATGAGAAGTTGGCATTCTGGTCCACCCAGAGTGGAGAGACCTTGCTGAGCACTTTGGGCATTCACTTGATTCTGCCTTATGGTAAGGACTGAGCCCAAATGCAGTGCTGTTTAATAGAACATTCTGCAGTAACAGAGATGTTTTCTGTATTGTTCAGTTTAGTAGCCATGCACTGTGGCGTCTGAAACTAAAACGACTGACAACAGCAAATATCAATGAGGATATACCACAACCAGAACTCTGCTCTGTTGTTAATGGGAGTGTAAAATGGTACAACCAGTTTTTAAAAACTGCTTCATAGTTTCATATACAGTGAAACAATATCTACTCTGCAACCTAGGAATTTCATTTCTAGGTATTTACCCAAGAAAAACAAAAACATCTATGTACTGTAAGACTTTTAGAGAAATGTTTATAGGAGATCATTCATAATATCCAAGTACTGAAAACAACTCAAATGTCACTTCATTAACAGAAAAACAGACATTATGGTATATTCATATAAAATAGAACATTATTTTGCATGAAAAGAATGAACTACTCATGCGCACAGAAACATAGATGAATCTCTAATGCATGTGTTGATTTAAAGAAGTCAGACAAAAAATTAAAGACTTAAAGGCTCTATTACTTTTTATGAAGTTAAAGAACAGGCAAAGAAATCTATGGCATTACAAAGCAGAAAAAAAGAGTAGCCTATGGGTATGGGTGCAAATTGACTGGAAGAGGGACCACCAAGACCTTTCTGTTGTGACAGGAATATTCTATATATGATCAGGGTGGTTACCCAGATAAATTTGTCAAAAATCAGTCAGTTCAATCGGAATCTGCATTTCATTCTATATAATTTTTACCTAAAATAAAACCCCTACGAAGCAATGTCTTGGCTTATGAGGTATGGTTAAAAAAAAAAAAAAAAAAGTTCCTCATTTACTTTAGTATACTGTTTTCCTCTACTTCCAACTCTTCCCTCTGGTTTTTGATCCTGTTTTTCCTATCTGGAATCTTGGTAAGATTTTCTTATTGTCTCACTTGCATTATCATGTTGCTGCTGTATCCCAAGCCTTTAGATGTTTAGAATTATACTTCTTTTTCAGGAGTCCATTAAAAAGCATATTATAAAACAGTCATCGTTTACATTTATAGTTTTAATTTTAGGAAACAACACTTTCCATATTTCTATATTTTAGAAATTCCTTATTTTTTCTCATAATTTTTTCAGGTCTTATATTCTTATGCTATATTTGTGTTTATAATATATGATTGCCTAAATATTAAGTGCATATGCCTTTAATTTTAGAAGGAAATTAATGTGGGAGCATGAGAGTAAAGTCAACTGGCACATAAACAAAATTCACACCCTAAACAAAATTCACATTGTCTATTTACTAAAAATGCACTAGATAGCTTCAGTGAATAAGATCCTGGATTGGCCCTGGGTTGGTAAGTGGATGTGAGGGAGAATGCCAAGTAGATGGTTGCCGTGAGAACATATAAGAAGAAGGGTAGTGAATTGGTAGAAGCAAGGAGGGCATGGTATTCCTCAGGCGGGCCTCTCAGTGAGAAGGTAGGGTCTGATGCTGTGTAGATAAATGAAATATGTGTAAAAATTTGCACAAAGGCAAGAAAGTTGTAAGGAATATTCATATTTTGGGAACTGTGAATAATTTAGCATGTCTGAACTAGACCAAAGTGTGCAATTGAGGAGGAAAGAGAAAATATGTAATGAGTCTGACCAGTTCATGAAATGTCACTATCATTCTCCAAAACTTATTTTTAATTTTGTAATCAGTAAAAGAGCCAATAAAGGAAATCAAGATAAGGTAGGTAGGACTTAGTGTGATCAATCAGAACTGTATTTTAGACATAGCTTTCTGGAATATTTATTAGTTCTGAGATGCAACCTCAAAACATATGCACACATACATACACATACATTCTTTTTTAAACTGCTTTTGGCAGCAAGAAGAGCAGCTACTGAAGTAACATCCTTGAACACGTTTATGTCCTTCCACGATGCCAGGTTTATTGAGTGGAACCTTCTCAGGTAAACCAGTCAGGTACCCAGGCAGGTTAACACAATACACAGAGGGGGAAGTACAGAGTCTTACATGAGGGAGCGACTGGTGAAAGTCCTTAGCATCTCCAAAGCAAGCTTTGTTGACTAGAGGTGTGGAGAGCTGTGCGTTGTTCCCAAGGCAGTAGCTAGGACAAGTTGGAAGGTCAGAGTCTTCAGCTCTAGTGCTTCAGTCATTAATGCTATCAGGTTAGGCTGGAGTAGTCTGTCTAAAGTCTTTAGCTTCTAAGGATCTTACAAAATGGGATCCTTATGCTTATCTGCTCCGACAGTTAGAGGCTGATATTTCTTTGGTCTGGAGCCTTCTGATCACACCCTAAGGACATTCCCATTATGTGTCAGTTGACTTTACTCTCATGCTCCCATGGGATCCATTTTGTAAAATCCAAAAAGTCCTCAATTCTTTTTTTTTCCCCCTCTTTAATCGCCGCCCTTCCCCGTCCCCCGTCTTCTGACCTATGGATGTTCCAGTTTCCCTTTTAAGAACTGGATCTCTGAAGGAGAGGCGCCTCCCCCCACATGCTCGGGGCATGCACCAGGTGCCTGGTGCACCCAGTGGGCCTGGTGCACCCAGAGTATGTCTGTGGCTCCTCCTAGGGCGTGAACCCAGGACCTTGTATGTGTAAAGCAGACGTGCTAACCACTACACTATAGTGCCACCCCAAAAGTCCTCAATTCTTAATGCTCTATACAATTTTCCTGGTGATTTTGTTGTAGCCAACTTTGGGAACTACTAGAATAGAGAATAGTTTGGAAGGGCTTGAGCCTGAGGGCATTTCCCTGTCAGTTAATGAGAAACTTAGAGGCTGAATAAAAGGTATGACAGTGGGGATAGAGAATAAAGCATATGAAGGAATAGGACTTGGTCTGATTTTAGGATAAAGATGGGCAAGAGTTTAGGGCGACTTTCAAATTTAGCAGGGATGATTGAGTAAATGCCCTTTATAAGCAGGGAATACAGTAAAGCAATAAATACATACTTAATACCGCCTATGTTTTAGGTGCCTTGCTGACTGTTTAAAAGTGAACAGACACACTTGGCTCTACCTTCTTGTAGTTTACAGTTTATACATGGGAGAAATAGATATATTTGGCATTTTCATATGAAAACCTGATGACTTCAAAATTTTACAGTGTGATTTTTGTGTAAACATTCATAAGTATATATGTTAATATGTATATAAATGTATCTATGTATGCATACACATATGTAGCTTTTATAAGACCTTCATTTAAAAGAAAACACTTCCAATGGTAATTTTAAAAATAGCTATTTTTTTGTTTTATTTTCCTAAAAAGAATATTATGATTTTAGATATGCTTTTACCTTGTGATTTCAAATGTTTCTTTAAATTAATCTTTTTGAATAGTTCAGTAGTTTAAAATGATTATAAAATACTGTATTTGTTATTAAACCCCTAGTTATTTACTTTCAGATGGTGTTTTTAAAATGTTTCTATGTAATTAGAATACATGCATATAAATATATAGGAACATGTCATTGCCTGGC
The DNA here is from genome assembly GCF_000151845.1 of Pteropus vampyrus. Classification (NCBI taxonomy): domain Eukaryota; kingdom Metazoa; phylum Chordata; class Mammalia; order Chiroptera; family Pteropodidae; genus Pteropus; species Pteropus vampyrus. The sequence continues at coordinate 13,346,608 of NW_011888791.1, read as the reverse complement.
ACGTTGCCTCATGGGTGCTGGTATATTGCCTAGTGGATGGACTCTCAGTGGATATTTACTGAATAATTTATGTTTTATACACACACACACATACACCCCACAGCTGCATCATATGTGGTTTCAGAGACTTATTCATATAATTATTGTTTTTCTTTTTAAATCTTCGTAATTATATAAATTTCACTTAAACCAAGTTGTTGATATTTTGCCAACGCTTTGAAAAAACAAGTTACCTTTTGTTCCAAGTTATTGTAATGTGAGAAAAGCATTCCACTTACTATTTTTAAATCTAAAATGGAGTGATTTAAAAAAATTTTTTCTAAATAAAGAGAAATAAAAACTAATTTACATAATCCTAAGAGCTTCCAAACATCTGCAGTTCAAAGTACATGAGTCACATTGACACTGAAATTTAGTTTCTATTTTGACTGGAAGATTCTGATATTATTTTTGTCTGCAAAGGAAAGAGTTGCATAGATCCCAAGTCAGAAGATGTGTGATTGTAATACTATCAAAATGATTTGTGACTGAAAGCAGATTGCAGAGAAAAAACAACAGCTGTTAAAAACTTAGACAATATTAGAGAACTTTTTGTTAAAAACTTAAGGCATGTTATCTTTCAGAAAGAAAACATAAAGTGAAACAGAATCGTAATGTATTGTCTGCTTGATATAATGCTTAAGAACTCACAATGAGTAAAAGGAAATTCGTGGTGAAAACAGATTTTGTAGTAAATATAGGCCAAATATATTTTATAAAAGTTTGCCATCGATTTTTATGTTTCGTATGTTAGTTTGTTCATTCACACTAGATTTAGTTTTGTTCATTTACAGAGGAAAATTTAATCCTTTTTGCCAGTGAGTTCACAGAGCATAGAACCATGAACCTGTGATACTTTCCCCTTGCTACAACTATCCATCTTTTTATATTCCCCCCTCATTTACTCCTTCTCATATTATTTTTAAGGAAATCCTAGATAAAATATCCTTTTTCTATGTAACTTTTGTATATTTCTAAAAGATAGGGACTATTGTTTAAACATAACCACAATACCATTATGACCCCAAAATATGAACAATAATTCTTTATTATTGTGAAACATCTAATTGGTTTTCAAAATCAGATGATCTCATAAATATCATAACTTTTCTTCTTTATTTTAAATCTGTATCTAAATAAGAATCACTCGTTACAAATGATCGAATTGACTCAACACTATTGATTCCCTTCCTCTTTTTCTTTTGGAATTTATTTTTTAAACAAACTGAGTCAGTTTTCTTTTAGAGTTACCCAGTTTATTCATTGCATCTCTGTAATGTCATTTAATATGTTCCTGACTTCTGTCTCCTCTAAGTATGGCAATTTAATCTAGAGGCTTGATCAGATTTAGATTAGTTTATTAACAAGACCACACATGATTTTATGTTTCTTCATCTGGAAACACATCTGGAACTATGTTATTAGCAGACTTTAGTGTTTAGATCTCTTAGTATGTTAATGATTTCAAAATCATGATAGTCTAACATTCCCTTTTCCTTTATTAGCTTAACAACTTCTAGAGTCATCTATCTATCATTTAATTACTTGATGGTGAAGTCTATATAAGAAAGGGTGGATAAATTCTTGGCTTACTCTATTCCTGAACAATGACAATTAGTTTTTAAAACTTTTTATTGTCATTATAAACTCAGTAATTTAAACACGTTCTGTATATCTCATATTATAGTTACCGGCCTTATTGATGTTCATATTCTTATCTTTAGCTAATGGGGAGCTTTACAAGTTGGCTTCTGAGTCCTTGATAGTTCCTCAGTTCTGTTATTTAATACTTCTGCCAAGAACAAATGTTCTTGGATCATATTGTACATTTCTCGTCTCACAACTGGAGTCAGCTGAATATCCATAATGTCCTTTATTTTTAGTCAGAAATGATACTTGGTACCAACAATCTAGATGCTAGAGGTATTTATTTCTACTGGGTTTCTTATTGTTCCTAGCCTTTTTCAATGGGCAGAATCAGGAAATACACATACATATACACACACACACACACTCATTTTTTTTAAGATAAAACTCTTTGTATCTTCATACTGATACTTCCAATTAAAATTCTGAATTAAAGAGATTTTACTTAACTTTTTAATCTTTCATCTGTTATCTTTTGTGTCTTGTGAGAATCCTAGTTCTCAAGGACACGGTGACAATATACAGATAGCACTTATGTTCAGTTCGAGTATCAAAATTTTTTGAAGTATGAAAGATAAAACTCCTAGGTCAGATTTATGTATTAGAACTCTTTAAGAACATAAATATTTGGCAGAATATGAACAGGGAAGATACTGTGTTATTTGTGTCAGTTTGAAATGAAACTGTCTAAAACCATATAGTACTTGATTTAGGGACATTTCTCTAACATTTCACTTTTTTTTTTTTTAATTCATTAAAGTAGGAGAGATCATTAAACACCTGAAAGTGGAGCCCTTTGGAACACTTGTCACTCTGAGTGGTCCCTGGGCCTTATTTTCTATCCCTCCTAGACTACAGAACCATGGTATGTAGAACACTATAAACCTATATTACATGAGCTCAGGTATGTAATGTGGATAAATGCCCTCAGTGCAAAATTAGGTTTATTGTTCTTAAGCTCTACTTATCTCTTCGGTTACAGTATTTCATTTAAAAATTTGCCAGGGAGTGCCCTCTCCACATCTTTTCAGAAATAATGAAAGAACATCAAATGAAGAAATAGTATAGGCTTGAATAAATCTAAAGAAATCGTAAATGTAGTTAAATATAAATCCAAAATCGTATTTGACGAGCATTTATATATGATTTTATTCAATTCAAAATTATCCTTGGCTCACCACACTTTGATTCCTAGATCAATGTTAAATTTAACCCTTATGAAGTAATAAAAATAAACATTTATTTCTCAGACTAGAGTAAGTGAATTCTTTTTTGTGCATCTTGTAGATGGAAAAGATGTCTCTATCCTCGAGTCATTTCTAATTTACTGGGAATACAAAAAATAGATGATCAGATAACTCGTGACCATGTTTTACCACTTTCACCAGAAGTTTCCCATGATGTTTCTACCTTCATTCCTTTTCTACTGTATTCTTCCTCTTTCTCCTCTTTCAGCTTATAAAATCATATACCTAAAATAAGCCCAACTTGGATATAATCTGCTCTGTGAAACATTCTTTTACTCCCGTAGCCAAAATTATCTACCTCACCTTTGTAACATCATAGTTTATATTTAGTCATTCCATTTCAATACTTAATGCATGATAATTTTGTACTAAAATTAATTGAAAATGTAGAGGATAATTCTAGTAGAGAGTATTTCTACTAGGTAATGATGCTTACTGCTGTATCTTATTCATTTTCGTGCCTCATGATTTGTGTCTTCATTAAACACATATTTTCATTGCATTGTGACTAAATACTTTAATTGTTACAAGCTAAAAAGGGACACATACAGAGTTTAATGTAAAATTATATGTCCCCTCCAAGTAAAAGGTACCATGTCAAATGATATCATGTCACAAAGATTTCACTCATGTAATTTTTAAAAACAAGATAGGTGAATTAAATTGTCACAGACATGGCATTTGAAATCACCTGCCACTATATATTATATTTGCAGAACCTAGTTTCAGTAAGACTTTATCTACTTAGTTAATATTAATTTTAAAAGTTCTGATTTGTGATTATTATTTTATTTAATTTATAAATGTGTTTTGGTTTTATAATTGTATTATATATGCTGAGGCATATATACCCAATTTTGCATCTGTGTATAAACATCATTATAAATTTAAGTCACTATCAAGAGTCTGATTTTTTTTTTTTGTAAAGGATTTGTATATTACTCAAGGTTGAGAAATAATAATACAGATTGCAGAATATTATAGAGGTCAGAGGCAGAAGGAATCGATGTTAGAGTAGTAAGAAATGCCAATTCGGATTATGGGTGCATCTTGATTATAGCATAATAATGATTTTTAATTCATTATCACAACTAGCCATGTGTCAAATCTAGGAGTAACTTTCACTAGATCTTGAATCAATATTTGTACTTACCGATTGTTGCGTAGATATCCTAATTTAAAAATAGATAAATTAAGGAGTAATTTTTATCTTTTTCCTGAAAGATGGGTTTAGTACTTTATTCCTTTAGCCAATCTTCCATGTATGTTCAAACTGATATGCAGCATATCAGTTTATATCCTGTACAATTATTGAGTAGAACGTTTGATATATTTTTATTAAGATGTTTTATGCAAATGGAATATTTCAATGATATTTTTTTAACGTAGATACTTCCATTAGCCCATTTATGGTTTTACTTATAATTTCTCTTTTATTCATATTCTCATATATTCCCAGTAGGTCAGAATGTCATTTCACATGTTTGTTATCACTTGTTTTACTTAAAAATAAGGTTTAGTAAAAATAGAAATTAAAAAGACTTGTTTCCTTAGTTGTTTCCAAGTCTTAAAGCACTCCATGATTGTTACTTTTTTTTCCCTACACAGTTGTTTCTTTAGATATTTTTAAAAATCTGAAAAGTCTCGATATATATTTTTATGGTAATTTTTAATCTTTAAAAAGTTAATAAAAATTTAAAACAATATCATATGGTGGTTTATTTAGAATCCAATGTGATTTTTAGAAGCATACTTATATTCAGCCAACAGGTGCATAATGAAAACCATTTGGTTAATGACGAAAATAATTTTAAATGTAGTTTGATCTTAATTTTATTTAAAAAAATAGCATTTCCTAATTTATATGGTAATATTTAGATTAATAAAATACAAACTGAAAATTGCAATTGAATAGCCAGGGTACTATAAACATATTATTTTGTTCATATTCAACATTACTTTTAACTTAGTATTTTTGTTGCAAAAGATACCTCGTTTTTAGAGAATACAGTAGTATTATTTACGTTAATTCTTGTGGCTTGGTGAAAAAAAATGCTATAACTCCTTTACTTAATGGGATTCTTCCCCTGTGGCAGTGCAAACGGCTAGAGCAGGAGCTTCATCATTTGAAAGAGCAGAACCAGACTTCAGCAAACAACATGAGACATCTGACTGCTGAAAACAATCAAGAACGTGCTCTGAAGGTAAATCTCTGTTCCTTCTTGCAGGCAAATTAAGGTTATAAGCCCTTGGTGCCAGCTTTCTGTGCTGCATATATCAGTTGTGTACATTTCAGCAGAAGTGAGCTGTGGTGTTTGCCAACAACCCCTTCTTTAAACACAGATACAGCACCCTTCTGCTATGGCATTATTTTTCTCATGTATGTGTACATGAAAACAACATATTTTCTGAATTTTGAATGCTGGTCTATTATTAACTATTGGTACATTTTTGATTCATTCTGTTTCTGATTTTTATATGTTGTTACCTTTTGTCGTTAATAAAAAGTAGCCACGCTAAAAGAAAAAGAAAAATTATGCGCCTTTCTTCCCATCAGTATTTATTATGCTAATTTTTTTAAATGACTTGTAATATTAGTAACCCACAGAATTGACACTCCTTGAAGGGTATGTGAATATATTTGGGAATGAAATAGTACTTAAAATGTTACTTATTACCAAAAAAGAAAGAAAAATTACGTTCTACTAGAATTTGAAACAAGTGAAGTGTACATTTCATGACAATAAGTTCTGTTTCATTGTGATATAGATCCAATAATCATGAAAAAGGACATTATTTCGATTCTAATAATTATATATATATTTAAGATGCTTATGACTTTCCATTCTTCTTTTTTGTCTTTGCCCCAGCATAGTGCCCTTGACATAGTAGTGGTCCTTGCCCTCAAGGTGTTTCCGTTCTCATTAACAGATTAAAAATAAAAAACAAAAATATGTCCATGGGAAACAAAAAATTTATCATTGTTGATATTGTACAGTAAAACGAAAGATATATTACCTAGAGGATTGTATAGTACTTTATTGTCTTAAATTTGTTTTTTGCTGCTGATTGCAGAAGAATATTATAGTATTAGCAGTGTAACTCAGCACTTACTAAAATTGAGAAAATATTGGCATTTTGATGTGGAAAATATTTTTAATCTATCCAAAAAGTGTGAGATTTAGTAGAAATCAGATTTTTCTACAAAATATATTTAGCTTCATTTTGAAATTCTCAGTGGTGGGGCTTAAAATAACTTTTATCATTATTGTTTAAGGTACTTTGTCTTTTTCTCTCAAATTTATAGATAGAGCAGTAAATGGGAAAGAAAAGACTTGCAGATTGCTGTGATTATTAATTAATTACCCCCAAGAAGTTTACTCTCGTATGAGTAAAATTGAGTATAATATTTCTTAATACTTGCAAATCAAAAGTAACATTGTTTTAATGGCAGCTTACATTATTGTGTGTTAATTTATTATTAGCTTTAGGGGACAGATTTCATAGCTCTATGGGATGGCTATTTCCATTTAAAACAGAACCTAAAATAAAAATTCTAATTTGTTAAATACATAATACTGCATAGTCTTTATTCTGGCATTTTTGGTTGTATATTTATTTTAAATTGAATTAAATGGCAGCCGCTCTTTATGGTTATAAATAGATACCCATTTCTAAGAGGCAATTAAAATTAGAAGGTGAAGTGTAGACCAAAAGAAATCTTGAATTTCAAAACAAAACAAAACCCAAACCCCATAAAATAGAAATCTCTATAAACTGTAGACTATATAGTTTAAAGTGATATAAAACAAAAATACATTTTTACTCCTGACAAATATACTTTGATATACTTTTCTGCGAAAGTCTCAGATTTTAAACCTTCATAACTTCGTCTGTTAACTAAGGCAACTTAAATTTTTTGGACAGTAAGGATAGGAGGAGTAAATAATTTTGTAAAACTCTCTCATCAATTTAATCTTTTAAAAGCCTGTGTTCATTTTAGCTCTTCTTAAAATGTCATAACACTGGCTATAAATCATTTTTTAGTTATTTTTTGCCATATTTCCTCATGTGAAACACTAAAGTTATTATAAAAATTAGCTCATTTGTAATACATCAGCTTTATTCTGAAATATTAAAAAAATTTTTCTTACCGTTCAGAGATTTTGTTCTTTATTTAGTGCTTTTATTATTGCACTCTGTATCTTCAAGTTGCCATATAAGTTATGAATAATATGGTTATTACCAAGCTCTTTGATTGATGAATTAACTGTTCATCTCCTTTCTGAGCAGTAGTACATATCTTCTACAATCCACTTACAATTATCCTTTCTTTTGTTTGCTGATTTAATATTTAGTTAGTATCTAAATAAGATTTAGGAAGACTTTTTAAAGAGTCATATTCTCTAGGAGCTTTTGGTCTACCAAAAATATTTCTAGTATTTTTTCATAAATAGTACTATTATTATTATCACTAATAAAGGTAAACTTGAATAGGGTGAGAGCTAAAATTTCATGTTTTATTTAATTGTGTTATACTGAAATTCCTAAAGGAAACAATCCTAACGTTATGTTTGGGGAAAAAATTACTTAACGGTCATACATTACATAGAATTTTCCAATTGATGATTATGGAAAATACACAATTATCATACAAGGAAATACTTTTTAATAATCTTGTGCTATTTGAATAATAGTGTCTGTTTATTCTATTAATCAAAAATTTTTTTCTAAATTTTTTATGGTAGAGCCTAAAATTGGATTTTTGGTGATCATTTAGACATTATTTTTGAAATAGCATGGAATTATACTGGCTAAATTTGCTAGCATGACACTATATTTCTACTTTTATAATATTTGCATTTTCCCTAATAACAAATTAAATGGTACATACAATGGTACATACAAGATGAGACAATGGTACATACAAGATGAGAGGCCAAGTTTATACTGATACTAGTCCGAGTTACTTTTTAAAAAAATGTGGTTAGCATTAATATGTTGGCTAGGTGGAGGGCCAGGGGAGGGAGGGCGCAATTGAGGGGGGGATTGTTTTATGAACTATATACATGTCTAACCAATGTACTGTATACTTGAAACTAATTAAAATAAATAAATAAATATTTTATTAAAAAGCTTATTTTTTTCTTTAAAATAAATTTTATTCACTTACGTTAAGAAATTGGTTTCTTGAAAAACAAAATTTTAGACATTTAATGTTTTTAAAAATAAATTTAGATTTATCGAATGAATATAAAGATGTCAAACTTAATAAGAAATAATATATATATGCCTTCCTTTTGTCTTTTGTTTTATTTATTTACCTTCCTTATCACATATCTTTAACTTCCTATAATTGAACTTCTCCACTGTAATTCCACTGAAAGAAAGTCATTCTTTCTGAGATTATAAATGACCTCTGATGACTAAACTTGTGAAACTTACCATTCCTTATCCTATGCAATATCCCCGTTAACCTAACTGGAACACATTTCCATCTTTTTGGCCCTGCCTTCTTGAAATACTTTACTGTCGTTCTCTGTTGATATAGCCTCAACATTTTTCTTTACTTTGATTGCTATTTGTTCGCTGGTGCATCTATTTCTGTCTATTTCTAAGTCCCCCTGGGTTATGCAATTAGTACTTTATTTTTCTTTCTTAAAAAATTCTTTTTTTAAATTTTTTTAGAAAATTTTGAGGTTCTTGGCAAAATTGAGCACAAAGTACAGAGCTCCCACATACCCCTTACCCTTGTCCCCAGCATTCAGCCAGAGAATGGTACATTTGTTACAATCCATGGACCTACATTAACGTGACCCAAAGTCCATAGTTTACATTAGGGTTCACTCATAGTGCTATACATTCTAGGGGTTTAGACAAATGTAAATGACATATGTCTCTCATTGTTGTATCATATAAGAGTTTCACTCCAAAAATTCTTTGTGCTCTGTTTATTCCTTTCTACCCCCAACACCTGCCAACCATTAATCTTTTTACTGTCTCCATAGGTTTGCCTTTTCCAAAATGTCACATAGCTGGAATTATGCAGTATGTATATGTAGCCTTTTCAGATTGGCTTCTTTCACTTAGGAATATGCATTTAAAGTAGCTCCATATCTTTTAATGGCTTCTTAGGTCATTTCTATGTAGTACTGAGTAGTATTCCATTCTTAGGATGTACCACAGTTTATCCACTTACCTACAGAGTGACATCTTGGTTGTTTCCAGATTTTGGCAATTATGAATAAAGCTGCTATAAAATATCCATATGCAGGTTCTTGTGTGGACATGAGGTTTTCAGCTCATTTCGGCTCATTCAGGTAAATACCAAGGACTGCAATTGCTGGATTGTATGTAAAGAATATGTATAGTTTTATAAGAAATTGCCAAACTGTCTTACAAAGTGTCCGTACCACTTTTCACTCCCACCAGTAATGAATGCTCCACATTCTTGCCAGAATTTGGTGTTTGTTTTATTGTAAGCTTGTCTCTTCCAGTTTCATCCATTTCTACAATATCACTTATCATTTATGTCCTAATGACTGCCTTGTCTGCCCTTCCACTGGTTATCTTAATGTTTCTTTAAACTCAGCAATTTTGAAACCAAACCCCTAAGTTTACTCCTGAAACCTTCTGTTTTCTTTGGGAAGAAGTCAGGACCTGAGTCAAATAGTATGGACTATATAACTTATCATTTATTCCCAATTATATGCTGTTTACCTTTACTGTAGAAACTGGAGAAGTTAAACACTTTCTCAGCCTTTCTTTTTGCCAATGAGCCATAAGAGGAATTCTACAGCAGAGGTGGGAGAAGAAGTTGCAGTGTCTTTGAAAAAGTTCTTGTTTTCCAGACATACAACAGATGCATCAGGCACCATTCCTCTTCTTCTTATTACCTTGAATACTTATTTGCTTCCTGGAACTGCAGCAGCCATTTTATAGTCATGAGGAATATGCCAAGAGAACCTGGTCTTTAATATCATTGAGCCCCTTAGCCAGTGAACCACTTTGAGAACATTAAGTACCAGTATCCTGATTTCTTTTTCTGGTGACAAATAGTGCCTTATGTTTTAAATCGCTCTTAGTAGTTTTCTTTTATTTACTTCCAAATTGATCGGTTAACATCTATTAGTTAATGGTACTACCATACTTCTAGACATACGCTAATGTAATTAACATAATCTCCATTCAAGCTCTAACCCACCACAAAGCAATTTAGCATCCAGTTTTGTCAGTTCTGCAACAATGATTTCTTTCCTATTTGTTCTCCCATTTTTATTATCCTACCTGTAACCTATGTCAAGTCATAATCTAAACGATAGAAATACTCTCCATAACTAACTTGTCCTCAGTTTCTCACGTCTTTAATCAGTTGTTACATGTCTATTAGCCTTCATTATAAAAGTGATAGGTGATATTTTACTACTCAAAAAACTTCACTAAGTCTTGAATTTTCAGCAGTATAAGAAAATGGAAATATCTTGAATGACCCTCCCGATAAAAACAATAAAAAAGGATGGTTAAAATTTATATTTTAAGAATCTTTTACAACATTACTGAGAAGATGAGAATATAAGAAATTTGAAAATGCCTAAAACAAAGTAGAAATGGAAAGGAAAAAAAATGGGAAATAAGTGATTGCCTGAAGCCATCTTTTACCCTGAGTACATTCTTCAAACCTTGGTGAATTTGAGCTTCCGTTTTAATGGCTTCGAGGGCAAGACAGAGGAGATAGAGCCCAGAGCCTATGTAAACCAGAGATTGTAATGAGCTATGCTCTCCTAGTGCTGATATCCTACATGGCTGCAGCATTAGTGTTTAGGTGAACAAGGGTCAAGCCCCTCATACAAAATAAGACAATGAGGTAACTTGGCTTTCTTGACTGTAGAAGGGGAATAAAATCTCAATTTATCATCCACAGTCCCCTTTCAGGCAGGTTTAGAACCACACAGGTTGCCTGAATTCTTGCTTTCTGTGTGGTTCTAAAATCTGAGGATTTAATTCAAAGCAGTCCTACTCTGGAGGGCCCACAGACGGCAGACCAAAGCAAATTGCCTTCACATTAGGCCTGTAATATTTCTTATAAATTTCAAAAACCCTGAGCTATCAAAAAAACATGAGCAAAAAGCACTTCTACTGAAAGTCAGTAAAAACAAGGCAGCAGCATTATGTATTTCAACATATAGTTCACATATTGTAATTTTTACAAGTGTTCTAATTACAAGTGTTTAAATATTATATTTAGAAAGAGATACTTGAGCAAGGAAAATGGCTAAAAATAAGTGGGAAAAAATAGATGGAACTGATAGGAATTAAGAAGAAAATAATTAAAATCAAACAGCAAACACATTAGATTTCACACAATTTAGATTTCACACAATTTAAGAAACTGTTAGTAAACTGGAAGATAGAGCTGAAGCAAGTGTGGAAATGGAAGCCAGAAAGATAAAGAAATGAAAAATATAAAAGAGATTAAAAGACTCAAAAGATGAAGTGAAAAGTTCTAAAATAAATCTGTTCAGAGTTATAGAGGAGATAATATAGGGAACCGTGAAAAGGGAGGATACAAATAAGTAATGACAGAGTTTTCTAAAATTGTCAAATGATACAAACATCAGATCTAGGAATACCAAATGAATTCTAAGTATGACAACTTAGAAGAAATTGCAGAACATCGGAGTTAAAGAAAGGCTCTTAAAAACTACCATCAGAAAAGACATTTAAAAAGGAATGTCAATTAGACACACTCACTTCTCAACATTATAGATGTTGAGAAGTGACTGTGTCTAATTGACATTCTAATTGATATAATGAAATAATATCTTAAATATGCTGAGACCAAAAGAGGTAATAATTTTTTAAATATACAGAGAGAGAAAGTAACTGTCAAGAGCAAGAGTGACGTTAATAAAAATCTTAAATTGCTTTCTTTTGTATATGGAATATAATCCAAATGTATAGAATTTAGGACTCCATACTGTAGTTTTAGCCTTTTAGCCTGCTTTTTCTTTTCCTTTTTTTTCTTTTTGGAACCAGTTCTCTCTCTCTAGTCTCGGTAAACCCAAGCCATCCCCAATACTTAGAGTTTCCTAAATATGTTGTGCTCTTTAATTTCTAGTTATGACTTTTATTTGATTCTGTCTATAGTATTAGTTCATTGCTTACATTTCATCTTCCTAAATCAAAAACTTCTTGAGCAAAAGGGATCATAGCCTTTTCATGTTGCTGTTCTCTTGGAATTTAGCACATTGTCATATTATACAATCAGTTTTTGTAAATCAATAATAAATTTTAATCTATCCTAGTTGAAGTCAGTATATTTATTAAGTATCTACTAAGTTCAAGACATGGAGGACATGGAATTCTGGTATAGTATTGTCTTGATCGTTACTAACTGCCCAACTAAAACTCTCTAGAAGAATTTCTGTTCTGTGCTAAAGTTTCTTTGCTTATGAATTGAACAATGCAGTATCAGGTATCTTAGTTTTTTTACTATCAGCTAGAAATATTGATAGAAGAGATTTCATTTGTTTATTTTGTCCTTTACTGTTTAGAGTTCACTGCAGGATAAACTCTTTTAAGAGACTGAGTAATTAGCAAGTACATTTTATACTTGATAGTAATAATATAACTTTATGATGAAATCTTATATTGGGGTGAATTATTGGTCACTTTCCTATATTAGCCATGTGAATGGACTGCCTTTGACATTCTTAGATGATGCCACTCTTTTACTGTCTCAGAGATATGGTTTTTGGATTATTTTCTAGTAGATCGACTCTAGTAATGAATTTTGAATTTATAAATCCTGAATTTCCCATTTGCTGGTTATATAGTATTCGGTTAAGTCAGTTAACTTCTCTTAGTGTTGGTTCCCACATTTATAAGATAGTGAGAGCAGAGATATTGTTACAATTGTTAAAATGTATGGACACTCTATTTAGAGTATGACACATTATGCCTATGTTCCATCAGGTATGGTAGTAGAAAAAATATGTGTGTAGGTGTCAGTCACCTGTTTTCTTGTCCTTACTCTGCCATTAACAAATTATATCATCTTCGTCAAGTTATTTTTTATCTTCAAAATGAAGAGGTTGAAACTAAAGCACAATGCAAGGAAATAATACATACTCTAAAGGCATATTTGTACTCAGACATTTTAAATTCTATTCTATTTAATTTTTTAAAAATTAATGCTAATCGTGACCCTCTAAGTAAACCATGTTGGGTGACAGTTCTCCCATGAGTTTTTGTATTTCTGCATATCTTGTGAGCAGAGGCACTAATGGCCTTTGTTCTGAACTAAGCTCTAAGGGATATTTGTTTAGCAAACAGCCTTGGAAAATAGAGATAGTATCTCCCTCTAAAGCAGAGTATTGATTACTAGCCAATATAATAAAAATAATATCTCCCACTGAGGTGAAGGTCAGGCAAATTTGCTCACAGCATATTATACTAGATTGGGCTTCCCTAAGCTGGGAAGTCAGCTGTGATGCAGTCCCACTGTGTGCGCAGTATCTACCTGGTTCTCTTCTGTGTTGCCCCCATGGGAGTTGGAGGGCAACGACAACCTATACAAATGTGAAGCTTATGCTGTTTGTGCTGTACCTGAATAAAGTTCTTTGTCTGTGACCCAGAATTCTTGTGTCTTCTGCCAACATGTATGAAGCTGGCAAGCTAATTAGCTTGCAAGTAGGATACCATTCACAGTTCTTAAAAAACCACATTTTTTTCTTTTTAAATATTTTGTCTTCATCAGAAGATAGTCTTGAGTTTTAGTTTGTTTACTGTGGATCTATCAGTAATACATCTGTATACTCTCTACAAGATATATATATCAACCGCCCTAAAGAAAAAAAATTTTTTTGGAGGATCCGAACTGATTGCTCTGTAGAATATTATCAATTCTGGAACCTACCTTCAATGTCATTCTGTGGATTTTAGTTTCTTCTATGTTGGATCGTCTGTTTTCTGGATTCTACTTTTCTCCTACTCGACTTAATAATGCTTCATTTTGATGGAGCATATTCTCTGTTTCCTGACAAAGGATACGTGAGAGTTAAATTTTTAAAAGACTGTATGTTATTTCTTCAGGATAGATTTCCAGAAGCAGAGTACTTGAATAAACAGTGTGAACATTCAAATCCAGATTCCTGGACTCAATTTCAGGATTACTGAAGCAGAATATTTCACAAAAGGACCCAGAAATCTTGCAGTTTAATTTTATTATTTTAAAAACTTTTTTAAATTAAATTTATCTTTTAACATTTACATGTTCATTAAAACTATGGTGAGATACCACAGCACACTTATTGGAATGGCTAAATAAAAATATACTCGCAATACTAATCGTTGACGGGATGTGGAGAAACCGAATCTCTCATACACTGCTGGTAGAAATGTAAAATGAAACAGCCACTTTGTGTAACAGTTTGCCAGTTTCTTATAAGTTAAACATATACTTACTATACAACCCAGCTATTGCACTCCTGGGTCTTATTCCAGAGAAATGAAAATTTATGTCAACAAAAACCACATACAGAAATGTTCATAGCAGGTTTTATTTATAATTGTCTGAAACTAGAAAGAAGCCTGATATCCTTCAGTGGGTTGATGGATCCATGTCCACACAGTGAACTATTGCTCTGAGTTAATGGCATTATACAATGTCATTTTCTGGTTTTGACAATATACTACGGTACATACATCATATTATTACTGAGAGAAGCTAAATGAAAGCTACATGAGAACTCTTTTTTCATGTTCTTGTGGGTCTTGAATTATTTCAAAATAAAAAGTTACTAAAAAATTATACATGTTTACCATAGCCAGTGAAAAAAGTGCTAATATATATAAAGAAAACTGTAATAATATCCCCCTTTCCCCTCTCACAGTTTCTAGGCCTAGTTAATCTTGACTAAGGAATTACATAGTAGATATCCCCGTCTTTTACATAATTTTAGTGGATTCTATATTGCACCAATTAGTTTGACATTTACCATGACACTTTCTATTTCCCTTTATAATTTAAAGTCTCACTTTGATGGTTCCAATATATGGTTCCTCTCTGAGTCTGGTTTTGTGATTGCTTTGTCACTTGACTGTTTTGTTTTGCTTTTGCTTTTCATGTGTCTCAATTTTTTGTTGACTGCTGGACATTGCGAGTGGACCAATGGTTCTTCTGTTAGGCCAGTAGTGTGAGCATTGAGTTGATCTACTCAGGAGTTGAGCTGGATTTGGGTTTTGTTGTTGCTGTGGTTACTGTCAGTGCATCATAGGTTTCAAATTGCTTTAGTAGCTGGTTGCTGTTACCTTATGCTTAAGATGGAGGGTAGGTGCTGGAGGATTTTTCTTAGCATTCGTTGTTCACCGTTGGTTTTCAGTTGACCCAGTATATTTGCACTTCAGAGGGTGTCTTACTCTACACTCTTGCTCTTCTTCCATCAATAGAATTCTGTTTTGTAGTCTGTTTTTTGGGGATGGAGAGTTTTTTGCTGTAATCGTAAGACAGTCCCTTTGTGCCTTGGGCTTCGGGATGGGGCTTTCTTAGAGTTCTTTTCTTTGACAGCCAAACTCTGACTTGTATCAGTTATAGAAGCTTTCTCATGGTATTGGCATGGAATCTTGGACCCAGGTCTATTTCCTCCCTCTCACCCTGGGATAGAGAGAGTTCTTTATTCTACCATTCCCAAACAGTGTTTTTTTTTTTTTTTTCCGCCTGTGCCCTGTTTCGCTGCCCCTCTTTCAGCTATATGTGGCTTTTGCTGTGTTCACAGAAGGCTGTGGGTAGGAGAGTGGGGTTGGGGGGTGTTGTTTCTTTCCTTAGCAGCAGCCAATCCTTCCCCATACATCCTGCATGTGTGTATCACTAGGGGAAGCTCTTTCCGGTTTCCTACCCTGCCTTTGATATTTCTCCTGAGCACCTAGCAGAGCTTTGTGAAAAAGAACCTACCAGTAAATGCAAACCTCCTTTTCTCCTTGGAGTCTTGTCCTTCCTTGAAATTAAGATGGTTTGGTGCCCTGTTAGCTTGGCTTTCTGATGAGCTCAAGAAAAGTTATGACTTTGTGCTTTATTTAGCTTTTCATAGAGTGACAGTCGTTCCAGCTTTTTGTGTCCTAGGCATTATATCTGCTATTGGATATTGATATTGTTCTGTCATATTTAAATAGTTTATTTCTAGAATTAAGTTTTAAAGTTTCTATTAGTGAAAGTAACAAATTTTATTGAGTTTTTAATGTTGAACAATTCCTTGAATAAACTGTTGGGTTTGATTTGTCATTGTTTTTCTAAGAATATTTAAATGATATTTTTAAGTACGCTTTCACATTGCACTTACCAAGTGCCAGGCACTGTTACTAGTGCTTTACACGTATTAAAGTATTTAAACTTCAGAGTGACTCTGTGAGATAGGTCGTGCAACTGTTCCTAATTTTATAGGTGAAGAAACTGAGGAACATGGGTTAACTAACTTAACCAGTATAATGGATAGTAATAATTGGTGGACCTCAGATCTGAACTGAGGCAGTCTGTCTCCAGAGTTCACATTCTTAAATATAAATGAAATCCATCTAGAGTTTGGAGAGTTTTTTTGTACTATATCAAGATTTTTTGGGGGGTGGGGGTAGATATTTCTGTAATTAAGGGTGAATTTGAATTTATTTTGTCTGTTCAGGGGGTGGGTGTGTGTGTGTGTGTGTGTGTGTGTGTGAGAGAGAGAGAGAGACTACATAAATATATATATTCGTGTTTTTCCTCATTTTTTTTCTATTTGTTTTTGTTTGCTTATTCTTAGCCCTTTGTCTCTGAGTATTATTTTTTTCTCACATTTTACAGCTTTGTTGATATGTATTTTATATACCATAAAATCCACTTATTTAAAGTGTGCTATTTAAGTATATTTACAGAGTTTTTCAACCATCACCACAATCTAATTTTAGAACTTTTTCAACACCCACTGAAAACATTCCATATACATTAGCTGTCACTTCTTCATTCCCTGCCCCGCCCCCCACCCCGACATCCTTCCCTCAATCTCAACCAACCTCTAATCTACTTTTTATCTCAATAGATTTACCTTTTCTGGATATTTCATATCAATAAAATCGTACAATATATGGTTCTTTGTGACTAGCACATTTTGCATGATATTTTCAAAGTTCATTCATGTTATAGCATGTATCAGTACTTAATTCATTTTTATTGATACATAATTTTAATTGTACACATATATTTTGTGTATCAGTTCATTAGCTGATGGACATTTAAATTGTTGGCACTTTGGGGTTATTATGAACAATGCTGCTATGAACATTCATGTACAATTTTTGTTTAAACATGTTTTCATTTCTCTTAATTATATACCTAGGAGGGGAATTGTTGAGTCATGTTGTAACTCTATGTTTAGCATTTTTGAAGTATTGCCATTACTGTTTTCCAAAGTGATTGCACCATTTTACATTCTTACCAGTCATGTGCGAAGGTCCAAATTTTCCACGTCTTTGCCAAAGTTGTTTTGTTTTTTTATAGCTGTCCTAGTGGGCGTGAGATGATGTCTTATAATGGGTTTGATTTGAATTTCCCTAATGACTAATCTTGACCATCTTTTCATACATTTATTGGCCATTTGTACATCTTCTTGGAGAAATGACTTTTCAGGTTTTTTGGCCTTTTCTGAATTGGGTTATTTGTCTTTTCATTGTTAAGTCAGAAGATTCCTTTGTATATTCTAGATACAAGTCCTATGTCAGGTGTAAGATTAGCAAGTAATTTTCCCATTCTGTGGATTGTCTTTTCACTTTTTTTGATGGTGTCCTTTAACAAACAAAAGTTTTTATTTTGATTTAATCTAATTTATCTATTTTTTACTTTTGTTGCTTGTGCTTTGGGTTCTTATCTAAGAAGGCTTTCCTAACTCAGAGTTACAAAGATTTACATCTATGTTTTCTTCTAGTTTTGTAGTTTTAGCTCTAACATTTACATCTATGACTAATTTTGAGTTAATTTGGGAGTATTGTGTAAGGCAGGGGTCCAGATGCTTTCTTTTACATTTAGATAGCCAAATACAGTTCTCTCTGTACCATTTGTTGAAAGACTCTTCTTTCCTCACTGAATTGTCTTGATATCCCTCTCAAAAATCAACTGACTGTAAATACGAGAGTTTAGTGTGGACTCTTGTTTCTATTCATTCATCTAGCATTTGTATCTTTATGACAGTACCACACTATATTGATTACTGTAGCTTTGTAATAGGCATGACAACAAGACTTCAACTTTTTCTTTTTCATAATTGTTTTGGCTGTGTCAGTTTTGATGCTAATGTTACTAGCTTTATGAATGACATAAATTTCTACCTTTTACTGTGGTCTTGAAGAGTTTAAATTGAATTGGAGATCTTACTTTAAGTGTTAAATAGAATTCAGTTTTAAAACCATAAAGTTTTAGTGCCTTTTTATAGCATGAATTGTTAAATACCTTTCAGTTGTTTTAATATGTGCATCTATTTAAGTCAATTTTGGTGCTATGTTTTGCTAGGAAAGTACCCTATTTAATATCAGCTTTCCTTCTGATACCAGATTTGGTATCACAGAATTATAGATAATTCTCTTACTATTTGAATCTCTTCTGTTTTCTGTATATTACTTTCTCATCTGTATTAAGGCATATGTTTGCTTTCTTTCCTCCCCCAACTCCTCACCTTATTCAGTCTTTCCTGGGGTTCACCCATTTTGTTTCTAATAATAAATTTTGGGTTTTATATATCTTTTCAACTTGTTAAACTTTTTCTGTTTGCTTTTCATTCTCTTTATTCTCCTTGTTCTAATTTATATAATTAGCTTACCTTAGTCTTTTTTAGTGATAAAATGCTAATACCACACATTTTACTCTGACTATAATTCCAGTTGTGTCTCACAGTTTTGGGGGATGGCAAATATTCACTTTTTTTTCCCTAGACAGTTTGTTTCTGTTTTGATTTTTTTGTTTGAACCAGGGTGATTTAAAGAATATAATTTAAATTTCTATATTTTAAAATGTATTGTTTTCTTTCTCACCAAGTAAATAATCCATTTTGAAAGGTTTCGTTGACTAAATGAACAAATTTACAGTCTCTGTTTACAGAGCATGAGGTTCAATGTATATTCAGTTGAATTCAGTTCTCACATTTTCAAGTATCCTATATCTAACCCTCTCATCATAACTGCATTTTTATAATGTTCTCATTTCTAGCAATTTCTTGCTTTATACATTTTTTTGCTCTATTCTTTATTATATAGATCTTTATGACTATTATATCTTTGTGGGCTAGCCCTATACATTCCATCATTATTCCTCTTTGGACTGCTTAAAGCTTCATCCCTTTAAGTATGTTTTTTCTGATATATGTATCAGCACTATTGTCTTCTTCATTCAGACTGCTGTAACAGCAAAAGAAATTTCTCATGATTCTGGAGACTTGGGAAGTCCTAGATCAAGGCACCAGCACGGAGATGTTCTGGTTAAGGCTCTCTTCCTGGTTCTGTCTCCTCAGATGGCAGAAGGGGCAAAGACTCTCCTGGGGTTATAAGAACACTAATCCCATTTATGAGGCCTCCACCCTTACGACTTAAGCACCTCTCAAAGGCCTAACCTCCTAATACCATTATTTTTGCAGGTTAGGATTTTAACATATGAATTTGGGGGTGATATAAACATTCAGACCATAACAACTACTTTATTTCTTTTTTTACATTTACTTAGTGTATGTTGCTGTTCAGGAATTTTGCTACTCAGAGTTTATTCATCCTTCTCTGATTCTTATGACTCTGTTTTTCCTGTTAAAAAACAAAAACAAAAACCTTCCTCCATACTCAGATGAGGTTTGGTTGGAGGTGATGCCACTGTGGTCTCAGGCCTGACAAATCAGAATGTTGTAGTCCCCTTGGCCACAGTGATTATTTCAAAAATGGGCACATCTGCCACTGAAAGCCAATGATTCCTGGCTGTTTTCCTCTACATTGTTACAAATATATTTTAAACGAAAGTAGATTAATTTACCAATGTGTCCCTTAGTGCATAAATGACCATATAATGGGTAGTGGCAGAAAATTTGTTTGAGAGGGGAGAGAATGTACAGGTTGTAGTTCAAATCATTAAAGTGCATGGGAGTATTCAGAGGTCAGAAGTAGAAGAGAAGTAAATGGAACAGTAGTGATTTCTAACATGTCACTACTGGTGCACAAAAATGAGTGGTTCATAAAGGAGACTGAGAAGGAATATTCAGAAAGATAAGAGGATGACCATGAGATTGCATTATCATAGAATTTATAGTAAAATAAAATTTTATGAAGGAAGTGCTTCATTC
Organism: Pteropus vampyrus; assembly: GCF_000151845.1. Classification (NCBI taxonomy): domain Eukaryota; kingdom Metazoa; phylum Chordata; class Mammalia; order Chiroptera; family Pteropodidae; genus Pteropus; species Pteropus vampyrus. The sequence continues at coordinate 13,326,336 of NW_011888791.1, read as the reverse complement.
ATAGTGTCAAATGCTACAGAGAAGTCAAATAAAATCAAAAGTGTCCATTTGATTTGGCAATTAGGAGAGCAATGGTCGCTTTGTCATTGAAGTTTTAGTTCAATGGTTATGGTGATAGTCTTGAATCTAATAAATTTCAAAGTAAATGGAAAGTTAAACCTGGAAAAAAAATGTAGGTTATTTTTTGAAGTAAAAGTGCTAGAGGGTTAGAGTGTAATGTGAATTTAACATTGAAGATGATTTATTTTAAAGAATGGAGAATATGGCAAACATTTTCTCAACCATTCTTCTTTTATAAGAAAAATGATGTGTTGTTGTCTAACGTCAAGCTAACTAGTGACGATCCATATGGCCTGGTTCAAAAAGATTGATAGGTCAGATAATTTAATAATTTAGAATTGAGAAACTAACATGGAATGGGCCAGTCAGCTTTGAATGCTGACCAAAACTATCCTGAAGTAGGTTTAGGGCCAGGTCATCTGCTATAGGCCACATGCACTCTGATGTTAAGCAGCTAGTCAGAAAAGTTGGAGCCAATGTATTAAAAAACACAAAATTCTGAGCAAGGGAAGTGGAGATTCCGCCCTGGTTCCTAACAGCGTTCCCATGCCAGACTTCGTTTTCCAAACAATAAATTTTTCCTTGAGAGAGTCTTTCTTTGCAATAAGCAGGACTCAGCTAGACCAGGTTTACAGTCTTTGCATACCAAATAGGGAATTGCTGTTTTGGTTATAGGCTCTCTGAAATGAACAGTTACACTGAAGGGTAGGTCTGTAGATTATAGCAACAGGTATAGCCAAATCATTAAAGCTTGTGTAAGTTCAGGTCCATCAAGAAACAGTAAATCTGATGAAGTTCAAATGAAACAACTGTGAACTATATAACCTCTTAAACGGAAAGAATACTGAATTACTGTGGGAAACTTTTGATGAGATTATCAGTGGCAAACCACAAGTGGTTAAGAACATTTAACTTTTCTTAACATTGGTTACTAATGTTTTTCTAATTTTGATTTTCATAGTATTATTTTAGAAATTTAAGATTTCGGTTTGATATATAATGATAGAAATGTAAAATTACATTGGATTCTTCCCTACTGGCTTATACATTTTGCAATATGCCAAATAAATTAATCAAAATGAATACTTGAATGAAGACATAACTTTCAGTAGGAGACTGAATTTTAGGCACACCAGGCAGATTTGTTATTATGTGAGTTGGCTTTAGATAGATCCTGGAACCTTTGTGCAGTCTTTGTATTACCTTGTCTTGTATTCCTCTGACTAAAATGCCCTCCACATATTGCCCTACTTTCTTTGCCGGCATAATACCTAACTCATCCTGTCTTTAGTTTGGCTGGTCCTGTCTTCCCCCTACTTTCCTCCTTGCCTTCTGCTGTCACCTTATCCTTTTTTTTCCCCTGACCTATTGATTTTTGGTATTACAGTGGCCAAGAAGATAATAGAAGAGCAGATATTCATGATACATTGTTGGAAATGATACTCTGGGTACCCTTAAAAGTAATAAAGGTCTACTTGATTGGTTGTTAGTCAATGAGTATAGGTTAAAGATTCTTCACAGAGGCATGTAGAATCATCAAAAGATGTTCTCAAAATAATAAATCTGGGCCTAACCCAAAGCGTACTGAATTAGAATATCTTACACTGAATTTGAAAACTTACTGACATAGACTTGGTGTTTGGGAGTAAAATAACAAAATATTTCCTCAGCTTTCTTTTAGGCCTATGAATTTTTTGTTTTTGAAAATAACACATTTGTTTTTTTTACCAACTTTTTTTTTAATTTTAGTTCTGGTTAATTTTCTACTTGATTTTAGTATTGGGTTGATGTCAGTATTTTGGTGGTGTTATCAGTTTTATGTCTTTTTTAAGTGCTTCCTTGGTACTTTAGGGATAAGCTGGATGAAGCTACATAGGGAATGCAGGCCAAATGAAATTTTTCTCGTTCATTTTTAGCATTTACAGTAACCAAACTCTGCACAAGGTTGTACTGATTTGGAGTAACATTAAATTCTCATGTGAATTGCAGTGTAGTAATACTGTGAAGAGTGTAGTGCAAAATCTGGATGGTTATTTAAAATACTGTGAAATTTAGTTTAATGCATTTTTTAAAATTACATATACTTTCTAAACTTAAAAAATGTATTTTTAATAAACAAACTTTAGATTACTAAATTCAGTAATTTACTTTGGCCACTAAGTAAAAGTTTCTTATTTGAGACATGATTATGGGAAACAGTTAAGTCCTTCATTAGAGGTTACATAAAATTCTCAATAAAAGTAACTACATTTAATAATGTAGTTTTCTGTACCAAGCAATATTCTAGTGGCATTTTTCACATAAGTGCTTTTTTCAGACACAGTTTTTAGTAATGCATCTACATAACTTTAGCATGTATTATTTTTTTTTTAAATTAACATTCACAAATTGGTGTAACTATAGTATGCCCTCTATACCAAAATGACTTTATTGTGTTGTTCAGTGTTGGTAATTTTTCTGTTATGTTGATGCATTAAAACAGATATTAAATTTTATCATTAATTCAGCGCCTGGTCTCTCATCAAATCCCCTTAATTACAAATTGACTCCAAGGATTAGACAGCATGGATTTTAATTTTAACTGAAACAAAAATAGGCATCTTGAAAAATCACTCTTGCCTAGTGACTCAGACGTATTTTAAAAGATACTGTAATTTATTGCTGAATATTTAAAGTTCAATACAAAAAGCATATCACTACATTTTTATTCTCATATATTCATATTAAATATATATTTAGAATATATTTCATAGTCTTGAAAAAACTCTTAAGTATTTTCAGAGATAAATAGCAGCCTCAGGAGTTTTGATGACTTGTAACGCTTTTTTAAGAAAATGATAACTTTGAATCTTGCACAACCATAATTCTATCTGAATGTTATTTATCTTATATTTCTATTTCCATAATAATGTCACAAAATCATACAGTGTAGTTTTAAATATTCCATGGAAGCATTTCCACTATAATCCAGAATATTGTTTCCAATATTACTTGTAGTTTATGACCATTTAGTTAAATCTTCACTTCTTTTGATACTTGCTATTTTAAGTCCAGAATAATTTTTGTTCATTTTACTCTGAACATATATGACATTTCTGTTGTTCCTTCTAAAGGTGCCAATTTTTAAAATTGAATTTTGTTGTATAAATTGTTCTTTTTAAATACTAGAATGGCTGTTTTTATTAGAATAAGAAGATAATGAAATTAAGTTATGACTACAGAGATCAGAAAGTACATTTGTCCACTATATTTTTGCCCTGTTTTATGATGATCAGCTTCTAACTTTACAAAAATTCACTTATCATTTTGGATAGCTTCTGCAATCTAACCTGTGTTGGTTGCTTATATTGATTTATCAATGGATCTATAAGTTTTTAGGTAATCACTTTACTTTTAGAAAGACCAAAAAAGAGTTACTAATAAGCCTTAAGTATTTCTAAGGTAAACGGCTTGATTTTTAGTAAATTCTTTTGTGTTAATTACCTTCACTTTTTTAGAGGTTGTGAAATATAAGTAATGGTGTTCTTTCCAGTTAGGCAGATATTGTATAATCTTATGATTTTGTAAGTTTGATTTTTAAATGGTGTTCCTTTATAAGCTTTTGTTTCTGTGCCTGTTAAACTGGATTTTTATGTGCTGGAAGATATTTAGCATCTAGATGAACTCAGTTCATCATGTTAGAGGAAAAAATAAATTGCCTAGAAACAGATTGTTTACGTAATATTAGATGGTAATATAAACCAACAAAAGCAAGGAAATTAACTTCTAAGGCTGACACACTGCCCTTTCTTTGCTCCTTTGTGCCCATAGGTATCATGTATGTGTTGTAATACCAAGTACAGTGGACTCGGGAACTGTCAAACTTAATTCTAAATTTCTTTACTCTGTTGGTTTATGTCACAACTTAACATTATTTTTTTGTCTCTTAATGCTATAAAATGTCCTTCACATGTGTGATGAAGCAATGCATGGGTGGATCTGAACAAAATGGAAAAATTTATTTGCTTTTCTCTCATTTATAGTTGATTGCATTGCCTCTGATTAGCCAAATATCGTTTAGCTCTGTTATTAGTTCTTTACATTTTGAAAAAAGGTACTATAAGAGCAAATTATAAAATATCAGGAAATTTTTGAAGAAATGCACATGCTAATATAAAAATATTATGCACTCTTATTTCTTTTGAATAATTTTTTTGATCAGTTTCATAACATTTTGAAAGGCAGATATCTTTTTTAAAAGCTTATAACAATGAAAAACGACTAGAGTTTTATAATGAATAATCAAATACACAAATATGATTTCACAGAGCAGTTCTTATATGAATTGCACAAGGGAATTATTTGTGGAATTCTGAGGGTAAAAATAAACTTCTCAAAATAACCTCCAGGATTAATTGGGAACTGATAGATACTTGGTCATTCTCTCAACACCTGTTTCTTGATGATTATGGTAAAATAGAAATTCAGTTTGTTTTTTTATATTCACAAGTTATGTCATAGCTCATAAATTGTTATTGAATGTTATCCTTGAGGGGGGAGGGAGTGTTTTATACAATTATAGGGACTAAATGGTATTTCTGTATTAGGAAATTGATTCCATTTATGAATGTAAGTTTCACATCTGGAGCAGTTTATTTTGCTTTCTGTTTTTGTCTGTAAACAATTTCTACTCCTATTTAGGTATCCAGTAGGACATAGTTTTCTAAAATAGAATTACATATTTTCAAGTTTCAAATTTTTTCAAGTCTAAATCTTTTTTTGCATGGTACTTGACTATTTTTTTTTTTTTTTAAGATTCTTACTTATTTTTGATTTGTGTGTTAAACCTTACAGGAACAGATCAGATACATTCTGTAAAAATTATGATAACATAAACTATCTAAATGTGGCTAAACAAAAGATTTTGCTCTTAGATATTAAAGAAGGTGTCAAATGCCAAATATGGTTGAAGAGGGGATATAAGTTTGGGGGTGGAAATAATTCTTTCAGAATTCTACTTTTTATTTTATGTAATTCATATTTAATTGGCTACATTTTAAAGTAGTGAAAAAATGATCTATTTGCTAGAGATTTACTAACCAATACTTTAAGCTCTTACTTATTCTGAGGTGTTGAAAGGTGAAACATTTGAAATTTTCTTTTTGGGCACTGCTTTAAAAAACAGAGGGCGGGAAAGAGGCGTTGCCACATCAGAGTTAAAGGTGTTTGTGGTTGTCCATGACAGCAGCTCTCGTTTTTTAAAACACCTGTGTTTACTTTCCAGCTTTTCAGAATCTGCCTGAAAGTGGCCTAAGAATGGCACAAGCCTTCGTGATGGCTGGGTGTTTTATAATATAGAATAAGAATTAAACTTTATACTTAGGTTTTCTCTTACAGGCATTTACTTCTCTATTATATATTTTATCTCTTCATATACTTACATGTGTGCATAAGAATATGCATGATTTATATAATCTGTAGATTATCATATAGCAAAGCTATTTATTTTTACAGATATGTTTTGCTTTTTGTTCACTGACTAGAAAAAGCTGGTGAAAAATATTAAGTTTTATTGTACAAATGTATTTTAATTCATAATTTAAAGAGGTTTATGGGAATGAAAGTGAAAATTCAAATACCTTTTTGGAGAGAAATGAATCTGACCTGACATGTATTATATTATTTTATTAATTTATTTTCCTGTAGTAGGAATTTCTCGGTCCTTTTTATATTTATATTTTTTTGCTTTATAGGAATTTTTAAAGCATTTTTGTAAATCTACAAATGTAATTTTAGCTTTAGGCTATTTGATATCTTTTGTGGTTTGGATATAGGTTGATGTTTCAACTTAGCTGTCATTGCTTAGTGGTCAGTGTTTCCAATTTATAGATGCATGCTTTTTAAGTAATTATTTTGCCCATTTCTTATTATTTTATAATATTAAAATAACATCCACATATTATATAAACTTTATTATTTTCAAACTAGAGATATTCTTAGCTATGACAGTTTAGTTTAATTTTGTTTTTAGTTTAGTTTAATTTTGTTTTTACTAATTTTTTTGTTTTAATATTTTTTTATTTTCAGACCTCTTAATTCTTTATTACAGTAGAAAGAAGCCAGATATCTTATGTTCTGTGATGCATTCCTTTTACATTCAAATTCTCGATTATAGTAGCAAGCTATTTCCATGAGATTACAATTATTGTCAAGCCTGGTTGATGTGTAAAAGGAATAATTCTGTCTTTTAATAAGAAATTGGTGTTTTTTATTTCTCTGTATAACTGGTTTTTAACATTTTGTGTATTAAAACTTACCTTTTGAGAAGTCAGTGCAAATTGTGAATCTTTTCCCTGGAAAAACACACATATACAGAAAGTTGCATATAGCTCCAAGGAGTTAATTACCCTCCCAAGCTCATCCACATGCCCAAGTTAAGCACTCCTTCCTTTTCTAGGTCTTACTTTCTTTATATAGTTGTTAATTCTTTAGATTGTTGTTCAGACAGTTGTTAAGCTCACATATCACAGAACCACTGAATCAAAGTATTAAGTGCTTAATTAGTATAAATTCACCATGTTGGGTATTGAACAAAAAGCAATAATTGATTTTACCAGCTTAAATATGAATACTATTTTAATAATATATTTCATATTCCATGGTGGCTAAACATATGTCATTGTCTTAATCTCAGCACCTTAATAATTTTGAAATACAAACTATAATTATCTCATTTGTCTAGACAGAAGCAATTGACAATATACCTACTGTATTAATAATTTTAAAAGATAAATTCAACTAATATTATTACATAAAAGCTGCAGAAAAATGATATTCCACTTCAAAAACTGAATCATTTTAGTGATTTTTGGCATCCATTGAGGTGGGTAATATTCAGCTTCAGAAAGTACCCTAAAGAAATTATATATAATAATGTGTATCACCTTGAAGATAATGAAAACTTGAGAAAAATAACCATAATAATTGAGGTTTTAAAATATAAAATCATTCACTAAAAGACAAAAAGTGTTTTCAACATAAGAAAAGTACAATTATTTTAAGTGGCACAAGTTATATGACAACTAAAATAGTTAAACAAGGATTTATAATAATACTATATTATATATAGTTTAACACAGATCAGAAGAACTCTTTTTAGTCCGATGAAACTGCTGAGAAAAAGAATAATTTTATTTAAAGTCTTCCATTTTCATTTTTTTGTAACTACTAATGAAGTAAAAAGGAGAAGAGATTCTCTTAGTTCTGTTCATACATTTGGTTCCAGAAACTCTCAGGTTGCTTAACTTAAATCATGAAACTCGATATAGGATTTTCATTGGGTGTGTCAGTTTTGCCCTGGTGGCAATTCTCATTAGATAGTAGTATATATCTGTGACCTAAGTTTCAGCATAATTCTTGTAGAGTCACTTTATTGTGTTATATAAGATTTATAATTCTTTAATGAAAATTTAATGTATCTATCTCAAGCACGTTTTCAACTTCCCTAGTTATAAGACCATAACTAAGGCAGATTTTCTGAATCTTGAACTATTAGGTTTTTAAAATTCATATTTCTCTAAAACTAATATTTTCCCATATAATTATAAAGGGGAAATGGGAAAACCGTAAGATCCAAAAGATGTTCTAAAAATTAAATAAGACTTAAGATAGAAATTAAGATAATTGAACCAAGAAGAGAGAAAGCCAAAGATGTGGCTTGTAACTATGCAAATGTATGACAATATTCCTTCGAGAATTATATATTATTTCATGTCCAATTAGAAGTAAGTATGAACAGAAAAAATACTAAATCAATGATCACGAAAATCACTGTGACAATTCCTAAACAATGTAATAGCTTAAGAAACATTGGACTCTCTTCTTAGGAAGGATTAAAAATAAAACGAGTTAATAAGCATTACTGGAGAATCATGTTTTTTCTATAAAAGAAAACTGAGTCATTAAGCACCTATAAGCCTCTTTGTTCAACCATTATTAACTATATTTCAAAAATGTATTAATACATTTGATTACCATAGTAAATTTTGTAAACCTACTATAATTGTATCAGATAGGGTTTGCTTATTTCAAGGGTCAGAAAACCACACCCAAAATTGCTTAAGCAAAAATAAAACTTGTTTACATAACTGAAAGAGCAAGGATAGGGCTAACTTCCAGAGGCTACTTTTTGTTCATTTGTTAACTTTCATTTCAGTCAACTTTTTGTTGAAGTATAAATTATAGACAATAAATTGTGCCTATCAGAGGTACACAGTTTAATGTATTTTGTAAGATGTGTGTCCACCATAATAAACATACAGAGTATTTCAGTTACCCCACCAAAAGATAGTTTGTCCTGCTTTCCAACTATCCATCCTCTACCCTGACCCTAGCTTAATCCCTGATCTACTTTTTGTTACTATAAACTTTTTTGCATTTTCTAGAATGTTGTATTAATGGAATCATATAATATGTATTCTTTTTTGGCTTCTTTCAGCATGATAATTTTGAGATTTGTCCATGCTGTGTGTAGCAGTAGTTCATTCCTTTTTAATTTCAAGGGAATCTTGCTTAGGACCCAAAAGGTTCGGTCCTATCTGTGGATTTTGTTTTTTTTTTTCCTCTTTGTATTGGCTTAATTTTTAGGTTATGTGGAGGGAAGCTTCAGCCTCTATGCTTCCCAGTTGAAGTCTAGAAGGAAAAAACAAATTATTAGAAATACTGGAATTGGGTCTTAACTTGGATTGAACAACTAGGGATTATGTGTTTATTCACTCGTCTCTGAAATAATTGCTTTGTGCAAAGGCATGAAATATAGTGACTGCCTTAGGACAATCTAGGTCTGTTCTTAGAATGGGAGTAGAGAAGGATGGTGTTATGGTTAATTGTATGTATCAGTTTGACTGAGTCACTGGGTACCCAGATATTTGGCTAAACCTTATTTCTGGATGTGTCTGTGAGTGTTTCCAGATGAGATTAACATAGGAACTGGTGAACTCAGTAAAGCAGACTGTCCTCCCCAATATGGGTGGGCCTCATCCAGTCCTTTGAAGGCCTGTCTATAGCAAAAGGCAGAGGAAGGGATAATTTCTTCCTTCTTTGACTGAGCTAGGACATTAGTCTTCTCCTATACTGGGACTGTGATTTACACTGTTAGCTCTCTTCTTAGACCTTCAGACTCACCCTGCACTATACCTTCAGCTTTTCTGGGTGTCAAGCTTTCAGATCATAGGTCTTCTTAATCAAACCCTGTTGGTTCTGTTTCTCTAGAGAACCCTAACAGAGATTGTATTCCATAAGAAATTCGAAATATTATTTTACCAGAAGAACTAAGAAAGAATGAAGGGTGGTAAAACAAAGCAAAAACCTATTTCCACTGTAAATATATATGACTAAAAAAATTTTATATTGTCATATAGCAAAACTGAATTTAGTTTCTATTTCATACCTTTTTAACTCTTAAAGAAAGATAAGTTTAATACATGTATATGTGTGTGCATACTTTAATATATTTATGTAGATATATATGTATTGCAGCTAAATCACATGGTCAGCATGGGATATATCTGTGGTTTTAAAACTGGATTTTTTGACTGTCTCATAATCTAGGTCTTTATTTTTTTCCCCATCTATTTTTATGATATGTACTCCACATCCTGTTTTCTGAGCCTTGATTTTTTAATTTATTCTCGAGAATCCTTTATTCACAAAAACATCTAGCTTCTGCTTCTAAAGGGGATAGAGTGGTTTACAGTACTCTAGCACTACTTTTGAGAACAACAAAGAAAAGTCATTTGTTTGAAAGTATCAGAGAGCTGTTGCAGAAGTGAGAACTAGAATGGCCAAGACAATAGAAGTAAAAAACCCGAAGGAGAGCTGATTTCTGTAACCACTTTTACATATAGTCATTTTTTAAGTATCTGAAAATTTCAGCTTTATACTCATGTAATGTCACTGCTGGGATACAGAAAAACCAGCAGGTTTTGGGTGGCAATGTTGAGGGGATGGGGCATCAGGCACACATCCAGTAGTGCCTGCAACATGTGGAGCTATACAGGGTTTTATGTGAACAAACTGGCATCTACACTGCACACTTCTTGTTTAAATTAAAATGATCAGCTCTTTCTCCATCTGCCAGGCACAGATAAGGCTGCACCCTTTAGAATAAATAATATCTGGAATCTCTATCATTATTTTATATACAATGGCAGGCATTCAGTTGAAAATTACTAGGCACACAAAAAGATAAGACGACATGACCAAAACCAGGAGAAATGCACATTATATAAACCAACTCAAAGTTGATCCAAATATTGGATTTAGATGGACAAGGACTTTATAATAGCTATGATTAAAATATTCAAAATAGAGAAAATGAAGGACAAAATGGATAACCAGATTAAGCATTTTACCAGAAAATTAGGATCTCTGTATAAGAATCAAATAGAAATTCTAGAACCAAAGAACAGGATAATCTGAAATTAGAAACTTGGGTTTATTTAGTAGCAGAAGATGGGATTAGTAAACTAAATAACAGATTGACAGTAAAATTTAAAATTGTAATAACAAGTGTTGGAGAGGTTATGAGGGAAAAGGAGTCCTCATACACTGCTGGTGGGAATGTAAATTGGTACAGCCACTGTGGAAAACTAAGAATAGAATTACCATATGACCCAGCAATCCCTCTTCTGGATATTTACTCAAAAAGACTTGAAAACATTTATCTGTAAAGATATATGCACCCTGGTGTTCATAGCAGCATTATTCACAGCGGCTAAGATATGGAAATAACTGAAGTGTCCTTCGATAGATAATTGGATAAAGAAGACAATGGAATATTATTCAGCCATAAGAAAAGATGAAATACTGCCATTTGTGACAACATGGATGGATCTTGAGATTATCATGTTAAGCAAAATAAGCCAGACAGAAAAAGTTGAGAACCATATGATTTCACTCATATGTGGGATATAAAACTGAAAGCAACATACAAACATGACAAAGAAACAGAGACTCATGGACATAGACAAAAGTTTAGTGCTTACCAGTGGGGAGGGGGATGTACATAGGGATAAAAGGGGTCAAATATTTTTTTAAAAAAGAAAAAAATAAAATTGAATCACAGAGAAAAAAAGAAATTTTAAGGGAGTAAAACATAGCTAAAGAGACAAGTAGGATTTAAAAAGTCCAACATAGGTGTAATTGGGGTCCATGAAGGAAATGAATACAATGGGACAGAAGCAGATGTTGAAGAGATAATAAGTCAAGATTTTTCAAAACTAAAGAAAGAGTTTTAAACCACAAATTTAAGTTTTATGAACTCCAAGCAGAATGAATAAATGAAAACACACATAAACACAATATAATAAAGTGATGAAATTTAAAGATAAGGAGAAAAATCTTAAAAGCAGGCTAAGGAAAAATGGTCGTCAAAGAACAACAGTAAGATTGACTGCTGCAGTCTCAATGGAAATAATGGCAGCCAAAAGAGAATAGAATGATATCATTAAAGCTCTGAAAAAATGCCAATGTAGAATTCTATACCCTTCAAAGTGTAAAGTGAAATATAAATGTATTCCAGACAAAAACTAAATAAGTCACTTGCAGGTGTGCATTGAAAGAAATAGTAAACAGAGTTCTTCAGGCAAATGGAAAATGATACAACATAAATAGGGAATGTGGGGAAAAAATAAAGAGCAACAAGAAGGATAAATGTATTGGCAAATATTAACATATTAACAAAATGTAGCCTGCCCAACACAATAATAATAATGTGTTCTGAGGCTTAAAATATATGCATATTTAAAATGTGTGGCAAAAATAACCTTAATGCCTGAAAGTGGGTAATAGACTCAATATGTTCTAAGATTTACTAGGAAAGTAATACAAGTAAGTATTCATATTAGTTATGTCAGGAAAACAAGTTAGAATGTTATTTTCATGATTAGGATCTCTAAGATAATCATGAAAAGTATGTTTAAAAAATGTATACTTAGGAACTAATAGAGATGTTAGTGGTATAATAGAATCTATTTAAAGAATCCAAAAGAAGATAGTAAAAGAGAAAAAAAGAACATTAAGAACATGGGTCAGATGAAAACCAAGATGACAATTGTAAACATAATTGTAAAGATAAGAGTAATTTGTTTAACCTCAAGAACTAAATTTTGCAGTTAAAACACAGATTTTCAGACTATATAATAAAGCAGTACCTCACTATGCACTGCTTACAAGAAATACACCTTAAAGTAAAATGACACAAAAGGTTAAAACTCAAGGATGGAAAAAGAAACTCTATGCAGATGTTAAAAGAAAACTGAGATATGTGTAATCCTAGCATACAAAGTAGACTTCAAGTCAAGAATCATTATTATAAATAATGGACATCTAATATTGATAAACATCAGGAAAATATAACAATATTAAATCTCTGTTCACTCATTAGTAGCTTCAGAATATATAAAGCAAAAATTGATGGAATGGAAAGGAGAAATAGGCAAATTTACAATCATGTGGTACATTTTAACACACCTTTCTCAGTAATTGATAGAACAAACAAATCAAAATCAAAAAGGATATAGAAGATTTGAACAATACAGTTAATGACCTAATTCTCTCTTTCAAATCAAAGTACCTAGTAGGTAGGGGTAATGATTTTTGTTGTGATTTGGCACATCACTTGATATACTGTAGGAAGCATGATTGCTATTAAATGATAACAAAATCAGTTCTGTACTGTATGAGGCCAGCTCATCTCATATCAAAATTTCCTATTTTGTTTACCCAAAAGACATTTTAGTTGCAACCTCTGAGTTAAATTTTACTCAGCATCACTGAACAGTCAAGGAAACAATACAGTAATGTATGTTCCATGTTGTATGTCCATGCTAATTCAGCAGCTGCTATTACTGGTGTAATTTTGGGAGACAAAAATACTTTGATTAATTTGGAAATACTTACGTATCTCATCTCAGATAGTGAGATTCAATTTCTATATGTGGTTTCACATCTTCTCCAGCATGCCCAATCCCAGATCTCTGTGTATTTTGTCATATGTTCTGTTTTGGTTATTTATTTCCCTAATCTAGTTGTATGTGTCCTTCCATTTTTGGTGATATCTGGGTCATGCTGGCATTGGTATTGTTATTCTCATTTTCATTATCTAAACTCTTGGAAAGCATGGACATGATATTCACAATGTTAAAAATTAAATTAGCATTATCTTGGTACAAAGCACAATAGTTAATGCACAGAGAAAGTCATAGATGAACTTTTAACTAACTCTGACATTAGCAGTGCACTTATGTTGAACTTAAGTCTCCTCATTAGGAGTGATACAATAATGGATGATCTGTGATTGTGAATGGCAAATCATGGTTGTTAACCTTAGTGGCCAGGGAGAGAAACAGCAACTGCAGGAGACTAATAATCTATGCTGTATCTATCAGACACAAAAACCAGTATTGCTTTTAACCTTTTTTGGGAGGCGGGGGGGGGGCGGGGGGGGGGGAGAGCAGGGGGACCACCACATGAGTTTGTACTTCCCCACTACCTTCTGCACCCATTGCCAAAAACAAGGACTTTTTACATCTCATAGAGGAGTTTCCCAAAATGTATGGTTAGCCTGTGGAAAATTCACTTTAGAACAGACTCTTGAAAGTGAAACAAAGGAGATCATACTTGGTAAAGTAGAAAGTAGGCAGTGTCTAAAGACTTTTTTTCCCGGAGGGGTGATAAAATAACTTGACAATTCAGAGTTGGAGAAAAGTAATCTCACAGATTTTAATGAATGGAATTAATTAGGGCAGGTATAGTAAGGTAGTGAACACTGACTTGGAGGCTTAAAGTATTTCCTGAAGTGCATAAGGTAGCTATATGGTTGATAGTTGAAAAATACCGGGACTGGAACTCATTGGTAAGGCTAGGACAAAGTTCAGTGAATCCTCCAACGCAGGACCAATACTAACTTCCTGTGGAGTCAATATTATAATACAAAAGGAGGAAGGACTATTTATTACTTGCACAACTTTAAAATTTTTGAATGAATAATAGGGAAAGAAGTGATGGAGTAAAGGTTGTTTTTGCCCTGACTACCTGTGTTCCAGTAGGTCCTCTTTTCTTAGAAAGAACCTCTCTCTGTCCAGTTAGTGATTGTACCCTAAGAGAAACTTGCCAATCTGCCTGATGAAGAAGCTACTTACTACCTACTCACTTTGGCTCATCAGCACTATTCCGGATAGGCCACTTTTCACATGTGCTGAGGGAACCCATACCAGCTGATATGAATAGGCTTGAGAGTCCATGTGTAAATCAGGCAGTGTGATTGCTTCATGGAGAAAGACCACATTCTACCACATAGTTGGCTCCAATTGAGGCTGTTTTATTGCAAGAAGAAAAGTTTTTAGATTGAAATAAGACCTTTTATGGAGAGTCAAAGAGCTATTTTGAAGGAATGATCAAATTAGACCAACATTTTAAAGTAAATTTAACAGGTGATTTGAATAACAGAATGATCAGTGACCATGTCTAATTAGTGATCTGGAGGAACAAAGGAAGAAACACTAATTGAAAACACAAACAAATGGAGGAAACTACAAAGGAAAACAGGAGTAATTGTAGAAGTGAGAAGAGTAGATTGAGGAACCATGTTCAAAGAAATAGAAGAAAACGCAGTTGAAGAAAAACTCATCAAATTGAAAGTGCATATCAAGGACTGAGTAGAATAAAATTTTAAATTGCATACTTACCTATGTAAATTAATATTCATATGTTAAATATATAGACTTATCTGAATAAAATATTTGGGAAGTAGTGCAGTGCAACTATGTTTATAAACCTTATAGAAAAAGGCTGCAATTTAAGGCTCGTGTAACTTGCCAAAATATCATTTATACAAGAGGGCTAAACAAAGACTTGTGTTTTTATTAAAAATAAGTCTAAGTAACGGAGTACCTATTTATCATTTCTGGGGTAATTACTTGAGGGATTATAGCCAAAACAAAAACAAAAAAGTATAGCATCTCAGAAGAGGCACGGTTAATGTGTAACAATCAGTGGAAGCTAGTATCTCTTAAAGCAATGATAGGATAATTTTTAATTATGATGAATTGAAAAAAGATTCTCATAATATGTTACATACAACAAAAGTCCAAAATATGGCATGGAGCTACAATTTTAAACTATTTCAAGTAAGCTTTAGGAATGGCAGGTGAGGATAGAGGAGGTTTTATAAAATCTTACTTTTGCTTTTAAAGATTTTTCTTTATTAGGTATATCAATTATGAGGTAATGTAAAACTGGAATTAGTGTCTTGAATATGCAGTTCAGTAAAGCCAAGTTGATTATTTCAGTTAAGAAGATAAATTTTCCTGTTTGTGAAGATATTCATAGTAGGTCAACTTAAATTAAATAAATCCAATTTTTATAAAAATTTATTTTTGAACAGTTACTGGGCAAAAATACCTTTGTTATTTTTTTATATTTACATTTATTCATTGAAGTGTTTCATGAGAGCTTATATACTATATGCCGGAAATACAAAAAGGAAAAGAAATTTGCCATCTGTTGGGGAGATAAATGTACAAAAAAATGCACATATAGTTAGTGAATGCTGTAATAAACATATAATGTTAATGCTGTAATAAACATATACACAAAGTGAAGTGAAGCTTAGGAAAAAGAATAGTCTTTTGGGAGAGATGTGAAAGACGTAACATGAAGGAAGTTTATGAGTCTGCTGGTGAGCAAGGTGGGAAAAGCATGCTTACCAGTGAGAATATATGTTATAGATGAGAAATTGCCAGTGTTTATCCAAAGTTAATTCAATCATACTGTAAGATTCTTAAATTGAAATTGGTGTGAAATTTAGATATCTCAAGTATCCCCTGTAGAAAGCAGCTCTAAATACTTTAGTGCTGCTCTGGGCAATGCCTAGGTATTTTTAAGTTTCAGAAAAGGCAGTATTTAGAGGAATTATGTATAGCAATCAGATGTTCACTACAAATTACCATTCGTTTTTTTGCAGAGGAGAAAGGATCTAAATTTCTTGGAATATTTTTAAACAGCAATGAGCTTAGGAGTCATGGCTTCAGCATAGGTTCCCCTTCTGCTTTCCCTGCTTGGGTCGCCTAGGACAGCACTCTTGCTTCAGGACGAGCCAAGGCAGCCCAGCATGGTTAATAAAACGTGATGGGCTTGTTAGATGGTAACCACAGCCTGTTCCTTTCCACAAAGAAGAGAGAAACATGGTCAGCTAGCTGCTCTATCACTTGCGGCTTTTCCAGTAGTCCTGCATATTACAGAGGGAAAGGAGAACTGCTCCAATATCAGGGCAGAAAATATTTGCTCTTGCTGCTACTGTGTTGCGAAATTAGGTCTTAGAACTGAGAAATCAGAGTTAATTCTATGGCCTAATAAAGATTTCGAAACTTAAAAGCTAACAGTATGTTCCTCTACTTACACATTTCTCTAGCTTCTTATATATTAGGAGATTCCCTATAAATTATAGAATTTTAAGTATTACAAATTCTCATGGAAGTTGGTTTCATTGAAATGGATTTTTTTTTAATTATGTGTTAATCTCTCATTTATAATTATGTGAATTCTGAAATTCATATTTTAGGAACCATAATCACATAGAATGTGGTAAGAGTTTTCTAGCAAATATTTTTCATATCAGAAAGCCGTAGAGCCTAAGTGGCAACCTAAATAGAAAGTTTTTGTTCATTAATTTTTTTACAGTCATTTTTAGTGAAATGATTTATCTACATGTTAAAGTTTCTATTCGTATTAATTGTTCTGATGCCTAACTGAGGCGTTCAGAACTGATAATCGGTAGGCTTTTCAGTTTAATGCTGGAAGAACAAGCTGCTTATGATGACCCAACAGAGACATGAGGAAGGTTTGTGAAAAGGGGGTATTCATCCAGCTCTAATCCTTGTTTTCAAAAAGGCAGTGTCTTTAAGTGTTCTCTAATTAGTGAATAGATATGGTTGTAAATTCTTGTGGACACCTCTTTTGTAGCAGAGAGATGGATGCCTGACTTGTTTAAATCTTTGTTTTACATTTCTTTTAAGTGAAAGATCGCTATGAAAAATTAACAATAGGAAATAGTCAAAGTAATTTTAAAACATGTAATGATTGCTGTTTTATCAGTAGGTTTCACTGTGATATTTCATTTTTAAACATCATAATTAGAAACTTGAATATTACATATCATAAGATCTCTGTCTATAAAATAAAATATGGTTTTATTTTTTCCTTTTCTGCTTGCTTATTTGTTCTACCGATTGCTTTGTATTCATAAAATAATGTTTACTGCTATGAAATAAATTCTTTTTGGGTTTGGTAAAATTGCTTCTCCCGGTCACCTAAGCTAGGGAACAAGACATGGACGTTTAGGCATACCAAGAGGAAATATATTGCTTCAGTGAACTGAATATAAAACATGATCAGTGAAAACACCTGGAAATCAAAAAGAACAGATTTTAGTTATGCTTCTCTTTTTCAAAGAACTTAAGTGCTAAGCTATTATTGTTAGTCCTAGAGAAGTAAGTTGGCAGTGACATTTGAAATATGATAAATAAAAGCCTACAGAATGTCTGCTTCTACTTTTAGCCCTTGTCTGATTCCCTCTCCAGAAATTGCATAATGGAAACTACCATAGAGTTAATGCGACTCTGATATACAACCTTCCTTGTTGTAATAAATGTATTCTCTACTACTGTGTAATGATAAAGCCGTGGTTATTGAAACTGCCAAAGTTATTGAAACAGAGGGATAGGAGCTTTTTGCCTTTATCACCTGTATTATTAATTGGAGATAATTACTGCAGAGCAGCTGGCTGTTGGTTTTAGGGAGCATCAATTGTTCTTCTCACCCAGCTGTTGACTAATAAGGATAGTCAACACATCTGTTTCAACAGCTGGTAATTAACAAAAGCCTAATTGCTGCAACTCTTTTAACATCCAATCCGTGAAAAAGAAGGGATGTAGAAGAATATTATTTACTTTGTGCTTTGCGCTTTCTGAGACCAGTTTCTCTTTTTTCTTTCTCCCTCCACTTTTTTTTCCTTACTTTGAACACCACTGCCTTTGTATGGAGCATTGAATGGCAGGAGAATACAATATGGTAATCCAGAGCTTAACTTTTTCAGATCTTTGTTGGTGTTTCTTATTGCAACATTTCTTTGCTAACTTGCAAGATAAAATGGATCAAAAGCATTTTGAGTAGTTCCATACAACAGTTAAAATCCGCAGCAGTGTGCCCTAGGCTGTGTTGCTGTTGTCTTCAGCATCCAAAAGGAAACAGGGAATTCTCTTTTCTGATGCTTTTCACATGCTTAGACACAACTCTCAAGTAATTTCCACATTTATATACAGAATTTTTGTTTAAATTACTATATATGTTTATTAACAGAAATTAAGTCTAGTTTAGAAAGCCCTCTTCCTTTGGTTGAAAACTAAACCGTCATCTCTTAAAACTTTTTAAATGCCTATATGTCAACTTAAAGTATTTTTAAAAAATTTTTAGTTTATTTATGAAATCCTGCTTGACCTGCTTTTCTTTAAAATGTGGTTTGGTCTTTTTAAAAATTTGCCTTTAATTCAGATAACTTCAATTATTTCTTGTTGATTTTTGTAATAAATGAGTAGGAAATTTACTGGCTTAGTCTTAGAAACCTGAGTAAAACGATTCCACAGAAGAAAAACTTATAAATTAACATTTCTTTTATTTGGATTCTTGTAGTACTCTTATTTAATTATGAACTATTTCAGTAAAATATCTTTCATATAGCTTGGTTATAAAGATATACATTTATGTTTTTTATAATTACAAATTTCTGCTAGTTAATGTTTACATGTTTAAAAATCTTATTTGTCTTCTGTTTTAAAAATTTCCATTGAAATATAACTTATAAGATACTTCATTAGATTCTTTAAGAATATATTTTTCTAGTTATGGCTGATTTTTCAATAGTCCTTTCCCTAGTCTTTTACATTATCCTTATAGTCTGTATCTATAAAAACTTTTTGAAGAATGAAAAATTTATTTTCATTTAGAAATCACATAATACTGATTTTTCCTTTTAATATATTTATAAAATTTTACATTAATGTTCAGGTTAATTTTATAGAAAACACTTATGATACTCATTTAACATGAGTATCTGAAAAGTCCTTAGTTAAAATGTTAGTCAAGTTCACTTTAAACTCGCTTCACTAACTTTTCAGTTGGCAATATTTCTATGCAGGCAGTTATTTAATTGTTGTTTGGTATGTTGAAAGGTATAGAAGAAATTCTACCCAAGTGCTTTCCATGGACTGAATTGCAGATTGCATAATTTCAAAATTTTTTGCTGGCAAGACAGGTTTAGTTCAGCAGGTGTTCAGGTGATGAAGTGTATTATAGATGTAGTGAAAAAACATACACGATCCTGAACAAATAAACAAAATACTGCTGACTAAAATTCAACAAAATAGAAGGGCACTGGCATGCAGAGAAATGCTTACGATGCAAGTGTAAAGGAAGGGAATATTGTCATTTTGGGAAATGTTTGCTTCTTCACTTTGAATAAGAATTTAATTTTCTCTGTGTGCTCATGTTCTTAGGTAGTACCAGAGAAAGCAAGCTTAGTGAAAGGAATGTATCATGCCATGAGAAAGGAGAATGGACTCTTTTGGGGAACTCACATTCCAGCTGATGCTTTAAGTGTTTTCTTGCATATAATTTTTTTTTTTCCTGGGGAAATCACCTCACGAACAAGTGGTATGGTGGACAGAAATTCTATAATTTTATAGGTATTCTCTGAGGACTATAAATACTACATGATTAACCGTTTTCTACATGTTAAAAAAGGCAAATTGCATTAAATAATAGATAGGTTATTAGTGAAGCCAGTGAAGTGGTCAGTGGTTTTATACGTATCAGTATGAATGACTTTCAGAGGTATAGTGGAGAAGTCTTGGAGGCCAGACATCTAACTGGATCTAACTAGAAACAAACTTAATGTCATGGTAATATCTTCTGAGAATAGGGTTTATTCAATGGAAAAGATAAGCCTCCAAAGTCTGAATTAATGGTCAAAGAAATGGCTCAAAACAGATATGTTAAATCACATATGACTTAAAAAGTAAGTGATATCATACAAATATTTTATGATATCACAAAAATAAAAAATACAAAGATTTAAAGTAAATGACAGTGAATGGAAAAAGAGCTAAAATGGGAATAAACAGTATCACCCCTGAAGTCATCACAGTAGGATATAATGGCATGTTTAACTTTGGAGAAGAAGTTGGCAAAGTAGCTAATGCACAGACTCAGGATTATTTACTGAACTTGTAGTCAAGAGTTCTGGGTTCAGACTCTGATTCTGGTTCTCACACTAACTTTTATTTATAACTTTAAAAACTGAGAGGATCTAAGTAGGTCATTTCCTCACAAGCGATTCTCCTGCCCGTGGATTTTTTTTTTCCCCTAACGGTTCACATTTTTAAAGACAGTTATGGGAAATGTTTCAATTTTTACTTTTCAACATTTTATCAATTATACAATTAACATATATATGTCTATACACACATTTTCTCCTTTTAAAAAAAGTGAGACTATGAAAACTTCTAACTATATGTTAAATTAGAATATGTGGCAGTTATTGGAGATCAGACATGACAAGCTTAGGACACAGTTTATCACTTAACTGTGCTAGCTGGTGTTTTGATCCTGACCATTAAACTATTTTAAATAATATTAATTCTTAATTTATATTGTGTTTAGCGTAGAACAAGAGAGATTGTTCTTTTAAGGCAGGAAGCAAAAAAAAAAAACAAAACAAAACACTAATGTCACACAAGTTAATGCAGAGCTGGAAATTTATCCCATGATGCTCTTAACAATCTAATCAAAATTCTTATGTGGCCAATCTTTATATCTCCAGTACTTCCATAAAATAGTGTTAAAGGAGAAAAATATTTTTAGGGTGACTGTATCCAAGATATACTTGCTTTTCATATATTTGGATTTTAGATTAGATAGCTCCACAGTGAATTGTATCAGAGAAGGGCATGCAGAAGACAATCTGAAACTTTCTCTTTAAAAGCAATTTAAGGAAATTATTAAGATAAGCCAAATTAATGTACTAAATGTAAAAATTTTAAACATTATATTATAAAATCACTTTGATCTATTTTTGAGGGGATAACATGTTAAATTTTAGCATAGACTTCTTCTTCCTACAGTGTGGCAAGGAAATAATTGTAGGAACCCTTCTGCTGATAACCTGCCAGGTCCTGGACAAAATGTAAATTTCGTGCATTGCTAGACTCAGAAAAAAGTAGAGGAAATTTCCAAAGAATTTACTATTAGAGATAACCTCTTATCCAATAGTAAGCAAACACAGATGGTCCAAAGCTGCACCAAGGGAGAATGTCTGTAGAAGTACTTTGATCTTCAATTAAGATCCCAATCCTTGAACCAGTAGCAAGGCTAGGTAGCAGAGCCAGAAATGCCATCATTATTAATCGAGGCTTCTTGAACTTTATCTAGGAACTGTTTCCCCTGATTCCCTGATGAGACAGACACAAACCTTCTTTCATGGAAGGCATCTCCAATTTAGTCCAACAGGATTCCCATAGATGATTATCAGAAAAATATGAATTTACAACCACAGAGCAATTAAGCACATAAGGAAGAAAACCATCGTGAATATGTATGAAAGTCAACAGACATAACAATAGAAGAACACACACACCAAACAATAAAGTTATCCAAAGAATATAGAACAGATATTATGAAATGTTTCAGTGAATATGTAAATAAATAGAATATGAATCACAATCATAAGTAAACCACAAATGTTTTCTAGGATACACCAGGCAAATCTGAAAAAGAATCACTGAGTTAAAGAAAAATTTTTAAAAAGACAAAAAAATGTTTGTAATAAAACACTCTAGGAGAAATTAATCATCAGATTATACTCAACTAAAGAAAGAAAGAATGAGCTAGAAGATATATGAATTGGAATATATCTAAAAATTTACCCAAAATATAATACCGATAGATGAAACAAAGGAGATTTTAGAGTAAGATAGTGTAACAGACATTTAATTGGGCTTCTAAAAGGAGAGAATATAGACAACCCAGAAAAAAACATTATTAGAACAGAAAATGACTGAGGTTTTTCTAAAACTGATGAAAGAGATCCATTGCCAAGATAAAAAAGAAATACGCACCTAATCAGATCATAATAATCATAATGAAACAGAAGAATTCTAACATCAAAGAGATAATAAGTAGCCAGCCAAAGGAAAAGGATTGCTTCTGAATGAGCAACAGCTAGGCTTAGAGATGTCTTCTCAATAGAGCTATGGAATTCAGAACACTATTCTAATGCTTTCAATGCACTGAAAGGAAATAACTGGCAATTTAGAATTAAATACCTAGCCTGATGTCCTCTAAGAATGCATATGAAATAAACATGTTTTCAGACAACTAAAAATTGAGTTAGTCATTTTCAGCTTTGTAGTAAAGAAACTTTTAAGAGTTGTTATTTAAACAAAAGGAAAATGATTCTATAAGGAACCTTTCAGATAGAAGTAATGATGCAAAAAACAAAAGTGACAAATATACATATATATTGTCTCAACATAATAATATTAATAATGATCTTTGAGGCTCAAACCAAAATGAACAAGAATACATTTGAAATAAAGTACCAAGTAAATAGGATTAAATAAAGTTTTAAGGTCTTCTCATTGTCTAGGAATATTAATTAATGTTAGATTTTTGATAATTCAGTCTTATATCTTGAAATTTCTGGGATAACCATTAAAAGAATATAAAGGAATGTATAACATTCAGAATTAAAGAGGGAGAAATGGGACGACAATAATAGAATCAATCCAAAAGATAGCAATAACAGGTGATTTAAAAAGAAAAAAGTAGTAGAACTGTTGGAACAAACAGAAAACATATAATAAGGTTAGATATTTAAGCCAAAATTTATTGGTAATTACATTAAATATAAGAGGGTCAAATGTCCCAGTTAATAGATAGAGATTTTTAGACTGGAAAAAATAACACACTATTTATCATAATTATATCTAAATCTAGACATGTAAAAAAAGATGGCATTAAAAGGATATATAAAAGCTATGTCAAATACTAATAAAAAAGTGATGTTGAAACTATATTAACATCAGATTAAAACTAAATTAACAATTTAAAGCTACAGTGTTTTGTTTTTATTTTGTTAGTTTTGCTTTGTATGTAATAAGTGAGATCATGCTTCCCTGGCAAGATGGTTTCCTTTCACAGTGCACTGCTACCATGCAGGCACTTGGATACCATATAAGCATAATTAAGCCTTTTTCCTTCCTGTCGTTATGTACCCTGAAGAAACTGTTGTAGAACAGTGTGAATTTTACATATTTTTAATTGCCTCTGGAAACATGTTTATTTTATACAAACAGGTGTATCGAAAATGTGGTTAGCATTTCCATTTTTCACTTTTTTAGGCACCTGACAACAACTAAGCAAAACTTATAAAGACCAACAAATATTCTGGGCTCTATGCAGACCTGTAGTCTCTGACATTCTAGATTCATAGTCTGCAAACTATGGCCTCTGAACCAGCTGCCTGTTTTTGTAAATAAAGTTTTATTGGAGCATAGCCATGCCTATTCATTTACATATTGTCTGTGGCTGTTTTCACACTAATAATAGTTGATAGTTGCAACAGAGACAGTATAGGAAATATTTAATATCTGTACCTTCAGGACCCTGCTCTAGAGTACTGTGTGGCTTGAACTTGTTGTACTTTAAGTCCAATCCCTTCTACCTTATTCACCTGTTACTTGGTACAGTGCTTTTGTTTACTGAAAACAGTTGTTTCCACAATAACTTCACATTAAACATTCAGTTGTGTCCATTATACAGCTTATATATTTGTTCACTTTGATATAGCTCTATCACAAGTTATCTCATTTTATCATTGCATAATAATTGTATGAGATGGATATTACCCTCGTCTTACCAATGAGAGATTTGAGGTTTAAAGGCCCTAAGTTCTACAGAGTTAATAGCTAATTTCTGGTAGCCAGACCAAGTTTGCTTTTAATCGCACTGCTACACTCTTTCTGGCATACTTATGTCTACTGCTCTCCTTTTCTCTGTTTCTTGGATTCTCCTCACTGCCCAGGAATAATTTTCTGCCTATGAATGTTTTGATTTCTACTTTTATTAGAAACTGTTTTCTTCTCTCTCTCATATCAAGCTCTAGATCACTAGACAGTGCATATGTGACTGCTTTTGACTCAAGAGTCTGTTCATCCCTGGTCTGAGAGGCATGGGATGAGGACAAAATGTAACCTCTAAGAAATTGCCTTTAAAGAGCAATATAATACACTTTGGTAATATATTGTGGTGAGCAACTCACGTATTTCTGTGAAGGTGAGATATAATTGAAATATGGTCATTTTTCTTCTGACACTAGCTTTTAATTTTTTAAGATACCTTTTGTAAAATAGTTATACTTCTTTACTTGGTTCTTAACCTGCTTCTGAGGTTAAAAAGTCATACTAGGAATGCAAATAGTCATACTGTTTAAGCAATTGTCTAATTAAACCTATTTGAAAATATCTAATTAGATGTGTTAGAAAAGTGTTTAATAATGTAACACAGTCTACATATGGGTACTCTGTAAAACAACTCTGTTAAAACAACTAACATATCTATTAAATTATACCATATTGAAATGTGTTCTTGTATATTAGAATAAACAATGTCTTCTGGATACTTGTATTCTACTTCCAACTTTCCTTCAAACCTTGGACAGTTTCCAAATGTTTGCCTAAACATGTTGTACTAGCAGCAATTTTCTCACCTGTAAAAGGAAGGGGCTCTTACCTTTAAGGTCTCTTTCAGGTCTAAAATTATTTGGTTCTGTGATTTAATTTGTACTGTATGTTTCTTTATTTAGCAGATATCACACAGAAGATCAAATGCCTCTGTTCTCTGATAAAAACAGATTTCCATTAATGGTCTTGGAGTTACCAAAGGAAGGTTTAACTATTTCAGACTATTCCTATTAAAAACACATTCAAATCAAACATAGCAAGATTTTAAAGTAAGATAAAAGTAATTTCTCCACAATATTCATAGCAAATAGTGTTCAGTGATGTGAATAGTATAGTCTTTTCTTTGTCTCTCATTCTAAATTACTAGATAGCATTCTAAGGAAACAATGTAGTCCATTTCTAATACAGTCGCAGTACAAATGGTTGTCCTATTTAGATGGCACTGCTCTCGATAGATATAGTTTAAGAATGATGAGACATTTAATTATATGACTAGCCTAATATTAATTAACCAACTTTTTTTCAATCACTTATGGTAAGTAAGTTCTAGAGATGAGATATATAGCATGGTAACTAAAGTTAACAGTATTTTATCATATATTTGAAATTTTCCAGGAGAGCAAATCTTAACGTCACAATAAAAAAAAAATTGTATTTGTGTGAGGTAATGGATGTTAACTAAACTTATTGTGGTAATCATTTTGCAATATATACATATATCGTATCATTATATTATACAACTAAAGCTAACACAATGTTATATGTCAATTATATCTCAATGAAACTAGAAAGAAAAAAAGATAGTGTTATAAGAAAAAATTTTAAGGTATGCTAAAAGGATACAGAAGATGTAAAACATACACTGATTATACTAAACTTTTATTATTACCAATAACTGTTATTGAATGATGCTTTGATTCCATTATTTCATCTGGAATTAGTTCAGCTGCTCCTTCTTGGTGTTTAAAGCAACACCTTTTCCATGTTGGGAAGCACGTATGAAAGGTAGGTGGAGGACACGTAAGATTGGAGGATACTCCATTAGAGATTACAATTGGAACTTAAATTTTTCCCTATATAAAAAACAAAGGAAAGAGTCAGGAATGTTGTTCTCTTTATTTAGTAGAGAATACTAAAGCAAAAAGAAAAGGACAAGGTGGGGCTTTTGTGTGAGTGGGGTGAGGAGATGAGAAAAATTTTAAAACACATGCTATCGACTGGTAGAAATATTTTGGTATTGCTCAGAAGGGAATTTTATTGTTTTGGAAGAGGGAAATATATTAGGTTAATATCATGTCACATTTTAACATTGCTGTATGCTTGTTATAGTAGACGATAGAAGTATAATTGGCATGATTTTTCTGCATAAAATTATCGTGTGTTTTAAAATCAATAGCATCTTAGATTCAATGGAATTTGGTAATAAGTTTATAAGGTTTGGTTAGAGAGCATTAAAAGTTTTATTATTATATATGCTTAGGAATATTTTTTGTTACAATAGTAAAATTGTTGGATTTTGGAGAACATGTCTTTAGTTAAGTGATATAGGCAAATTTGGGTGGCATAAGCAGCAGGAAGTTTATATTCTTACTACTATTAAGGAGAGGTGAACCAGCAACACAGTTTGAATATGACTTGGAGATGTAGAAGATTCAACTGAGGTTCAGTATGGTCATGGGTCCCATTTGTTCCCATTACTAAGACTAAATACACACAACTCCCAGTTGCAAGATTCCTTTATGCCAATAACATTGTATGGATCAAAGCAGAATGTAAATGTTGTGAATGATTAACAGAAGCACAGCAACACGTCTCGCATTTTTACCTTGGGCAGGATTTGGGTAGAAGGTGGAGGACTGAGGTGAAGTTTTGGAGGAGTTAGAATGAAGAACAAAAAGTGCAATTATATATGGAAAGGCTTGAGTGATATATATAAAAAGGTGGCATGGGGCGGCGGTTCAAGATCGTGGCATAAGAAAGATCCTGATCCCACCTCCTCCCACAGACATACAAATACATATGGAACTGTTCCTTCTGAAAAGAACTTGAGAACTAGTTGCACACCTGTTCCACAACAAAGGACAAAAAGACCATACACATAAAAAGCATGTAGATATTTGCATTATAGGGATTCCAGAGGGAAGAGAGAGAAAAAGGACAGAAACTTACTTGAAGATATAATGACAAAATTTACCTAACCTGGAAAAGGAAACATATCCAGGTCCTGGAAGCACAGAGAGTTTCAAACAAAAAAGAGCCCAAAGAGTTCCACACCAAAACACATTGTAATTTAAATATCAAAAGTGAAATATAGAGTATCTTAAAAGCAGGAAGAGAAAACAACTAGTTATGTACAAGTGAAAGCTCATAAGACTATTATTTAATTTTTTCAGCAGAAACTTTGCAAGCCAGAAGGGAGTGGTATGATATATTCAGAGTGTTGAAAGGAGAAAAACCTTCAGCTAAGAATACTCTATCCAGCTAGGTTATCATTCAGAGTTGAAAGAGAGAGAGTTTTCCAGGTAAGCAAAAGCTAAAGGAGTTCATCACCACTAAACTGCCCATACAAGAAATGTTAAAGGGCCTTCATTAAGGGGGAGAAAAAAAAAAGTAACTAGAAATAAGGAAATATATGAAAGAATTCTATGAACAAAAGGCAATTATATAGGAAAGGTAGTGTACCAACCATATACAAATCTAGTATGAAGGTTAAAA
This sequence comes from Pteropus vampyrus, assembly GCF_000151845.1. Lineage (NCBI taxonomy): Eukaryota > Metazoa > Chordata > Mammalia > Chiroptera > Pteropodidae > Pteropus > Pteropus vampyrus. The sequence goes on along the minus strand of NW_011888791.1, from coordinate 13,298,728 downwards.
TACAAAAGTAGCAAAATCGTAGTAACTATAACTACAGTAATTAGTTAAAAGATACACAAAATATAAAGGTGTAAAATTTGACATCAAAACATAAAACATGAGGGGTGAGATAAAAATGTAGTTCTTTTAGAATGAGGTTGAACTTAAGTGACTGTCAACTTAAAATAGACATATATGTGTATATATTTTAGCAGTTATATATGAACCTCATGGTAACCACAAATCAAAAACCTATAATTGATACACAAACAATAACTACCAGATCCATGAATTTCATTTCTAGGTATAAATCCAAAGAAAATGCAAACACTAATTTGAAAAGATATATGTACCTCTATGTTCATTGCAGAATTATTTGCAATATTCATCTATAGATTAATGGATAAAGAATTATATATACACAGTATATACATGTGTACATATTAAACCATAGAAAGGAATGAAATCTTGCCATTTGCAACATCATGGATGCCCTTGAGTGCATTATGCTGAGTGAAATAAGAAAGAGAAAGTTAAATACTATATGATTTCAATTACATATGGAATCTCAAAAAAAAAAAAAAAACGAACAGGCAAAATCAGACTTATAGACAGAGAACAGACTGATGGTTGCCAGAAGGGGTGTGATCAGAGGATAGGCAAAATTGTTGAAGGGGATCAAGAGTTACAAACTTCTAGTTATAAGATAAATAAGTCATAGAGATGTAATGTACAGCACATAGAATATAGATAGCATATTTTACTAACTTTGGTGACAGATGGTAACTAGACTTATTGTGGTAGTCATTTCATAATGTATATAAATGTTGAATCAATATGGTGTACCAAACACTAATACAATATTGTATGTCAATTATATCAATATAAATAATAAGTAAATAGATAAAAGGTGGCATGCTCAAGAGTGTCTAGTACAACTCTGTCCTTTCCCTTGAAAGTGTGACTGTGACATTCATGAACCCACACATTTGTATTGTTTTTTAAATTACTGAATATTTTTGTCATTTTCTTGAGAATATAGATTTTAACATATATACCCATATATATGTTTTTGTATGTGTGTGTATACGTGTGTGTGTGTGTGTGTGTATTAATATCCCAGAATGTTATATAGTGTGGTATAAGGGGTAAATATGTATTTTGGACCAAACAGGACTGAATTTGTATTTGAGTTCTATTAGTCACTAGTTCTGTTATATTTACAAGTTGCTGAATGTCCATGAACCTCATTTTATCACCTCTAAAATAGGGATAATAGGAATTATCTCAGTTTGGTTGTGAGGATAGACTGTAGTAATGTATTTCAAGCACTTGGTACAATGCCCAACCTGTAGTAGGCATTCAACAAGTGGCACTGCTAGTAGTTAAGCATAGATGCTTTAAAGTTATATAAATTTAGACAGCAAGTTTGGCAGTTTGTTTATAATATATATAACTATAAAGTATATGTGTATAAATATATGTTTATTTATATATAAAACAAATTTATATATAAAATGAATTTATATATACATATATATTTACATATTATAAAGTATATAAACACACACACTTTCCATAGGACCCAGTAATTGCACTCTTTGGCATTTACTTAAGAGAATTTAAGATATAACTCCACAAAATGACCTATATGCAGATGTTTAATCAGCTTTATTAATAATTGCCAAAAACTGGAAACAACTCAAATGTCCATCAGCTGGTGGATGGATATGCAGAATGTAGTATAGCCATACAGTGGAATACTACTCAGTGATATAAAGGAATGAACTGATACATGTAATAAGTTGAATGCATCTCAAAAGCATTAACTTATGTGAAAGAAGCCAAATTCAAAAGGCTGCCTACTACATGATTCTGTTAACATGGCATTCTAGAAAAGGTAAAACTATAAGGATAAAAATCACATAAGCAGTTGACAAGGGCTGTGCGTAACATAAGGGCATTGACTACAGTGGTGCACAGGGGAACATTTTGTATGAACATAGGTGTTATCAGAATGGATACATGTGTCAATAAGAATAAGTCAGAAGTATAATACTGACCAAAAAAGCAATTATCTGTGAAATATGTAAAATATTATTTATATAGTGTTAACAACCTATAAAATATGAATTATTATCTATAAGTGCACAACTATATAGTGAAAGTGTAAAATAATCTTGAAATCGATGAACCCCAAATCATGGAAGTGTTTCACGTTAGGGATGGAAGGGAGGGAATGTGACTACTCTGTGATACATGGGTTGGGCTATGTATCTTTTCTTTTAAGGAAGCAATAGAGCACAAAATATTTTTCAGTATAAAAGAAGGTTTATAACTGTATAAAGAGTGCCATCAATATTGTAAATACATGTATTTAGTTGCAAATATACATATGTGTAGACTATATCTGGAAGGATATACAGCAAACAGTTAACCGATAATCTCAGGAGAGGAAAGTTGTAGCACTGAGAGTTGGAGTTGGCAGAAAGATTTACTTTAAATTGTATATTTCTTACACTCTGAATTTTGTCATTTTTTAAATGCATGTATTTTTTTATGTGAGTGTAGACAAATGATTCCATGTAGTTTTTATAAAAGTAATTGCCAAAAATATGGGAACTATCATGGCAGAAAAACAGGAAAAATATTTTGTTTGCTAATTTCCTTAATGTTTGTGATATGACATATTTTTGACTTGTAACATGATGAATTTACATGCTTTTAATAATGAAGGACATGCAATAGAAGTAAATAGCATATTTAAATTAGTTATGTTTTCTTACATTACATATAATATATATCCAACTCAAACAAGCCTAAACCAAAAGGAATAAAAATGGATTAATGTACCCAGGAAGTCCAAGAAATAGATCTTTATCTTTCTGGCATCTGAGGATCCAGGGGTACAAATGATGTCATTGGGATTCAGTTTTCTTCTGAGGCTAGTACGATAGAGTACTCTGTTTGAACTTTTGTATACCTGAGTTCATCCTAGCCCCCAGGACTGAACAGGATCACTGTGCTATAAGGTAGGATATTTCCCCCAAAGAGATGTGCTTGCCAGATAAGAACATATCTGATAAAGTAGAAGAAGGAGGTTGTAAAGCCAGAAAGTTTATAATACCTTTGAACATAGTCACCAGGGCCTAGATAGAAGATTAGATAGATAATTGGAATCAAGAAATTAAGCGAATTGCTATAAAGCAACACCAGATCTTCATACCCAACTAAATGTGGGAAGAGAAGTGAAATGTTCACTATTACCCAAAGCACAGGAATTTAAAGTTTTTATGATGTCATTTTCATTGCAGAAATTTTGTAGGCCGGATTTTCATTATGGCATTTTCCTGTTAGAACATTGTTGGGTTTATTTTTTGGTTTGTTCCCCCCGCACCCCACCCTCCGCCCCTCAGAAGTACTAGGTAAAAAAAAAAAAAAAAAAGCTTCAAAATAATCAATTAAGGTAACATATTTATTTAGCAAATTCTCTATTACCTGTCCAATATCTGATTTCCTTAAATACATGCTGCAGGATGCCTGACAGTTTATAAGTTGAACGTGAAATACACTTTTTTGTGTAATTCTTTTTAACTTGCCACTAGTCACAGTGCGCATCTGTGTCTTCAAAGTTACCATTTCAGTCACATTTTATAGTATACTGCAAATTGGCAAAGTTGTTAATAACCAGCCACCTATTTTTATTTTAAATGCTTTTTAATAATTTTTGAGACTTTTTTTATCTAGACTTCTAGAATTTGGCATGTTAAACAAGCAAACATCATAAATTTAATTTTAAAGTAACTCTTTGTTAGAATTTGCTAGTCCAGTTAGAGAACAAGTTAATTAGTTTAATGCCTACCTATACATCAAAATCCAAACTGCTGCAAATTTTATATTCTTCATTATGAAAAAAGTGAAATTGTCTAATCACTTACATTGCACTAATTTTCCTATGGTCAGTATTTAACAAGTTGTCTTACAGCTTCATTCTTATTCAAGAAAATAATTTCAGTAAAATCATGAGTTCAGCAAAATTAATAAATTATTGCCTCCATTGCTGTTAGTATAGTTCGAGGTGTGTGATAACATTTTGCTGTTACCTATCAAACACCATTTTAAAGTGAAAGACTACTTTTTCATGCAAATTTAACTTTGAATAAACAAAACTGAACCCTGATTTACCAGTACCATATTTTAAAAGCTATGTGGAAAACATTTTGGCCATGCCTGAAATCCAGTGTGAATAATAGTTAAGGTGGCAGTTCTTTTAAAATTACTAGTTGGAACCCTATCGAAAACCTGATTGCAGACTCTTTATGAATATTATAGGCAGAGAGGAGCAATAGCATTTCTTGAATAAATTATCTTTAACATCCACGATTGCTGCCATTTTCTCTTTAGAGATTTTTCCTACAGAAAAGGAATTGAAAAGGTTAAATCATATCTGTAAGAATCAGTCTTGTTATTTTTTTCACATTAAATATCAAAGATGGCTTAACGACATATTTAGAATTTTCTGAGTTTTACTATTAATAAAGTTAAAAGAAAATCTAGTGTGGTCAGGCATTGGAGCCACATTAAATTTGTATCTGAAACACCCAGGGTGCTTATCTCTACTCTAGATATTGCTCTGAACCCGTGTTCCACGTTCTGAATTCTGTGTATAAAGTTAAACATTGCAGAAGGGCATATATCTGATGATTCAGATGAATAAGGTTGAGGTTTAGTAATGAGCAGAGTTGGTAAGTTTAATATGTTCATGTCTTTAGTATTTCTGTGATTAATGTAATTGGATTATTTTGTGGGAAATTATGAAACACTAAAAATACTGATAGATTTAAAACTACCAGAAATTTAAGACTCTTACTCATACTATAGTACTATACTTTAACATATCAAGCTAATATTAAATTTCTTAAAATATTGATTACTTGCAGGCAAAGTTGTTAGCTATGCAACAAGCCAGAGAAACAGCTGTTCAACAGTACAAAAAACTGGAAGAAGAAATTCAGACACTTCGAGTTTACTACAGGTAAAATTCTTTTTAGCCTGACCATAAATAAATGTTGGTTTGGAAAATGCTTCTACCCAATTTTACAGTGGTGAGTGAGGAAATACCTCAATGAAATTAAGCATTATGCACTTAAAACATTTTTGTAATTTTAAAATGATTCAGACATAAATGCTTATTATATTACCTCTTCTCCTTACTGCATTTGGTAAAGTTTAAGTTTAGACTCCCACGAGATTTTTAAAATTTACTTAACTCATAACCAGTTGTCTAAATGGAGCCTAGTTAACTCTTGAACTATTTTCTCATATAAATGCCACCTCTAACGTGATGACATGTATTTTTAAAATAGTACACGAATATCAGTAATAACAGCCTTTCACTTATTATAATATGAGAAGTTTCTAAAGGAATGCCACTAAAGAATTTTTAAGGTTTATCTAATTTATGCTACAAGAGTAGTTGTGAAATTAATTCAGTAGGTCACACTGGCATTTTTAATGAAAAGAAATAGAATAGAAAATGTCAGAGTGCATCTCCTGTAGTGTAAGGGTAAATACTGTTTGGCAATACTTCTGTTTCAGTTTCGTCGTATGTGAGAAAGGTAAGATTGTGTATTGGACTATATATGAAATACATATTCTCACAGCAGGTCATGGTTCTTTAAAGAATGGTTTGAGAATTATGTACAATACCTTATATATTCTTTGATAACTTACTGGAGCTATAGGTTATTGAAAGATTTTTTTAAAATTTGGCCTTCTTTTCAGAATAATGTTAAGTGCATAAAATGCAATAAGTCAAATCAGTTTTACTGAAATAGAATGATCAAAGTGTTTTCTCATAATATAGTAGTATATACATGTGTCATTATTAATACATTTTTAAATAACTAGGTCTAACAGTAAGTCTATTAACAGCTGTGATTTCAAAGTAATAATGGCCGTCAATGGTATTTGGGGGATAACTGTAAACACAGAAATGTGACATGAAAATAGCAGTGGTTTCTATGGGTGCAAACTCTCAAGAATCACTAAAACTATTGTAGTTTGTTGCCTATGTTCATAATTGTAGGAAATGCTGTATTTACATGAGAGTTAGTGAAAAATAGAGATGGCATTTTTTCCCATCCCCAAATTAAGAACCCCTGCTTTGGAGCACTTTTACTGACATATACAATAGTTGGTTATTTTTCTGGGTTGAGTTGTGTCCCTCAAGAAAGATATGTTGAAGTCCTAACCCCTAGTACCTAAGACCTTGTCTTTATTTGTAAATACAGCCTTTACAGAGGTAATCAAACAAAGTCATTAGCCTGGCACTCTAACCCAATATGACTGATGTTCTTATAAAGTGGAAATTTGGACACAGAGACATATGCATAGAGGGAAGACTGTAATGACACAGGGAGAAGACAACCTTGTCCCTGGAGTGATCCATCTACAAGCCAAGAAATGCCAAGGATTGGCAGCGAACACCAAAAGCTAGAAGAGGCATGGGAGAATTCTCCCATACAGGCATCAAAAGAAAAAAAGCATAGCCCAGCAGACATCTTGATTTGGAATTTTTAGCTTTCAGAACTGTAATTTCTGTTATTTTAAGCCTCCCCCCTTGCCTCACGTTTGTGGTACTTTGTTACAGCAACCCTAGGAAACTAATGCAGTTATGATACCAAGTATGTTTGGTTGATGATTGTCTGTGGGGACTCATTTGTTTGCAGTTAGAATCAGTGTCTATATGTGGCCATGTAGGTAAGCAGAACCCTAATCGTACATGAAGACATCCTATCCACCCACCTTTTTTTTTTTAACTCTATATTGTACAGCAGTGGTTTCTCAACTATAGCTGTGCATTAAAATCACCTGAAGACCCTCTAAAACTCTGATCCTCATCCCGTACCAGACCAATGACATCAGAGTCTCTTGGGGTAGCACTTGGCTAACAGTGTGTTTTAAAGCTCCCTAAAAATTCCCATGTGCAGCCAAGTTTGAGGGCCACTTCTCTGCATGCACATTTCAGTTAGCTGCATTAAATTAGGGTCTCTTCTTGGTAGACTAATAGAGGCATATATTAAACCATTAATTAAAACTTCCAAATAGTGTGTGATTTGTGCCCAGACTTTAGATGTTGCAGTGTGGTACATAGTAGCTTTATCCCCTAGTTAGGAGAAATATTATGGAATCTTCTCCTGCCATCCTTGTTAGATAGGACAGCAGTTACTCTGGCAACAAAGTGACAGTGTCCAGGAATTCTAAGAGGCATATGATAACCTTGCATGAACGGACATTACTTTTTGAAAAAGAAATCTTGATGCTAATTCATGACGTTCCTTTGCTTTTCTAAGTTGCAGAAGATTTTTGAAAGGTTTTGAAAATTATAAAGCTTTAACTGCTCTTTTTGAAGGACTTTTAAATCTACACGAATTTCGCAGTTAAATGATCTTTTCCAAATAAAGAATTAACAATTATTGATTCAAAGATATCTTTCACAAGTACCCTTCTCATTGCTGCTTTAAAAAAAAGTTGCTAGTAGTGTGACAAAGCTATGAGGATTTGTAGTTAGACAGCCCTGCCTTCTGTGACCATTTCCTTTTCTTGAAATAGGAATTATACTACCTACCTTATAGAGTTCTTTTAAGCTTGTTAGTGCTCAACCTATGTTAAGATAAATTTCTTTTTACAACAAAAGTCAGTGAGGTAGGTAGAAGTATATCAAAAACTATGATATCACTGAAGCCAAAGAAGGAGATTTCAAAAAAATAAGTCAAATGTTGCTAAATGGTTAAGTACGATAAGGACAGAGAGTATCCTTTTTGTTTGAAATTAGGCAGTCATTAATGACCTCCACAACAGTATTTTTAATAGAGTATTAGATATAGAAGCCAGTTTTCTGTGACTTGATTAGAGGTATAAAGAAGCATAACAATTGGACAATAGAGCGGTCCTTCAAGAAACTTGAATAAGAAGGGTGTTAATGACAGTTGAGAATAAAGGAAGGTAGATTTAGAATTTTTTTTTTTTAAAAAGAAATGGCAGATACTTGAGCATATTTATGACTCATTTGAAGGAGCCGATAGCCAATAGAATGAACTGTTATGGAACAGGATTCCTAAAGAAATAGGTTGAGATAGAATTTAGAATCTGCAGAAGAGTTTGCATTAAACAGGAACATCATCACCTTGTACTTATAGACAGGTGTGAAGGAGATGAGAATAGCTATGAATGTAAATATTTCTTTCTTTTTTTTTTCTGTAAAGTAAGGGCCAGTGTGGGCTTCTGAAGTGAGAAGGCAGGAGGTTTTGAAAGAAATACAGAGTAGCTGCTGAAGGGGAGTTGGAGAGAGAACTGAATAAAGACAGGAAGAACAAAGTCAATCCTGAAGTCTCATCTGAGAATGGACGCCATAAACTCGTATGAGTTCTAGTTTGTACAGCTATGTGAGTTAACACTTTCAACTGTCCTTGTATAGCAATGCGAAAGGGAAAGGATCAAAATGATTCAGGATTATAAATTTACAGGTTTAAAATTGTGGCAAGGAGAGTGGTTAAGGGTACATTAGAAAGGACATGTGTACTGAGAGAAAAAGGAGGAATCAGGAAATCATAAATCTTGAGAATATTATAGAGTAAATGTAGAGGGTGTAAGAAAATTTAAGAGCTCGAAGTATTAGAAATTGTAGTCACAAAGTGGAATATTGCTACTTAAGATCTGAGAGGTGAAGCACTCGATCTGAGCAATGACAATGTTTAATGCTTTTTCTTAAAAGTGGGTGGTTAAAGTTAAGAGGTGAAGGTCACTAGCTATGAAGTCAAAGATCTGTGAAACTTAAGTAGTGAATACCCATTTGGATATTGTCTCTGAAAATATTGGCATATGTTGCAGTACTCAGTGTAATAATAGAAAATGACCTAACAGTAGATAAATAAAAGCTATGTGTTGAAATAGTGATGTATAGCTAGATGTATCAAAAGAAGAAACCTGGACATCCTGTGATGCATAGAAAAATGTGGGCTGTCCTTTCAAGAAAAATAGGAAAGATGTATCCTTCAGAGAGATTTACATTTCTGTCAAAATAAATGTACAGTGAACTTTTTTACGTCGTTGATGGGAATGTAAAATGATGCACATGCTGTGGGAAACAGTTTGGTGGTTCCTCAAAAAGTTAAACATAGAATTCTCATATGACCCAGCAATTCCAAACTTAGGTATACACCCCAAAATAATTGAAAGCAAGGACTCAAACAGATACTTGTACACCAGTACATGTTCATAATAGGATTGTTCATATTAGCCAAAAGGTGGAAACAACCCAAGTGTCCATTAACAAATAAATAAATAAACAAAATATGTTATAGACCTATAATAGAATATTATTCATCCGCAAAAAGGAATGAAATTCTGATACATGTTATAACATGGGTGACCATTTAAAAAAAAAAAAATGTTGATTGAAACAAGCCAGACAGGAACGACAAATATATGATTTCACTTCTATGAGGTTCTTAAAACAGGCAAATTTATAGACAGAAAGTAGAATAGAGATTACCGGGTACTGGGTGAAGGGGAAAATTGGGAGTTGCCAAGAGCTGGGGGAAGGAGAGACTGAGGAGTTATTGTTTAATGGGTATAGAGTTTCTGCTTGGAATGGTGATAAAGTTCTGAAAATGGATAGTGGTGATGGTTCTGCAATGTTGTGAATGTACTTCATGTCACTGAGTTGTACACTTAAAAATGGTTAAAATGGTAAGTTTTATATTATGTTGTTTTACCACAGTTTTTTAAAAGGAACAGAGAATATTCTGTGAGGATGTACAGAAATGTTTTTTTAAATGGAATAATGGTAGATCCCTAGGTTATAAAACTCCAGGAAGGGAGAGGCAATTACTAAAAACAACAAAACTTAAATTTCCTGGAAGCTCACATTTTAATTTAAATTGATTTAAATGAAAGTAAATAATATTTCTTACACAAGTGAATAGCTGGTAGTTATGAATCAGTACATGAAACAACTAATTCATATACCTATCAGGTTTTTCTTTAAAGTTTCCTATGTTACAAAAGATAAGGGAAAAGTTTCATTTTTATGTGAAGAAAACCAAGACTAATTCTGTAATTGTGTATGTGTGTGTCTGTATAAAAAACTCATAATTGATTTTGTTTAGCAAAGTTTAAGGAAAAATAAACTTTGTTATTCAAATCAGTTTTATACTTCGATACAAATATACAAATGTACACACACACACACACACACACACACACACACACACACGCACGCACGTACGCACGCACACATATATGGTGCCAAAAGAAGCTATTTACCAATTAAGAAAAAAATAAGCCAAGAAAAATATAGGAATGGGACAGTAAGATGGAGCCAGGAGCGAGTCAGTGTACAGTTTGCATACGTACCATGAAACAGCAAAAGAATAAATATCAGAAATAAACCTAGCTCTCAACTCACCAACAGCCAAAGCACAGGAAAATGTTTAGTTTTAGTGTCAGACTAAGATATGCTGATGACTTTCATTTTACCTTGCCTTTAATTCTACCCTTTAGAACTTTTTTTCCCCCAAAAAAATATTTTCTTTTGCTGGGTTATGCTAAACACTACTGTTATTATAAGCTTTCCATTTCCCTGTATGGAAATAAGGAATATGGAAGTATATTTTTCTGAATTTCTCTTTTCTGAGTTTTAGAAAACTGAGTACTAAGAAAAGGAAATGTTGATCTTTTGTTTCCTTCTTGGAAAAGGGCAAGTGAGGTGCATGGGTAGGGCTAGAATACTAAACTTGCCATTATAACTGACAGCTCTTTCACATTAAGCAGAAGGGATAGCATGCAAAAGAAGAATAACAATATGAAGATTTAAAATAAATTTCACTTATTGCAGAAGTGCTATTAGTAAAGTATTAGTACCTCCTTGTTGCTGTGCAGATTCTGAATTCATTTGCAATAGCTTCATTAGTCTAAATATAAACAGTTTCATCAGGGAAGAGTCTTAAACTTATAAGCATTGGATTCATATTCAGTAATGATTTTTTTTTCCTGTTGTTGTAAACTTGTAGTGCTGCATTCCTAAGTTCAGGAGGCATAATAACAAACTCTTTTCTAATCAAGAGAATGCCTAAGTTTCAATGTTGGCTGATTTTATAGTGTTTCCTTATATTTTCTTTTGCTTAAAGAGCGTAAATTCAAATGTATATATAAGCATTAGATCCTGTTGTTTTGTGCCAATAGACTAGGATTTAATATACTTATAACAGCAGTTTATATTTTAAATTTTTATTGTACTATGTGTGATTCTCTTTCGGAAGTTGTAATGCCTTTCACAACACAGTAAATTTCACATTTTAGGCCAAAAATATTGAATAGAATGGTTCATATTTTAAGATAGTAAGTTTCCTATGATTATACTAGTATTTTTTAATAATTAAATAGAATAGTTTTGTGTTTGACATAGTGAAAACTGGACTAAACATGAACCCTACTTCCTGAGTTCATAATATACATTTCAAAGTATAGAAGCCATAAAGATAGAGACCATGTAAAATATACTCAAAAGAAGAGTGAAATTCTTCATTTTTCTCTACATTTTTTAATAAATTTTATTTAGTATGTGTCTCTGACTTATATATACTTAGCAATCAGAAATATTATTTTCACTAAGATCTGGTTGTTTATTTTATGGTGGTAATAGTTTTTCATTGAACCATAAGTTCTCTCAGTCAGAAATACACATTGATAAGACAGTCATCAGTGATTATAGCATGCAAACTCCAACCATAAAGCAACATTTTTCTCAACACAAATACCTCATTTGGAAGTATTGGATCCTGGATCCTGACCTCATTAGTTCTGTATTCTAATCATCTGTCCTAATTGGACTCTCCAATGACATAAAAATTTTGTCACATCTGTATTTACTGTAGGAATTTACCTCTATCCATGGAGCTGGGTTATGGTACCATACTGCTAAAGCCATAGTAAAGAGAACAAAAGAACATAGGCAAGCTCCAAGCTTTCTAGGCTTCAGTTCTTTAACTTTGACACTAGGGGCTTTTTCTAATTCTGACATTGTGTGAAATTTGTCACCCTTTCATATGAGGTAGATTAATTTTTTTTTTGGTGATCTTTAGAATCAAGAACTGTTCTTGTACCATTAAGTTATGACTATTATGAAGGCCTTTCTAATGTACAGTTGGCTTCATCTTTACCATTCAAGTCACCAACGTATATTTATTGGTGGCTATGAAATGCAAAAAAAGAATTAAAATGATGTTTAAAAACAAAAACCTCAAAGTCTTCATATTTTATGTGTACAGTGTTTTGAAATATAATTATTGAAGATATTTTCCTTTCGCCTCTCAGTTTGTAGATTTAATAAGTAGATTTAATAATTGTGACATTTAATAAGTTACTTAATTTCTGAATGTCAATGTCTTTACCTATAAACAGAGATAATATCTGACCTGCTTATTATAAAAGTCAATGAAATGATATATTTGAATGTTTATGAAAATTGTAAAGCACTGTACAAAAGAAATATATTCATGGTATTATTGATAAAGTCACTTTAAAAGTTTTACTTATTGAGATATAAGACAACAGTTAAATTAGTAAAAAGGCTATATCTACTCAAATATTTTATATCTTCTATGACTTTGTATCCAGAAGGACATTTTTTGCATTATTCGATTTCACTATTTTCTGTGCCTTATTCTAACAGTAAGTTACAAGAATAAGACTAATATTCAATATGTAAAGATCTCAACTATTCTCCATTATTCTATAAAATGACCCAGCCTTTTCTTTTAAGAGCATTTAATAAAATGTTTTGCGATTTAATCATTGTGGTTAGCAAAAGATCTAGCGTTAGAATGGGCTGGCTAAATGTAGGTCCTGGGGTTTGCTGTCTACTAACATTATTTTTATCAGCTTAAGAAAATTTAATTTTATATGTTGTTAGGTAAAAAGTAAAGTGTTTCCCTTGATCTTGGCTCTAAGAATTACCAGTATTATAGTTCCACGGGTGCCAGTTCCCTTCTACATAGGTAATCACTGGTACGGTCTTTTTCACAAATTTAACCATTGACCAAATTTTTCTAGGTTTTTTTTTTCTTGCAATGTCTGTTACTTTTGCCTTCTTATTTTTCAAAGTTCCTACCTTAGACCAGACTTGTATAATTTCATGCCCAGGCCTTTCTTGATACTTCATCTACTTGTCTCCATTCCTTACTCCTCTTAAGATTCCTGAGACATTGTTTTGAACCTCATTCAGCCATCAACAGTATTTAATAATACCACCTTACCTATAAAATAAATTCTAAGCAAACCAAATATTCATGAACCCTTCATATTGCTTCCAGCTCTCTTTCTGATTTAATGTTTCATCAATTATCTTTTTACCTTCCGGTTTTATTCATATGTGTGTCACTGGTGCCAGTACACTACCTCACTGATTCCTCCTGAAATACTCCGTCTTTGCCTATCAGATTCTTAATGAACCTTCAAAACACAATTTAAATACCAGCTACTCCATTAATCTTTTTCTGATCTTCTCTATCAGAAGTGATCTCATTCTACCTAAAACCATCATAGTTATTCACAGTAACTCTCTCATAATATATATAAAGCATGCTTACGTATGTAATAGTTGCATGAATATTTCTCTTAATTCTCATGTCAAAGCTTCTATTCTCTCTATATAGCAGGGCTTCAGTAAATATTTGCCAAACGAATAAATGATCAAGTTTAACACTAAATTGAAAGTTTCTTCATATTAAAAGATTCTTCAGCAGAATGGTAGTCTGCGCAGTACATATAATAAGAGCCCAGTGTTGAATGAAATGATTGGAGTTTACATGGACCTAGTCCATCATCTCAGTTATTCGCAAAGGTATGGGGCAAAATGAGGTCTCCATATAATAAAGTAAGTGTATCATCTGCCAGCAAAGTTTATTTTTTCTATGCCAACATTGTTCACATTTGAAAACCATTATCAGAAACATTTGTTTGAATTTTACCTTTCTTGAAATTCAGAATTAAAAAAAATTTAGGAAATAATATCGTTATCTTGTGTTCATTGCAGTATTGTTTCTTACGGTGAAAGAAATAAATTAGAGTCTTACTGATGGGTATTTTGTTTGGTTAGCACATAGTTTAAAAATATTAAGTTAAACTGTCAAAATTAAAATGAATATCTGCCAATGTGGGTCCCTCAGGATAATGGCATGGCATGTGTATTAGTCAGGGTTCTTCAGAGACGCAGAAGCAATAGACTGTTTTATGCAGGGGAAGAGATTTATTTTAAGGAATTTGCTCATGCAGTTGTGGGGGCTAACAAGTTCAAAATCTGCAGGGCAAGCCAGCTGGCTGGAGAACCAGGAAAGAATTAATGTTGTAAACATGAGTCCCAAGATGCAGAATTCCTTCTTTCTTGGAAGAGTCTCAGTCTTTCTCTTAAAGCCTCCAATCAATTGGCTGAGGCCCATGCATATAGTAATCTGCTTTTCTCAAAGTCTACTGATGTAAATATTAATTATATCTAAAGAATACCTTTACGGCAACATCTAGACTGGTGTTTGAACAGGTGCCATGTCCTAAATGATTTGACATATAAAATTAACCATCAGACCTGTGCATTTTAACAATTCAATTTGTCGAAGCTAAAAAACTGGAGCTAAGTAGAAGCTCCTTACTCTAAAAGGGGCATGCACTCTCCATTTCACCACATTTCCCATCCTGCGTACTTCACGTATTTAAAATCACGGGCCTCTGTCATATAGCCATTTATTTTGTGACCCCAGATGTATGTCGTAACCTTATTTATGTATAAAAGAATACTAGTACATATAGCATATGCCTTGGCCCTGGCTACCTTGCTAACCTCACTTCTTAATATGTTTCTACTCTTGGTTCACTCCAGCCTCTATAGCTCCCTTATTATCTCAAACATTCTAAGAATGTTCCCATCTCAGGGCCTTGACCTCTTTTTTCTCTGCTTGGAGTGATGCCCTCTCCCCAAAACACAAGTCTGCTCCTTCACTTTGTTCAACTTTTTGCTTAAATGACCCTGACTACACTATAGCCTACTCCTTCACTGCATCACTCTATTTTAGTTAACCTCCTTTATTTTTCTTAATAGACATGCCTATATGACACTATACTATAATCGTGGATTGTCCTCTAGAAATTAAATTCTGCAGGGACAAGGAATTTGTTTGTTTACCACTGCATCTTATACCTGAATCAGTGCTTGGCGCACCTCTAATGGGCAATAAAAGCTTTGTATGTATGAATATATGCCTAAACATTGTGATACATCAGAAATTTAACAGCCGGTTTTCTGAGAAGTGGGACTGACTGTAGTAGTTAGAGTTATTATATGTGTGATAAGAGGAGAGGAAATTTTAACTTGCTTTTCATACCTTAATAAAGTGTTTGAAATTTTTATGCATTACTTTTATATAAAAATGAGTGTAATTTTTAAAATAGACTTTTATTCATAATTACCTGCACAAATTAAATTTGATGCCTGGAAATAAATAAGCATCTATGAAAAATAGATTTGTAATGCCTACATATATGTGTATGTGTATATATAAATGACAAATATGTGTATATGACAATGAAGTTCATTTTCTTTAATGGATTTTATTAGTGTTGTTCTTTACAAAAAGATGAGATATATAAGGGAATGACAATCCAAAGTAGAGTCACCTACATTATGAATTAGATACCTATAAATGATAACCTTACTTAGGTTTTAAGTTTGCCAAATATTTTTAACTATCTTTTAAAGTACTTTATATTTCAGAAGTTCAGGTACTTCTAAAAAATAAAATATTAAGAAGAATATTACCAACTTTAAAAGAAGTTATTAACCTTAACATTCTTCTGCCACTTGGTAGAAATGCGGGTCCATGATGGGTTAGTGGGGAGAAGGGTGCCTTTTTAAAAAATTCAATCCTCTGAATGTTAACTATGGCCAGAAACGATAATGAAAGGAGAGAATTCCTTCATATTTCAAGAGACTTTACTCAGTACAATTAGATTATTTAGCATATTTGAATTATAAATGTCTTCTCTTTCCTTTCTATACATAACACATATACATTATTAAATGTATTAGAAGTTTATTTAACCTAAACTAGTTTAAAATATTTAACAAATGGAAATAATCGCCAATTGAAGACCTTTATTCATAAAAATTCTGATTTTTTAATTGCAAAAAAAAACAATAAATAACAATGTTAACGTATAGACAAGATAGAAACACAGATCTTTGAGCTACTCTTAATTTCTATAAACTTTCTAATGCCACTGCTGTCATAAAGAGCTTAGTAAATATTGACTGAGGATGAGGATGATGATCTAGCAGTACTTTTAAGACTGGGTGGCACTGGCAGTACAGACAGATATCCGGGACTTAACATTGTCATTTTGCCATGGGGCCCTTCCATCTGGGCCGCTTCCAAAAGGACAAATGTTTACCTGCAGTTAGGCATTTAAATGTGTAAATATTCCCGTCTCAATTATATATTAAGTAGCCGAGGTTTTCACTCTTTAAATCATGAAGTAGTTGTTCTCTGAAGTTTAAATTAGTTTTCCAAAAGTTTGCAAAAGTCAAAATATGCATAATTAAATGTTCTTTCCATAATTCCAAGCAAAAATTTGTTTTATAAACTTAGGTGAACATAAAAATATTTTGTTCCTCTTACTATTCCAAACTCAAGATATTTATGAAACTTCTGAGTTATATTAGGGTTTCATTTACTATTCTATTTAGTTGTTAAGTTTTAAATGTCGTTCAGTATATCTGGTTCCCTTTGGGCTTATAAGGGGTTTATGACTATCAATATTCTACTAAAATAGTTCCAACTATTTCTCCAAATAACTGGTTCTGTTTAGATCAGAAATAAACAATATTTAGTTACTATACGAAACAGTCAAGAAATTCAAAAGCCTAAAAATTTTTGTTAGTTTAGTTTTATCGAACATTATTGATATGATAAATATTTTAATTCACTTTAATGCATGAAAAGTTTAGTTGTCCTATCAAGCTTAGTTAGCTATTCTAAACTGTAAAAAAAAAAAAAAATGAAAATTTTCTAAAACATTAATTATATGAAAAAAATGTGAGAATTGAAATTTTTTTTCTAGAAAGTTTGACACACTGTTGGCTCGTTATTAAGCTGCATATGTTTTCTGTTTCTGTTTGGTTTGGTTTCTGTTTGTTTTGTTGTACTTGATTCAGAATTGAGATAATCATTTATCTACTTACTTTACTCTAACCTGAAAACTAAGGTGATACCAGAGTTAAGCATTAGTCTTCTGTGTCCTGACTTGATTTTTAAGTTATTTCTTTTTGGTTTATAATTAGTAATATGATTAAAAGGACATAAAATTAAACAAATTATAATTTGCATAAGGAAAACTTCATTTATTTCTAAATCTGATCTTTGTTTACTTTTTCATTTGTGAAATTTTTATTTTGCATTCATTGTTTTGGTATGATACAGTGTTTTAATTTAGAGCTAACAGTGCAGTAAGACAGAAGTATAGATTCCGACTTCCTAGCTGAGGTCAACTTTGACAGATTATTAACCTCTCTCAGCCTCAATTTTCTGATCTGTAAAATTGGAATTGTAATAATACCTGCCTCATATTATTTTTGAGAAAAAAAATTAAATGAAATAATGCATGTCAAATGCTTTGTACAATACTTAGGTACAGACTTAGGTGTTTAATAAATGTGAACCATTGTTATAATCCCCATGCTGAGTTTATATTGAGTTGTCATTCACTTTTTTTTTTGAGATTCTGTAATATAGTTCAAATTTTTTTAGTATTTTTGGCTCAAAATACAATATGCTGACTGCAGTATGGAATCATTTGATTTTTCATTGGGAACAAGTTTTCGCTGGAATTAGAGGGTTTATATTTTTCTTCTTATAAGACTCCTTGAAAAAATATTTAGTCAAAATGATGTACTTGGAACTTCCATTTGGCCCTTTTTGATTAACATTTCATTTTCAGGAGTTGTTTATTCCAGGAACATTTTAATGTTCAGAAATCTGAGTATTAGAACATTAATAATTTTTCATTTTTCTTCTACCTTTTTAAAAACATATTTTTATAGAGTACAAATTCAAAATATACCATTTCTCACAATGTTTTCTATTAAAAAATCTACCTCAGAAAATAATGATGTAATTTTAAAGCTATGTTTCTAATTCTATCTTGTATCTTGTATTTTAGTGTATACCTTATCTTCTTTAATCCCTTCAACATCTTTGTGAGATATTATTCCTTTTAACAGATGAGGAAACTGAAACACACAGCTATGAACTTACTTGCCCTAGGTCACATCAGGGCCAGTAACAGAAATATAAATATTACCTAAACCATCTGATACTTGGACCTTTTACTCTATATCTACTAGTCAGCTTCCCTCAACCCCACCTCTCTCAGAATTACTTCTGTGGCAAAACTGGTACTTCAGCATTACTTCCTGATTTAGATATGCTTGATGTATTTATCACAGAAAACACACCTCTGAGTCCAAGTTAAAGGCATGTTAAAATGATAAAAGAATCTGACCTGCTTTGGAGTTTAACAGTCTTTGTCTATGTTCAACCAAACTATACAAATTACAACCACAATGTCTGGATTTATAAATAGACTACCTCTGAATTATTTTAGAACCTTTAAGCTTTAGCATTATTGTATCATATGTCAGACTACAAAAGGTAAGTACTATGCCTGAAAATAATTTTATCCACACAATTATTTCTTTTTATTTGTATGTTGTGGCACTGATATTGTTTCATCAGTACTCTAGTACAATCACTAATATAACATTAACCATATTTAGAAGTAATCATTAACCAAATAGCCATTTTCAGTTATGTATGAATTTAGTAAAGTGTACTATTTACTATAGATTATGTAGTCTCCTATGGAAAAAAGAATAACAGGATAAGGTTTAGTTGTTACCCTAGAATAAATTATAATTAAGTAGAAAGAAAAAAATATACTCAAAATGAGCATGTAAATAAAAAAATTTGACCATGGAAAGTCACCAAGGTGGAAAAATGATTATAGACTGAAATAGACAAAGCTTCATGGAATGATTGGGAATTGAGGTATGAACAAATAGGTTCTGATCAAAAGAGAGGAGGTGGAAGCAGGGCATTCTAGTTTAGAAGAACAGTAGTAATTGTAAGAAATTGTAATGAGCATGTTGTGTTGCATTATAGATTTGAGAGAAAGTTATAGGAATTTCAATGCTAACATGCATTTAATTTTGATTCTGTATTCCCTAGGGATACAGAGCTTTGGAAATCTGGAACATTTTCTTAAAAACATCAAAAATAAAATTTATACTCAAAAAATATATATTCTGTATTAACATAAAAATCTAAAATATTTTAAAAACTTAAATGAATTTTTAAATTTTGAATATATATAAAAGCCAATTAGATGAGCTGTACATGTCCCTATCATGTAATTCACCATGTTAACAGCATAAAAGAGGAAAAACAGTTAATCATCTCAATGGATAAAGAAAAAGCATGTGATGAAGTTCAAAACCCATTCAGTTGCCCAATCTTACTGATAAATAACATCTAGGGAAAAACTTACAGCTAACATTTAATGATAAAGACTCAATGCTTTCTATGTAAGATCAAGAATAAGGCCAGGATGTCCACTCACCACTTCAATTCAGCTTCCTATAGGAAGTCACGATCACTGGAAATTGAAAATAAAGATGCCTATATTTGCAAACGAAATGATTGTGTACATAAAAAATCCCAAGGAATCTTCTACTTGAATAAGTGAGTTCAGGTCAATATACAAAAATCAATTGTATTTTTATCTATGAGCAATGAACAATTGGAAAATTAAATTTAAATTTTTAGTTTCTTTTGTGATCAATCCCAAAATCAGGAAAATTTAAGGATGAATTTAACACTGTCCCTTGAAAACTATAAAAAGTTGCTGAAAGTAATTATGGAAGACCTAAGTAAATGGAGAAATGCACAGTGTTCATAAATGGTAAGGCTTTTCTAAGTCTTAAATATTGCAAGGATATTTATTCTCTTCAAATTCATCTGTAGATTTAACATTATCCTAATAGATATTATGTCACTGTTATAGATACTGACAAGCTAATTCTAAAATTTATATGGAAATGCAGTTCATTTAGAATCACCAAAGGAATTTTATAAAAGAAACTATTGCAGGAATTATACTGCCTGATTTCAAGATATGGTCTGTAAAGTCACTGATATCAAGACACTCGTACTGGTGAAAGAATAAAAGTACCGCATGTATCATTTGAATAAAATAGAGTCCCACAAATAGATGGTCTTTTTATTTTCAACAATGAAGACAAGTCAATTCATGGGGAAAAGGACAGTCTACTCAACAAATAGTGATAGAACAACTCGATAACTATATATAAAAAATGAACATTAACCCTAGTCACACATTATTCACAAAAATTACTTTAACAGAGACTTTGTCTCATTTGAATGTTTATTCCAGCACCTAATATACTGTCTAGGTGCTAAATAATTATTTGTATAATGAATAAATGATTAGGCAATAGTTCTCCTGGGTTTCTGATTCTGATCTCAAGGGAGAGATGCTTATCTTTTAGAAGGCTGTACGAACTTTATGTTTTAGCTTCAATAAGATATAACCTAATTAGACAGATTCTAGTTCCCTCATTTCACTGTGTCAATCTGGATAGCTTTCCAATCATAGCTTCCAGAGACACTCACCTGACACTGAAATACTTAATAGCTTTACAGATATTTATTCGTGTCATTGCATTTGTATATATTAGAAGCTGCAAGAATAAGAACATGTTAAATAGAGTAACAAGAGGCAGAAGAATGATATGTGCCTGTGGATAATTCAATACTATTTGTTGATGCTGCTGATTTGCATTTTACTCCCACTGGCAGCTAGAGTCAACATGACATATTCATTTATCCTACTATTTAATTCCAGTGAGTTCTTTTTTTAATGATATAAATATAATGCATCTTTATTTTGTTCACATAAGTTAATGGACATTGGTACCTGTCTTTTCAATTTATTGGTAGATAGACAATGATTAATGTTGATAGATGAACTAAAAAGATATGATTTGACCATTGATATAGAAGAGCAAGATTGGAAGCAAAGATCTGGACTCCTGATGGCTGGTTTTATAAAACAGTCCTTAAAGAAGTAGGCTGTAGGGAGCATTTGCGATCTTGCTCCCTAACATATGTCTTCAGTTTGGCTCAAATAAACTTTTATTTAGAAAAAGAAGGAGAAGGAGGGGGAGAATGTGGGGGAGAAGATGAAAGCTGTATTATAGACTACTTCCCACATCACATGGCTGCAAAGTGGATATGCTCTTAAATTAAGAACAAAACAAAAAAGACTGACCAACAGAAAACAAAATGCCTCTCTCTTCAAAACTGTTTTCATATTACTTCAATCACTACACCAGAAAGAAAACCTCAGTTAGATTCTTTTTCTTTTGCAAGCCAATTATTTATTTATTTATTTATTTATTTTTTGAAGAAGCCCAACAACCTCAATTTTATTATTGTTTTACTTTTTTTTTTTTTTTAATGCCTATAGCACCTGGTATTCCTAGATGGTCTCCCATCCAATTACTAACCAGGCCCAACCCTGCTTAGCTTCGAAGATCAGACAAGATCGGACTTGTTCAGGGTGGCACGGCCGTAGCCAGTTAGATTCCGATAGTCCTTTATAACTCTTCAATACTTGCTAATTTTATTCAATACTCGCAAATTATATTTAAATCTCTACTATAACAATAGCAGCAATAGCCAGTAGCCAGGGTGGACTAATGTAGGACTGGAGAAGTGTCATTGCAGAAGGCAGTACATATTCTGAAACAAGAATGTGAATCAAGGTGTCCTATATATGCTGCTTAGTTTAAAACTGGTCTTTCTAGGTACTAGTATTGTAATTTATTTATAAAATGCCCACACTGTCACTGCAGGTAATTATATCTGTTTTAATTGGTGTTATTATAAATGAGTTCTGATATATAGGAATATTCTTTTCATTTGACTAAACCATATTGACTTTTTTCCTTACATGCTTGTTTTGCCAATAAATACTTGTTAATAACAATTAGCAAAATCATAAGCAGCTTTCAAAGCCTCAATAGTTCATTTTATTCCTTACGTATTAAATAGTCTTAAAATCTTTACAAGGAAATTAATATTGTTTTCTGTGATGTTGCCTTTTAAAATCAAGAAGAGAGAGTAAGGGGAGAAAAACTTCCTAAAGGAATCTTGGAGAACTAAAAGTCTTCCTTTACAATGCTAATTATACTGAAAGAACAACAGTATCTCAAATTTCAAAATCAGTACTTTTTTCATGTATATGAATATCACTCATAGTTTTTGCATAAATCAATATTTGTTAGTGAATAATACTGTTTAAATTCCATCAGAGACCTGTTCCTTTATGTTTTCAAGTTTAAGTTCTTTAGGTATCTTTACATAACTCTTCAGAATTTTTTAACTCGTATATGACGCTGCAGACATTCCCAAAGAATATTGGTTCATTTCTGCTGGTTTACGCCAACAAAGAAGGGGATGGCAGCAAGATCACATTCTTCCTTCTGTCACCTGAGGAATATTTTTCACATTCCATACATCAGTACTTGATCAGACAGGTTGCTGAAATTTTAGCCATGTCAAAGTCATTTCTAAGAATCAATAGCTCTATTCCATTTTCCTTTAATCTCTCCGTTAATGGGTTCTGTGATTGATATTATTAATATTTAAAATGGAAAAAATTTTTGGCAATGAAATTCCAAACGCTTGTCAGAATACTCAAATAAGGCATACATACACTTAGATTATACAGTAAATAATTATGTGTATCATGTAAACACTGACAAAATGTAGACCTCTGGAAAATGTTGAAATAACAAATACGTAGATATGTAAGGAACTGTCCTAAAAAGTATTCAACAAGTTGAATAAAGGTAGAGAATTTGAATTTTATTTTCTCTTCTTTTCTCCACCTGTCTTCAGTGGAATTAGCAATGAAATTCTTCACTGCTTTATGTACAGGTTGATGTTAAGATTACAAATTTTTCTATTTGTAATAAGAATGTAGGAAGCGACATTATTGACTATGTTGGCCATGTGGTATTCAAGATTTATTGTTCCTTTCCTTTGGATTGAGTTGGTCAGCTTCTGTGCCAAAGAAGAATGTTCTTTGGATCAAGACAAAAGGAATTTTTTCTCCATCAAGTACTTGAAATCATACCATATTTTGTGTTTCTTTCTTATTTGAGCCATGACTTTCTTGTACAGTTGTCTCATCTTGTCTGAAATTTCTAATTACCTTTCTTTTTCTTGGATCTTGTGCTTTATTATTTCAGCTTTTCCCATCTTGTCACTCTTACTTTCTGTTTTATATAGTTCCCTTTTTCTCAAGCACTGTGCATTCTCCTGCTGTAACCTGGACCTGTTGATTGCTCTCTAGGCTGCTGCACAGCTGTCATCCCAGGATTTCTCTTCACCGCTCTACTGGATTGGTTTCACTGTTTCTAGGATTCCACGTCTTCTTTCTTGCTTTATTCCCTGTTCAAGTAACAAAGGATAGATGGTAGAGAAGTTTTCCAAATATAGAATTCAATTTCGAAAACTTCATTTCTTCAAAACTTTTAAGATATTACTCTTTGTTTTTTTCTGCTTCCATTAACTGATTCCAGAATGATTCAAATCAGTCTTTCTTTGTAGACTTTTCTCATGAAAGATATTTTAAAAAAATTTTTCACCTTGATGTTCTTAAATCTCATGGGGAGATGTCTGAGAGTGGATTTTCTTTCATTTATTGTGTTCAGTACCTATAGATGATTTCTTGTCTTTCATCTCTGAAAAATGCTCCTTAGGATTATTTGATAGTTTCGCCCCCTCCTTTTTTTTCTTTCTTTCTGATGTCTCTTTCTGGCTTCCTAATTGCCAGATGTTGTACCTGCTGGACTGATTCTTTCATCTTTTTCTTTATATTTTTTAAATCTTTAACATGATTTTAGAAGTGTTTCCTCAACTTTATTTCAAGTTTTGTCTTTTTTTTTTTTTTCGTTAATGGATTTGAAACATATTTGTATAAATATAAAATGCAGTCTACTTCCTCATTGTTGCTTTTAAGTACCTTTTCATTTCCAAGAATAAAAATAAGTTGTCTGTAGATAACAAAATTTCCACCACAGCTATTAGTTAAGAGGAGCTTTTCTGGGAAATACTTTCCCATTAGCAAGTTGTTCACACATTTATTTTTTTAAACTGTGGCAAAATGTATATAACAAAACTCCCCATTTTGTCCATTTTTTTTTTTAAGTGTAGGAAATAAATTGACATACAATTGATTTCAAAAATCAAAGCATAACTTAAAGCAAAGGATTATTTTTAAGGGAGAAGCTGTAGAAAATAAATGTTCTGCTGAGCCGTATTTGTCAAAGCATATCAAACATTATTATGAACCTTAAAGTTCCTTTGTCTATTCTCTTTGCCTAGCACTTGACCAGTAAGGACTTGAGATGAAAAGAAAGAGATATGGCTACTCAACAGTCTCTCTTTTCAGTGCGGTTAGAATAAGAAAATATGAAATCTGGAATGTAGCCAAGTGTCAATTATTACTATCTTTAAGTGATTTTTAAATATAGATTTGCATTTATTAAAATTTAATGCAAGAGAAAACCATGAATTACAGAATTAGTCTTATGAATATGAACAGCAAATGAAAACATGATTAAAGGTGGCCATGTCAAGCATTCCTCACTTGAAGTATTTTGCCAGCGTCTGAGTAATGCTTTGATTCAGTTTGAACCTTTTGTATGTAACAATTTTTAGAGCAAGTTACTACAGTTCTTTCTGGATAATACAGGTCATGAGAAGTTCATTTGTAGGTGGGGCAGCCGTACTACTTTAGGGGACTGTCTTAATAGATCCATTTCATTAATTGTCATGAATTTTTTATTAACAAAACCAGTACATCAGGTTTAGCCAGCTAAAAACTGTTCTCATAGTTGTTATCTTTATTGTCAGAAATAATATTGTAAAAATAGGGAATTACTGCACATGCTTTAACTCTTGATTAAACAGAGGAATGGCACTATCCATGAACAATAACTTAGGGGCATATTATTGAGTTGACATAAAGTGTTTCAGTTGTGCAACTCCCATTAACTTTGAAGCCCTGTGCTTTAACTTCAATGTCTTCCAGTTAGGAGTACTGCCATAGCTGTCGGTTAGGTACTCTGAGTTAATGTGATTAATGTCAAGGAGCAGGATGTTCATTCTTTCTTCCTTAAGCTTTATTCCTTAGGTATTTTTGGTTAAATGGCCTTCTGAGGAATTGCCTTTCAGAAACCAGGCATTGGTATTAATAAGCAGCAGTAATGATTGAAAAATGAATGATGTTAGCATGTGCATTTTATTTACCTGTAGAAGGTGACTTTTAAGAAATTTCAAAAGCTTTCTTAGACATATGATAGACAATTATAATATTATTCATATTCTTTGTATTTTCTGTATTGAGCTCATAAACACTTTTTATTTCCCACCTTTTGTGAGATAACATGAATTATTATCTTCATAAAAATGGCTTAAAAGTGAAACAAAGAGAGGCTTAGTGGATTTCTTAGGATCCCATAACTAATCTTTGGTATACTACATATAGAATTTAGAATGTGTACTTATACTCATTGTACTTGATTAAACATTGGTCTTATAATTTTAAGGTTAAAAGAATCCCGAGAAAGTCACATTTTAGAAAACGAAAAACGACATAATTTTTGGAAAAGGCATATCATGATTGGAATCCTGGCTCAATCATTTACTTGCTTGGGTAAATTACTTAGCCTCTTTAGCCTCCATTTTCTTGTTTTATATGGAAGTGATAACTACCTATATACATAATGTGTATAATGCATATAAAGTGCCCAAATGAGTGTGTAAAACTTTGAATGCACTTAGCAAAACAATATACATTATCGTTGTTATTATCTTCAGGTTTACAATCAGACCTAAAGAAGCTAAACAGGATAAGTCAAGGTAACGTGGCTTGTTAGTGGTAGAAATCGAATGAGAACCAAAGTGTCCTAACAAAATCCATTGTTCTTTGCATATTCATTGATGTCTCTTAATTATTGAAATTGTCTAGGTTATTTAATCAGAATTGTTCATGGATGAAAACTTACATTACTCAATAATATCAGTTTATTTTCCTGTCCCCAAAATTGAAGATTTGAATATCTGTCATTTAAGCCAGAATCCCAGATTTTTTTTTCATGTATGTGTGATTTATTTTATTTTATTTTATTTTTAAGTATAATTTCCATTTTATTTTCTTCCAAAGAATAGATCTTCAGAGTTAGCTCCTTACATGGGCTTTGATGGAGGTCATGGGGCAGCACCCGCAGGTCTAAATCGGGATGGGGGTGTTCCATCCTTCTGGGCTTCATGTGAGCAATTCCTGACTACCTTGCTGTGAACGGCACAATTCGCATGATAATGTAGTTTTACATACATCTTGGGAAGTACACAGGGATCAAAGACACTCACTTTGGAAATGTCCCTCACAGCTACAGCCTCTCCGTTTCGAATGACAAACTCTTAATGGTCTTGTCCTTGAGCATGCATTGGGCGCAGTTGGTGCAGCAAATACACTACACATGGCCATGACCTTTTATGTCACGACCATTGTTCCTTCTTTTTTTTTTTTTTTTTTTGGTCATCTTGGAAGCAAGGAGCCAAAGGAGGTTATATGTGATTTAAAGGATCCTGTTTTTTTTAAAGAGATAGTATTAAACTCAGTTATAATCAAGAGAAGTTTTCAACAGCCACTTATTAAAATCTGCAAAGTAGGTCTAGTTAGCCATGACCTAGAATAAATAAAATAAGACATTTCCACACTAGGTCATACAGTAGCCCCAGTATAAATATCTGCCGATCCGTGGAACCTTGTATTCTTTCTACCAGCTCTGTTTATGACTCTATGTGCTCTCTGACCTGAACTATGCTCATAGCCCCAGTTCTCTTACTTCTGCAGGATTATAGGCTTCAGAGTCTACCCAAGTTTAGCCTTCTCTGGGGCTAGTTTTCTTTGCCAACTTTGATACAGATCTTCCAGCCCTCACTTCCTATGTTGTCTAGGTAATCACCACAGAAGGTATAGTGATAGTGTTAGCTAATACTTATATAGAGCTTTACTTTTGGCAGAGTTCTTTTTATAATCATAAGCTAAGTTGATCCTCGTAACAACTGTGTGAAGTGAGCTGTATTATCTGTCTTACAATTGAGAAAGTTAAAATTCAGTTAAGTAATTTGCCCAAAGTCAGACAGATTGTAAATGGAAAAACCCAGGTCCTTTGACCACAAAATCTATGCATTTTTCACTTCTCAATCACTGTTCGTGACCTTGTTGCTGACAAGTGATAACAAAAGGATCCTAAGATTAATATATGCATTACATATAATATATATAATATATAATGCTATGTTATGCTATGAAAGCTATGTACAAGAAGCGTCTATATATAAATACGTGTGAGAAAGTAATGCCAGTGTTAACTAGGGAACAAGTCACATTTCTCTTATTTCTGTCAATACTGAGCACGTAGGAGGTAGTGATAAATATGTTTGATTATTTCATTTAGAATATCAAAAAGATTGTTTCTTCTAGGGAAAAAAAATGTTACTATTTTATGATAACTGTCTCTTAGCAATATCTTGCCATATCATTTAGCTGTTAGTTTGTTAGATTGGTTGGTTTGTTTTGATAATATACTTGCTTCAAAGAGGTCTAGTAGTTGTGTTTGTCACTCCCAAAAATAAACCTCTTATAGTCAGTGATTACCAGAGTATAGATAGAGATATTGAAGTATTATAAAAATCTAGTGTTTATGATTTCATCCTTTTTGTAGTATCAAAATATTTCAGTTCATCCTAATATTTTTCTCATAAGAATATCTAATCTTTTGAAAAATAAGCATAGAGATATGAAAATTCACTTTACAGGCTACCTTCAAGGAATGGTTTTTACAATTGAATAGTTCTCAAAAATTGTAACTAATATTTTTGGTATTTCATAATATTCAGATATATTTATGCATAAAAAGGACATATTTCAGCAATATATACTTTGTTGACAGAAAATTTATTTCAAAGACACATCTAATATAAAAAGAGGGCTCATCATGAAAATACAAAATTTGAAATAAAGCATTTAGTTATAAAATCCAAGTGTTCTTATAAACAACAATGAAATTTCAGAAAAAGAAATGAAAAAAAAAAACAATTCCTTTAGCAATTGCAACAAAAAGAGTAAAATACATAGGAATAAACCTAACAAAGGATGTAAAGGGCCTATATACTGAAAACTACAAGACACGATTAAAAGAAATTGAAGAAGACACAAAGGAATGGAAAGATCTTCACTGTTCATGGAATAGAAGAATCGACATAGTTAAAATTACCTTATTATTACTCACAGCAATATATAGATTTAATGCAATCTCTATCAAAACCCCAATTGCATTTTTTTAAAAAATACAACAAAAAAATTATCAGATTTGTATGGAATCACGAAACAACCCAAATAGCCAAAACAATCTTGAGAGAAAAAAAAAGGCCAGAGGTATCACTCTGCCTGACTTCAAATTATACTACAAAGCAATAATAATCAAAACACTGTAATATTGGCAGAAAAACAGACACTCAGACCAATGTAAAAGATTTGAAAGCCCAGAAATAAACCCACACATATATAGGCAAATTATTTTTGCCGAAGGAGCCAAAAACATACAATGAAGAAAAGAAAACCTCTTCAATAAATAGTGCCGGGAAAACTGGAAATCCACCTGCAAAAGAATGAAACTAGACTGTTGTCTATCACCATACACCAAATTTAACTCAAAATGGATCAAGGATCTGAACATAAGACCTGAAATAATAAATTCCATAGACGAAAACATAGGTACTAAGCTCATGGACCTTGGATTTAGAGAGGGTTTTATGAATTCGACCTCATAGGCAAGAGACATAAAAGCAAAAATAAATGAATGCGACTCTATCAAACTGAAAAGCTGCACAGCAAAAGAAATCAACAAGGCAAAGAGGCAAGTATCCGAATGGGAGAATATATTTGCAAACAATGCCTCTTATAAAGGCCTAATATCCAAATATATAAAGAACTCATACAACTCAACAATAAAAAACAAATAACCCAATTAAAAAATGGGCAGAGACTATAACAGATACTTCTCCCAAGAAGACATACGAATGGCCAACAAACATATGAAAAAATGTTCAACTTCACTAGCTCTTAGGGAAACAAAAATCAAAACTACAATGAGATACCATCTCACACCTGTTAGAATGGTTATCATCAACAGGACAAGTAATGATAAGCTTGGAGAGGTTGTGAGGGAAAAAGAACCCTCATATACTGCTGGTGGGAATGCAAATTGGTACATTCACTATGGAAAACAGTATGGAGATTCCTCAAAAAAACTAAGAATTGTACCAACAATCCCTCTTCTGGACATTTACCCAAAAAACCTGAAAACATTTATCTGCAAAGATATATGTACCCCAACGTTCATAACTTCGTTATTCATGGTGACCAGGACATGGAAGCAACCGACATGTCCTAAGATAGATGATTGGATAAAGAAGTGGTGATACATATATACAATGGAATATTACTCAGCCATAAGAAAAGATGAAATACTGCCATTTGTGATAACATAGATGGATCTCGAGATGATCGTGCTAAGCAAAATAAGTGCGACAAAAGGTTGAAAACCATATCAGTTCACTCATATTTTTTCTTGTTCGTTTGAGCAACTCCTACTATTTTTTAAAGATGCAACTTAGACATCACATGTTCCAAGAAGCCTCCCTATCCCTATCCCACAGTCTGTGTTAGTACCACTGTTGTGTACCTTTTGCATGTCTGTTGAAATTTTCCAAACCAGTTTCTGAAGAAACAGATGATTTAGAACTAAATCGCCTAGGTCATCACACCACGTATTATTTAGTTTCAGAAGTTAGCCGGCTCGTACGTGTAGTTGATGCGATTTGTCATAGTTAACATTATAAAATGCAGTTGTGGATTGGAGCCAGAAAAAAAAAAAATTTAATTTCCAGTTGAGGTACTTATCTGTTTCAGCGGCAGGATACCAACGTACATTTTTTCCATTTACGTGAGTAATTGGTGACCTGTGGAACATGAGATAACTAGCACCATATTTTTAATTTATTCCAATGATGTTTTTGTGGCCATTTTATGTACTTGCTGCCTTGCCCCTATTTCTGATCTGATATGGGTCTCTGGCAAAAATTTGAGAAATAGGGAAATATCATTATATCACATACCTCTTCAGAGATCAAAATGAATATAGACATGTCTTCAAGAGACAAAAACAAATACTAATTTAAAAAAAAACAAACATGCATATTCTCTGCCACCTTTCCAAACTTTGATGTATTGAGGTTGGTAATATACAAAATGAATCTCCTTTTAAAGTTGGAGCATGGTACTTTGCTCTCTCAAGGTATACAAAACCATATTATTAATTAACCCTTGGGATTTTAGAAAAAATTCAGAAACTTTGCCTTCATAGTAATTGGACCATCAGTAAAATCTTAAAAATTAAATTCATATGTCACTGATAGGATATTTCTCTTCTATACACCAGTTGCATCAGACAAAAAAATATATATAAACATTCCTTTCAGATCACCACAAAGTAAAATAAACAGATCATCCCACTATTGCAAAATCTATTGTTTTTACCTCAAATCAGGCACATTTGTAATATTTTTCCATTCCGAAAACTTAGCTTTAACCTTTTTACTCTCACACTTTTTTTTTTCAATTTTAATTCTTTTATCGTAGGATGCATCTTGAATCATTAATACAGTGCAATGCTTTGAGTCGCCAGCTCTTATTTGATACTTAGGAAATGACTTTCTATAGTTATGCTATTTAAATTTATTCCTCATAAGTCAAGTCAGTATTTAGTATTAAATTTAGGATTACATTTTCAGATAGATATATGCCAGAATTTTTAAAAAGGTGTTAACTTCCTTTAAAATCTGTAAACATGAAATAAGTGTAAATAACTCAACCTCATTTTTAGATCCCAGGCAATTATCAAGTATTCTCATAAAACTGTAGTCTGAAGAGATGTCTTTTTTTATTTAAAAATCGAAGCTGATGTCGTTTTGTGCCTAGGCAGAAGTTAAAATAAGTAAAACAAGGGAACCTAAAACTCAATAGATAATTAAAAAGGTAAAGATGAAAAACCTAACCTTTACTGTGTTGAATAAAAAGCAACTCTATAGCAACAGAAACTTTATAACATTTCCTTATGACAGCAGCTGTACAACGGGTTTTAAACAAGTCTGGTATAGGGTTTAGTAAAGTGAAAGGGCTAGGTTGTTTTATACTTAGAGTTGGCATTTCACCAAGGAGAGAAGTTTGTTGGCGGTTTGTTTTTCCCTCTTATGTTTAAATGACTTAGAACAGATTAAAATGAGGCTTTTTTAACATTAATTCTTATTTGGTCTTTTTCTGAACAAGTTACTCAATAAAATGAAATTCAAATGCTTTTATACCTACATACTATATTGCTGAGCAATTATTTATGGAAGGGAAGGCCAGATAAAGTTGCTTTTAAGAGTCCTTTAACATATCAGTTTGATAACTAGCAAAACACCTTTACTGCCATTAAATATTTACCAAGACTTGGCTTGGGGTAGGGGGGCAGTTTAGTGCGACAGATTTGACTCTGTGCAATGCCATTGATCAGCTATCAGAAGGACATAGTTAATAAGTAACTGGAGGTATTACAGAGCACTCTACATTCTTGTCAAATCTTTTCTCTGAAGATGACCTAAAAAAAGCCAGTTACAACCAGCATTCACCCCCGGCAATGATTACACAAGCACAACAGTGAAAAAAAGAAAGGCCAGGCAAATCAGTGGAGCAGTACTTAGGCAATCTTTCCTAGTGACTGTTGTCATTGCTGGTGGACTTTAGAACTGAACATGTTTACATTTAATTAGAAAGGACACACAGTTTACAGCACAGTAGCTATCAATATCGGATCGGAATTGATTTCCGCTTTCTCCCCAGTGATTGCTTCCTTCAAGCTAATTAAAAAAGGCATATAACCAAAATGACTCACATAAATTTTAAAGCAAAGTAAACAATATTCCCTGGAGACCAAAACAAAAGTAAATGACATTCATGCTGATTATTAGCTACATTTTTTTAAAAGAATTCTGATGCCTATAAATGTGATATAAGGCATGTTTTAGTGTTATCAGACTGCTGATAAACCAAATATTCCCTTTTGAAGAACTCTGAATGAATGCTTTCCTGAGCAGTTAACTCTCAAAGAAACAATAACCTTACTTTTATCTTTATAATCCCTAAAACATGTAGATAAAGCAGTCTGATAGAAGCTTGGGCAGATTTTAGTCAAGTCTTTAATTTTCACATATTATACAGAGAAACTGCTACATATTATACAGAGAAACTGCTAAAAATATATAACAAAATAAATAAATTGATTTCCTTTTAAATAAGGTGTACAGAGCACATGTGAAATTTTCTAAAATAACATAATTTCTATAATTTCCATAGCCAGAATCATCAACAAAATTATGATGAAAGATAACTTCTAACTATTCACTATAAAGAGACCTGCTTTAAAAGTCACAAACTAACATTTGTTGGTGATTACTCCAAAATATGGTAAAATGATTTTAAAATCAGAGAAATAAGGAAAATAGGAGAGACGTAGAGGTTACCTCCAGGAGAATTGTGTCACAGCCCTCCTTCTTCCTTATCTGTGGATCTGCCATGCAGTACCACATCTAGAATAGATGGCCATCAAGATATAAGGAAGTACAGAATGAATCAGCTTGGAAGCAGGCCTTAAGACACATTAATTAATTAATTCACAGATATTTATTAAGCAGTTCTTTCAAGTACTTAAGATAAAGTGATGAACAAAACCTCTATAAGATCAGACATTTTTATCTGTTTTGGTTACTGTTGTCCCCCCCCCCCCCCCCACAAGCATTTACAGTGAGTGTACTTGGCACTATATATATAGTTGCTCGATAAATATTTATTAAATTAATGACCCCTTTCAAGGATTTTTTCACTACAAGCAAATGATCACTCAGCCACCAGGGGGGCCTCCAGTAACACTTGTTTTTAGCATTCCAGGAAAACTACTAAAATTCACAATAATGCTATAGTAAAGAGTATCCATTTAAGTCCCCTTCCAGAGTAGAAGAACTCATGAAAATTATTTTTGCTTGTTTTTATTTCTTTCATCTTTTAAAACCTTAGGCTTTTTATTACCCTAATGTTCACAAAGCAATCAGCTTGTAAGCCATATTAGTTAACTACAGCCCAGTACTAAATATCTATAGCTTATATTCTCCAGGACTCATACCAATCACAGAGATTCTAGTCAAGACGCACACACAAAAATAAATTAAGAACCACATGAAGCAGGCCTAAGGAAATAATAATAATAATTCCAAAAATATTTATTAAATACTTTTCTAGGCACTAGATATCAAATGGGGGGCGGGGGAGAAAAAACAATTACTTGACATCTATCCAGTTGAAAGGTCAGAATACTTTGGGAACATATGAGAAGATCACCTAATCTGGACAACAGGTCAGATTTCTTGCAGAAACAAGCTGAGATCTGAAGGATGAGTAGGAGCAAGTTAAGTAAAAAAGGATAGGGTCAGTGTGCCAGGGGATGTTCATCCTGGCTGGATATAGAGGTAAATAGGTGAATAATGAGAAATGAGCAGGAAAGAGAGGCATGAAGAGCTTTATAAATGCTGTCTAAGGAATTTGGACTCTATCCTAGGAGCAGTAAGGAGTCATTGAAGAATTTTAATCCAGGTAGTGATACATTCATATCTGTGCTTTTTAAAACACACTCAAGGCAAGGAACAAGTGAAAATACTATTGTAGTAATCCACTTAAGAAAATAATAGCAGGCACTCTAAATTAAGATAATGATAATGGGGCTGGAAAGAAACAAAAGATGCAAGGGAGATTTAAGTTTAAATCAAAAGGATGCATTAGATTGTGTGGTGATAAATAGATGTCAAGGATAATGCATAGGTTTGGGGCTCGAACACTGACAGTGGTGCCCAGTGAGAGAAGAGAAAGAGCTCATTTGGAGAGGGGAATAAAATGAGATCATGAGTTCATTTTTAGACATATTGAGTTGTAGATATTTGCAGGATGG
Organism: Pteropus vampyrus; assembly: GCF_000151845.1. Taxonomy (NCBI): domain Eukaryota; kingdom Metazoa; phylum Chordata; class Mammalia; order Chiroptera; family Pteropodidae; genus Pteropus; species Pteropus vampyrus. Next base: position 13,264,380 of record NW_011888791.1, on the reverse strand, counting down.
TCAAATGATTATGTATATCTGGTGCTCAGGATTTAAAACTAAGCTAAAGATAAATACTTCAGAGGTAAGAGTCATTAGCTATATAGATGATTAAGTGAAGCCATTGGAGTGAGTTGAAATCAAGGGAGTGTGGGTAGATTGAGAGAAGACACCTATAATAAAGGAATGGATAGAGGAAAAGACACCCCCAAAGGAGATTGAGAAGCATCAAGAAATACTTTTGACAAAGCAGAAAGCCAGAAGTGTATTTTCTGGGAAGCAGGAAAAGAAAGCATTTCCAGCAAGAACTGGATTCGGATAGGTCAGATAAGATCAAGATTGAAGTGTTTTTAATATTTAGCAACCAGATCATTAGAGCAGTATCTGGACAGAGCAGATTGCAGAGTCATGAATTGAAGTTGGAAGATGATATGACAGCAAGCACACCTGGATTCTAAAGAAGGTGATCCCAAACTAGATCTAGGAGAAATCCCATCTTTAAGACCAGACTGGAATATCTGTAGAATTTAGTGAGTTCAGAATCACTGGTAGAAAACAAAACATCTTTATAAATAGTATATCGAGCCGATGTAACTAAAAGATGAGTTCTAGAACTTTATTATATTTCCTAGATTTGAGCCATGTTTTCTTGAAATTCCAGAGCTGTTCCACTCAGAAGGAGCAGAGTTGAGTCTACCAGTTAGAGGCTGTTTGTCCTATCAGGTAATGGAGATACACAGAACATTCCCTAGCCAGAGCAGTTGTTTTTTTTTTAAGGCAAATCTTGTTACCTTCTCTCTAAAATCCCTCAGTAGCTTCTCATTTGCCTTAGGACAAAGACCAAATCCTTTCTCTTGTTCCCAAAAGACTTTATGTGATCTAGACCCAACCACTTTTTCACTAGTCTCTGAACACTAACACAACTTAACTAGGCTCCAAATAGCAACCCAGCCATCTTTCTCTTATTGTAAGGCCTTCACACATGCTCTTCCCTGTGATTGAAATTCTTCCTCCACCCTTCTTCTAATTTTATCTACTCATCTTTAAATCTCAACTCTAATGTTGCTTCCCTTCTTTTACAGCATTTGTAGTAATTTGAAGTCTGTATTTAGTCACCTCTCTATCTCTAGCTCTAGCAAAGTGCCCAGCACACAAGTAGTTTTTCATTTATATGAGGTAAGGAAGCATTCCTGAGATGTCACAATGCAGCCACTCAAATCCAAGTAAAACAAAGTACATGCTTCCAATATGCATGTACTGACTGAACCCTATACTCAACAATTCAATTAACCAGCTAGCAATTCAGCAACAGCTGTGTATCAGGCACTATGTATTTGTAATGGTTTCATAAAATGAGTTTATTTATAACTCTTGTCCGAGATCTGTGTTTATCCTAAGCTGCACATGTTGTGAAAAAAAAAAAAAAAACCTATATATTTAGTAGGACTTGATTTGCTCTTCCTAAGGGAGTTAATTAGTATCATTAATTGAAAATATTTACCCTGTGTAGGAACAGTTGGTTATTTGCTGTTTTACATTTTTAGTATAATCATTTATTTATGCAGGTGGTATGGGGCATAATTTTCAATAGTTGAGCAAATTGCTCAGCTATTTGCTAAGAAACCAGCTACTGAGAGTGTGTGCTAAGCTCCTCAAAAATCTTTTTGCCTAGAACTGACCTTTATGCAGGTGAAACTCCTCCTTAGTTACTGTTTTTAGATAGGGTACTCCATCTCAGCAGAATTGGATGACAAATCATGATATTTGGCATTTAGCTAAGCCTCAGCATTGAGAGATCATTTACATCTAGAAGTAATTTAATCCAACCTTTAATGTTGTACTGGGATTTCCTCTACACCATTTCTAACAGATTGTTCTTTAGTGGCAACATAAATATAATAATACCTGATCATAGGTAGGACTTATGACCCTACCTGATATACCCTCCTGTGGAGGTGTTTCAATTTATCACTTATAAACTGTAACACACATAACTGAATTCAATTATGATTAGCTCTGATTTGGACACTTTATACCATTGTTGGCCATGTGTGCCCTTTTTTCTTTGTTAGCTCATGTCACTTTTCACTCCTGCTGAACATATAGTTAGCTTATATTCACTCCTACTCTGCATGCTGAGGAGGCAGATAATTAGTAGACTTTATTAGAACAGTTTAGATTTATAGTATAGATAGTACAGAGTTTTTCTATACCTCCTCCTCCCACACACACAGTTTCCCTTATTATTAACATCTTTTATTGGTATGGCACATTTGCTACTATTAATGAAACCATTATGATACGTTGTTAAAACTTAAAGCCCATAGTTTACATTATGGTTCACTCTTTGTGTTGTACAGTTCTTTCTACATATCCGCCATTACAGTATCATACAGAGTAGTCTTATAGCACTTAAAAATATATATAGGCTTCACCTTTTTACCCCTCTCCCCCTTCTCTTGAACCCTTGGAAACTACTGATCTTTTTACTGTCTCCATATAGTTGGAATCATACGGTACGCAGCCTTCCAGATGGGCTTCTTTCAGACTTGCTTCTATCACTTAGTAATATGGATTTAAGGTTCCTCCATGTATTTTCATGGCTTCATTGCTCATTTTTTTAATCACTAAATAGTATTCCATTACATAGATGTACTACAGCTTGTTTTTGCATCCACCTATTCAAAGACATCTTGGTTACTTCCAGTTTGGGGAAATTATAAATAAGGCTGCTATAAATATTCGTGTACATCTCATTGTGTGGACATAGGTTTTCATCACTATTAGGTAAATACTTAGGAGCACAATCACTGGATCATATGATAACATTTATGTTTAGCTTTGTAAGAAACTGCCAAACTGTCTTTCGAGTGATTGTACCATTTTGCATTCCCAGCAACAATAAACGAGAGTTTCTGTTGTTCCACATCCTCACCAAAATTTGGTATTGTTACTTTTTTGGATTTAGCCATTCCAATGGGTGTGTAGTGATATCTCATTGTTTTAATTTGCAATTCCCTAGTGATTTATGATGTTGAGAATCTTTTCATATGTTTATTTGCCATCTTTATTTCTTCTTTGGTTAAAGATCTGTTTAGATTTGTTTGTCCCTTTTTTAATTGAGTGGTTTGTTAATGTTGAGTTTTAAGATTTCTTTGTGTATGTTGCATACTAATCCTTTATGAAATATGTGTTTTGCAATGACTTTCTCTTAGTCTGTGAATTGTCTTTAAATCCTCTTAACAGTGAAAAAGTAAGTTTTTCATTTTAGAAGGTCTAACATCAATTTTTTTTCCATGAATCTCACTTTGGGTGTTGTTATCTAAAAATTCATTACAAACCCAAGGTTATCTCAGTTTTTTTTCTATATTATCTTCTAAAGGTTATATAGTTTTGCATTTTACTCTTTAGGCCTATTAGCATTTTTGCTTTTTGTGAAAAGTCTAAGTTCTCTGTCTAGATTCATTTTTTTTTCTCTTATGGGCATCATCTGTTGAAAACAGGCTATCCCTTGTTTGTTGAATTGCCTTTGCTTCTTTTTCAAAGATCAGTTGACAATATTTGTGTAAGTCTATTATTTTTTGTTGCTCTATATGTCTATTCTTTCAACAATATAATGCTGTCTTGATTGCTTATGGTCTTATCGCAAATCTTGAAATTGGGTGGTGTCAGTCCTCTAATTTTGTTCTCCTTCAGTATTGAGTTGGCTGTTCTGGATCTTTTACCTCTCCATATAAACTTTAGAATCAGTTTGTCAACATCTACAAAATAATTTGCTAGAATTTTGATTGGAATTGCATTGAATTCATTGATCAAGTTGGGAAGAGTTGACATTTATTAATACTGAGTCATTTTATCCATGCACATGGAATATCTCTCCATCTAATTAGGCCTTCTTTGATTTCTTTCATCAGAGTTTTCTTCATATAGAACCTATATGTATTTTGTTAAATTTATATCTAAATATTTCATTTTTGGGGTGATAGTAAATAGTATTGTGTTTTAATTTTAAATTGTAGTTGTTAACTGCCGCTACATGGGAAAGCAATTGACTTTATATTAACCTTGTATGTAGCAACCTTGCTGTAATTGCTTATTAGTTCCGGGGGTTTTGTTTTTATTTCTTGTTTTTGTTGAGTCTTTTGAGATTTCCTACATAGACAGTCATGTCATTTGTGAACAAAGCCAGTTTTATGCCTTCCATCCTAATCTGTCTACCTTTTATTTCCTTTTCTTGTCTTATTTCATTAGCTAGGATTTACAGTACTGTGTTAAATAGGAAATGTGAGAGGAGACATCTGATCTGTGGGGCAAAGCATTTATTTTCTCCCGTTAAGTATGATATTAGCTTCAGGTTTTTTGTAAACGTTCTATATCAAGTTGAGGAATTTTTTCTCTATTCCTAGTTTGCTGAGAATTTCTTTTAGCATTTTGGCAACAGCTGCTTCTGTGTTTATTGATGTGATTAAATTATTTTTCCCTTTAGACTGTTTTGCGATGAACTACATTAATAGATTTTTTAATGTTGAACCAGCCTTGTATACCTGGAACAAACCCCACTTGGTCTTAGTACATAATTCTTTATCTGTTTTATTGGCTTTGATTTCCTAATATTTTGTTGAGGATTTTTACATTTATATTCATAAGAGATATTAGTTTGACAAGTTTTCCTTTCTTGTGTCTTTATCTGGTTTTGATATTAGGATAATGCTGAACTCATAGATTGAGTTAGAAAGTGTTTCCTCTGCTTCTACTGTCTGGAAGAGAATGCAGAAAATTGGTATCATTTCTTCCTTTGATGTTTGATGAATCCATCTGGGCCTGGTGCTTTCTTTTTTGGAATGTTACTAATTATTGATTCAGTTTCTTTAATAAATAAAGATTTATTCAGATCATTTATTTCTCCTGTGTGAGTTTTGATAGTTTGTATCATACAAGGAATTTGGTCCATTTCATCTAAGTTATTAAATTTATGGATATAGAGTTGTTCATAGCATTCATTTATGATCCTTTTAATTTCTCTGAGATCAATAGTGATGACTTCTCATTTCTGATATTAGTAATTTGTGTCTTCTCTCTTTTTTTCCCCCCTTGGTTAGCCTGCCTAGAGGTTTATCCATTTTATTGATTGTGATAGGCCAAAAATGGGTTCTCAAAAGATATTCACATTAAATCACTGGAACCTTAAGAGTGTTACCTTACTTGGCAAAAGATGTGATTAAGTTAAGGAATTTGAGAAAAGGAGCTTATCTGGATTATCAAGATAGGTCCTCAGTGCAATCATATGTCTGCTTATAAAAAAGAGGCAGAGGGAATTTTGAGAGAGACACAAAAAGGAAAAAGTCATGTGAAGAGATCGTAGAGATGCAGCCGCGAGCTAAGGAATAAATACATACTCTTTTTAAATGCCCACAGAACATATATATACAAAGATAGATCATATTCTGAGTCATAATACAAACCTCAATTAATTTAAAAGAACTGAAATCGTACTGACTGCAGTAGAAACAAAACAGAAATCAGTAACACTTGGAAACAAATCTTCAAACACTTGGAAACTAAACAAAACATTTCTAAATAATCCATGAGTCAAAGAGGAATTCTCAAGGAAAAAAATTTTTAAATACGTGGAAGTAAACAAAAATAAAATTCCAACGTACCCAAAGTTATGGGACACAGCTAAAGCAGTGTTGAGAGGGAAATTATAGCACTAAATGCATACATTAGGAAAATTGGAAATGTATCAAATCAATAATCTTAAGCTCCTACCTCAGGAAAAATAAATGCAATGCAAGCAGAAGGAAGAAGATAACAGAAGATGAACATAAAACCTCAGAGAAAAGACACATTACCAATATCAGGAGTGAAACAGAGGGTATCACTGTAGACTTTGCAGACATAAAACTGATAAGGGATTACTATGAACAACTCTATACAGATAAAAATGGCAATTTAGAAATAATGAACCATTTTCTCAAAAAACATTGACTATTTATACATGCAACAACCTGGATGAGTTCCCAGAGAATTATGCTGAGTGAAAAAAAAGACAATCCTAAAAGTAACCTTTCCATTTATATGACACTCTTAAAATGACATTATAGAAATAGGAAGCAGCTTAGTGGTTATTAGGGTTTAAGGAGGGAATGGGGATGATAGGGAACTCAGGAAACATGAGGGATCCTTGTGATAATGTAACTGTTTTGTATCTTGACTGTATTAATGTCGATATCTTGGTGGTTCTGTTAATACTATAATTTTATAAAAAGTTACCATTGGGAGAAAGTGAGTTAAGGACCCCAGGGATCTTTCTGTATTATTTCTTGCAACTGCATATGAATCTACAATGATCTCAATACAAAAAGTTTATTTTAAAAATATTCTCCAAAAATGGAATAGACTGGAATATGGGTGAGGGAAAGCGGTAGAGCATATATATGGGGTCGCACATTAAGATAAGGAGAAAAGGAAGAGAAATAAAATTGATCTGATTCTTTTAATATTGCTAGAGCCTGCTTGTTCAAATGGAGCATGTAAGCAATGATGTTCAATAAACACTTTTATATATCCCTCCTATAGAGAAGCCACTGTGTGAGGCCCAAGAAGAAAACAAAGAATAAAACACACTCCTTTCCTTCAGTAGTATTAGGCTCTAGTAGAGAAGATAAAACAAGTATACATTAGCTATAAAGGATAGTAGAAAGTGATGAATGTAATATAAGGGATGTAGAAAGGGTATGGGAGCTTAGAGGAAGGAGTGTCTCCTTGGGCAGTATATGGAGCGTGACTTCATGACAGGTGTGACAATTCATCTGGATCTTGTGTAGTGATATGGTGTAGAGAGGGATAGAGAAAGAGCATTCAGCTTGAGGCAACAGGGTGAGCAATAATCCAACGTGAAAAGCGTGAGGGCATCTTCGAAGAACAGTGTATGTTTCCATTGGGCCCGAACAAAAAGTTTTCATAGGGTTGGTGGGAAGAAGTCTGAAATGGAAAGTAGAACAGAATTTTCAAGCACCTTAGATGTCAGGCTTTGACTTGGGACTTCAAACTAGAATACCATATCCAATGAAATTACCTTCAAAAGTGAAGGAGAAATAAAAACTTTCTCTAACAAACAAAAATTGAGAGAATTTGTCATCAGTGCACCTGCCTTACAAGAAATGTTAAAAGAAGTTCTTCAGAGAAAGGACAAATCACATAGGTTAAAAACTCAGACCAAGTTAATTGATGCAGTAAACCAGGAAGTAAAAACAGACACTGTCCTCTTAGAAAATGTATACTTAGGACAAGGTAGCACATACTTCTGCCTTTCATACTTACTTTGTCTTTATTTATTTTAATTCAGTAAAAACAAGCCAAACCTGTCCCCTCTTTTTTTTTTCCAGAATGATTTGAGAATGTTATCAGTAAGTGATAAAGGTTAAGAAAACTGGTTTACTTCTCTCCCAATTCATGAAAAACCTGTAGAAACAGGCAGTTGTTTTTCATCAAAGTATTTATAAAATGTCTATGTATTGTATAAGATTTCATACAGTTAATTGTTTCTTTTAAAAGTCATGCATGTACGAATGCCTGTTCTTTGTCAGGTATTCTGATAGATATTTCCACATAGATAAGTCACCTCAATTTGTTTTCATGTTAACTCCATGAGATTTTTCTCATTTTAAAGATGAGGGAATTAATACCCAAGTAAGTAAAGTATTTTTCCCAAGGTCACACAGAGTGAATGACAGAACTAAAATTTGAATCTACTTCTTCACAATCCAAACCCAACATCTTTTCATCTCAGTTTTGGCATTTTTGACATATTAGACTGAATAATTCTTTGTTGTGGGAGGTTTGTCATCTGTAGTGTAGGTTGTTTAGCAGCATCTCTGGCCTCTATCCATTAAATGCTAGCAGCATCTTCCCCTCCTTTTCTGACAACCAAAAGTATCTCCAGATGTTGCAAAATGTTCCCTAAGGAACAAAATTATTCCTGGTTAAGAACTATTTGTTGTTCTACAGGGTGGTACCTTCCTTCTAAATTTTTAATCCAAAAATATTTATTCAGTTTTTATAAACAGCATATATAGAACATACTGTTGGTTGACCAGTTACTGTGAATAAGAGCATATTGTAGGATGATGAGTAAAGTGATCTCATGCAAGAACTTAAGTAATAGCTGATCATGGAGACAAGAGAGGAAGCCAGGAAAAGTACCATCACAACTTGGTTTAAATGGAAAAGTACTTAGTTGCAAAAATAAGCTGAATTCATAGGTGACATTACAGTTGAGAGAGAGAATTCAACAAGCAGGTAAGCAGACAAGCTGAGGAGAACATAAGCATCTGCAAGCAAAGCATAAAAGTGGGTCGGAAACCTGAAAAAATTCCAAGGTATATTAAGCTGAGGCAGTACAGAGAGTCAGGGACCAGGAAAACAGGACCACAGACATGACAGAATAGACTAGGAGACAGTAAAAGAAACACAGAAGCCACTACAGAAAGGAAATCTGTTACATGCTACTTATGGATATAATGCTCACTGAAGGGCTTTCTCAACCTTGGCCTGCTGTTGGACTCAATGTGGTGAGCAGCACAGGAGATAATGTGCAGTCTCATTTTATGTGGATTTGAATTATAATAATACAAAAGTGCTTAGTAAAACTATTTTAAAAGTCTTACTTTGTATACTGAAGTAGAAAAATTAAATTCATTAAGAATCACAAAATTTTTAAACTGGAAGAGTGAATTGAAACTTTATAATGTTACCTCATTACCTTCATGATAATCAGAGATAAGTTACCATACTATGTCAATATTGTGTGAGCCACACTATTGGTTACGTGCTTCAAAAATTCTGAGAGTCATTTAATGGCTCTTCAGTTGTTGAGTCATCATTTATTCTTACCATAACTTAAAATAGTTTCCCCATACGGTGTCATTTAAGTACCAATAAATTTAATGCTATCATGCTGAAAATGCATCTTAAGATCAGTAACTTTGAAAAGAAGTTAAATGTAATATGATTCTGAAAAAAACTAAACAATGTGGCCTTGTCATCAGTTTAGGGAAGAGAATTCTGAAGGAAAAAAGCACTAAAACAAAAATGTGCTTCAGTCGTTATAGATTTATATATACTGGGCATACATCTTCTCTACTTCGCCTTTATTCCCATAAGAAAATTTCCTTAGAATTATAAACATTCTGACTTATTGAAGTTCTTAAGGATCGAGTTCTTTCCATAAAATAAAATTGCTCTATGTAAATAGAGTACTAGTATGTTGGAATGGGGAAGTAAATCACAAGACGAAACTGAAAAAACTACAAATTATTATAAGTTCTAAGGAGGGAAATATTAAGGTTAATGAGGCAGAATAACAAAGAGAGAACATCAAAATTTATCTGAGAAAGCAGTATTTGTGCTGAGACCTAATGGATGAGTAAGAGTTTGTCAGGTAGAGGAGAGAAAGGCATTTCGAACAAATGCTGCAAGCAGGATAAAGCTTGATGTGCTTGAGAAACCAAACATCTGGCTAGAGATGAGGCAGTACAGATGATACAGGGCTTTATAGTCTATGGCAAGTAGAGAGGAGTGTTCTAGCCAGGGGGAAAGACTGTGGGTTCAGATTCTGGCTCTGTTAGCTGTGTGAAGTTAAATTACCTCTCTCTGTTTGAGTTTTGTCATCAGTAAAAAAGTAGTATTGACAGGACTTTTCTTAAAGGTTGTTATGAGGTTTAATGAGTTAAAATATGTAATTTGTTTTTATCATTTTTCGAGATTTATTCTGAGTGCAATGAGATGCTATTGCAGGATTTTAAGTGACATTATATAATTTATCTTTTAAAAGATCACTCTAACTACTGCTTCAATTTGAGAAAATCTTGATGGGAATTTAAAGATTTCGAAGTCATTTTAAATGATAAGCAGCTTTTTGAGCTTGAGAGTAGAGTCCCAGTCACAGGTCTATCTGAGAGAAAAATCAAAATTGGGTATAAATTTGCCACAAAGAAAAAAAAAAAATTAAATGATCGAAGACTAAGAAGCGATCAATTAGAGAATTAAGTCAGGGTATCTTGATCTTAATAATGAAATTTTTAAAGCTGAATCATTAATTCTTAATAATTAATTAGTTAGGGGATACTGAAGAGTATTTTGAATATCATAGGCCAATGCAAAATTACCAAACTAAGATGGCCCACCGTGAGTTTTAAATGAGACCATATGTGTAAGATTAAATTATAAAGGAATGGGATAGGCTTAAGATTTTTACGTGGGACACAAAAAGCACTGCCAGTAAAGAAACAGTGATAAATTGGACTTCAGTAAAACTAAGAATTTACATTCATCAAGAGACAATATTAAGAGAGTGAAATATCACCGCACACATATTGGAATGTCTAATGTGTAAAAGGCTGGTGGTCCCACTCTAAGAGAGCTTGTTAGAAGAACTGGAACTCCCAAACATTGCTGATGGGAGTGTAAATTGGTACAACCACTTTGGGAAACTCTATGCGGCATCTAAGAATCTAAACATATGTACACCCTACAGAGAAATTCTACTCCACAGTGTCAGTTGTATCTCAGTAAAGCTAGGGAGGACAAAATGAGTACTTAGGTCCATCAAGAGATATATACAAGAATATTAATAGCTAGTAATAATAGTGAAATGGTTAAATAAATTGCGGGATATTTATATAACAGCATACTCCATAGTAATAAAAAATAACGAACTGCATGCAACAACAAGATACATACATCTCATAAACCTTATGTTAAGTGAAATAAGCCAGACAAAAAGTTCAAAAATAAGCAGTACTAATCTTTAATAGAGGTCAGACTAGTGATTACTTTGGGGGAAGGGAATCAACGGGGAGGGAACACTGGGAGCCTTCTGGGTTTGTTCTGTATTTTATTCTTTACATTTTGTCCAGCTGAATAATTTAAATTGGTGCACTTTATGTAATTTAAAATGTAATTAACAATTACAATGTAAGTAATGTTTTAAAAGTAAACAATATAAACAGACTTGTCTTTTGAAAGGTTTTTGTTTTGTTTTTAGTTTCTTTCTTTCTTGAATTTTTCAAATAGACAAAGAGAGTGGACTGAAGAAAATTGTAAGTTGGAACTGGAGGGATGCAGAAAGCATTAAAGGAAATAGAAAGAGCAGGAGACAGGTATCTTTAGACATTTGGGTTGATAGAACTGAGGAGAAATGAAACGAGATCAATAATAAGGCGAAAACTAGAAAGAAAGATATACCTTTTTACACTCTACAAATGTGGCACCGTACACCATTCTTATTCTGATCAATTGACCACGGTTTAGCATCAGGCTTTCTTCATCAGAACTAATTTGAATCCTGAAGTGATTTCTTTTGGAATGCTAGCTGTCCCTGTTCCAAGTGTGTCTTATTTCTACATGGCATCTTCTCCAAAGTGAGCACACTGAAATATCAGACTAGATATTCGGTCAGAGCTAAAGTTCCCTGACTAGCTTTTGGCAGCTTTAAAAGTTATATTACTTTCTTTCACTTTATCAATCTCTATTATATAGTTAGGTTGTTTTACTTCAGGTCTCCCATCGACATTTCTTTTGTATGCATATACTGAAGTGATTTTATTTAATAAAAAGAGAACATCTCCTGTGTGGATTTTAAATTTCCCTTATTAAATATTTATATTTTCAAAATGTCTTTATTTAATTGAGTGAGGTGCTTGGTGCCATTTCAAAATAACCTCAGGTGGTAGGTGTAATGACATATCAAAGATTTGACCTTTAGCATTTTAGGATTCTATTTATCTGCATTTTCCTCTGCATTCATTTAGTCTTAATTTATATGCTATTTCTCTGTATGATTTTATGAGTAGATGTATTTGGCATAAGATTCATTAACAAAAAGAAATATATCTGAATACATATTATTCCTGTGCAGTCTGACTAGTGATTTTAACTTCATTTATATCTCACTTATGACAGGTAAAAAAATGCTTTGTGTAAGGCCAATGGGTGTTTGTACAAACTTCATTCATTCTCATTAAGTGCTCAGCCGAATAGACTCTAGATTTACTAAACTGATGCCCATTCTTGTCTCACGTCTTTGCAGTCAGCTTATTATTATATTCTTTTATTTACCTAGAGATACTTTTTCAGTTATCTGCTATTCCTTTTAAAGAAAATTGACTGTAATATTTACATTGACATAATTAAATTAACATCATGCAGCATCCTCTTATATGCCTTGGTAGCATGTATAATCATTTGTCTGGGTAGCTTTCAGCCTCAAAGCAGAGAACTAGAATAATCATCATGTATAATATTGTGACATAAAAGTTACTTTTATATAAGTGTATCTTTATTGAGATTTTTAGTAATTTATATTTCTCACTGGAGATTTTTGTCAAATGAATTATTGGCCAGTCAGCCTACATATTTATGTTTAAAATTACTCATTTTTGTGTTTTCTCAGTTTACATAAATCTTTATCCCAAGAAGAAAATCTGAAGGATCAGTTTAACCATACCCTTAGTACCTATGAAGAAGCATTAAAGAGTAGAGAGAATATTATTTTCATCACTCAACAACAAAATGAAGAACTAGCTACCCAACTGCAGCAAGCTCTGACAGATCGAGCAAACATGGAATTAGAGCTTCAGCACGCCGTGGAGGCCTCCCAGGCGGCCAGCGACAAAGTTCAGAAGTGAGTAATATGATCTTGCATTATTTCAAAAGCACAAAACAAAACAAACAAACACACTTTCTTTTAGCAACTAAACAATATATTTATTATTCATGCTGCTGGTAGTTTAAGACAAAAGTTCATTGAGCCAAATGAACTTTTTTAGACTGCCTCTCATGTCCATATTTGGGATCAAGAAGCCATTTACTTGGGAATTATAGTTACTGTGTAAGAGCAAATCATGTTTATTTAATAACTGATCTTCATCAGTTCATGAAGGCCATACTATTAAAATCATCTTACAGGTAATAGATAAAGTTATTAGCAAGGGAAGAGGCAGTCAGGCTACCAATTTAACTCATTTAGCTCCTCAGTAATCTTGCTCTAGTTGAAATCATCTGTAACCTTGTAATCTGAGACCACTAGACACAAGGATATGGTACAGTGAAATTAATTTTCATGTGTTGTTCTTCTGAAGTGTTCACTAACAGCTTTTCACAGTGCATAATTACATTTGCTTGTTTTCGTGTGATCTTTGCATTTTTATTAAAATTTAAATAAAGCTGCACAATCAGTCAGTCCTTAATGATAGCCAGCAAAATGTTAATGAATAACTTTTCAGAAAAAGGAGTCACTTGTTAATCTATGGGACTTGAACATTGTAGCAGAATTTTCTAAGGCAGTTTTAATGTAATAGGACTTGTGATTTTAACTGAGCCCTTCTTTATGTATTGTTAACAGTATTACATCATTCACATACCTAATTGCTTTTAATTTTTAAGATATGCCTTTTTTCTTTTTTTTTTTTCAGTTCCACAGTATAAAGAAGTAGTGATAACTTCAAGGTTTCTTATTTCTCACTACTTTTTATTTGAAAATAAGTCATCTCAACTATTTCCCCAGCATCTCTGAAATTATATGTTGGTAATAGCCCAAAGTTAGGTAAATCTATAGTCAAGACCATTTTAAAACAGATTAGGAATTATGCACATGAATCTTTATTATCATTGTACCTTGAAACTTGTGATTTATGGTATTATATTTTTTGTAGATTTAAAGATCAGGTTTATATTCAGCCAGAAATTGTATCCAGTTATTCATAATGTTCATTAATAATCTGAGTACACCAAGACACATTTTAAATTCATTTAATTATAAATTACAAAATAGTAAGGATCTGTCAGGATCTGATTTGACAGTCAGTTGCTTAAAGTCTACAAATAGTTACAAATTTTAAGTGTAATTACTTTTATATTTTTATATATGTAATCCTTTAATTTCTATATATAACTAAAATTCTCTATAACAGTGTTTCCCGGAGAGCAATTAGATTCTAAAAAAATTTTGAAGATGTTGTCAACCTTTTGTTTTTTAGATCTCATCAATTGTCGTTATCATTTTGTAAAAGAAATAACTTTGTACACCAACATCATCTCAGATAAAGCTTTAAATTGAATAAGTTTAACCCTTTGAAAAATTCACTGTATTAATCACACAGATCAAAACTTTTTAACAGAATGGCACCAGTTTATGAACAGAGTTTAAAGGCAACAATTACGTCACTTACAAGAGTTAAATTTGAATTTAAATGTTAAATCTCTTATTCTAATTTTCAGCAGTAAGATCTAGATGAAATATTATCATGCTTTTCTTTTCATAATCAATCTGCTAATTTTATTTTTAATTGCCCTCAATTGGGTAGTGTATCTTTATTGCAGTTAATTCGGACCTCAGCCTATTCTGTTGGGTTTAAGAGGATAACATTCCAGGAAACCAATTTATATAATACCAATTTGTTAGATGGTATTATTATTCTCTAATCTGAAATTTCTGTTATTAGCAATTATTTTTCAAGCGCCTTTATAAATATATTAGTGTTCCGGGCAATAATTACAATTTAAACTAAAAACGTCTATATTTTCTCTTTTCCCTTCACAACCAAATTTCTGTTTTTCTTACAGTGATTATTATTTTTATTATTAATATCAGTCAATGTATGTTCTTAGATAAGATTCTTTTGAATAGGAAAAGCTAAAATAAAAACTAAAATCTACCCTCACTAGCTCAAGAAAAAGGTAGTGTTGGGCGAGCTAAGGTGGTGGCTGCCAAATTTTTTGAATAACTGATCTGTACTATCTCAAATTTTTCAATTCCCATTTACTCCTCTGTTGCTCAGTACACTATGGCCAGCTAGATATTATACTCAATTGTTGTTCTTAAGATGACCAATGATTTCCTAACTGTTAAATTCAATGCCCCATTTGTAATTATATTTTTATTATAAAACTGATATGATCATGGTAAAAAAATAAGTAAAGATGCTCATGTATCTTCAGCAGTATAGCCTATTGGTTTAAAAGCTCACGCTCCAGATTCAGAATGCATAGGTATGTGAACTTGGACATTTTATTTCAAAACACTGTGCTGATGTGGACAATAATATTTCTACCTCATAATGTTATAAGAATTAGATGAAATAATACATGTAATGCTTTTAGAACAGTGCACGTTGCGTAGTCCCTCCTTCTCGTCATTTCAGTCCAAACTGCACTGTCTTCTTCAGAAAGACTCTGCCTTTTCAAGACTGAATGCCTTTTTATATGTTGGTCCCCTGTTTAGAGCCTTTTGCCTTTTTCCCCCATGAGAAACTTATTCATCTTATGAGATTCAGTGCAGCATAGAAAATAGAGACAGGCTTTGCAGTCTAGTGAGACAGACCTGTGTTTGAATCCCTGCTTTCTTACTTATTTCCTGTGAGATTTGGGGCAAATTACTTAACCCTCGGAAGCAAAAGTTCCTCAGTTAAAAAATTCAGACAAGAATACCGGCTTCGCAGGCAGAGTCGATGTGAGGAGCAAACTGGATAGCATGTAAAATGCCTAGTTCAGTGCCAGTTACTTTATCATAGGCATTCTATAAATTATATTATTAGTATCACCATATTCATCAAACTAGCAAGACCAGTTCGATTTCCTCTTCTCTACAAAATCTCCAACGCCCTAGAAAGTTAAATCACTCCTTTCTGTCGGATATCATAGTATTTTTGCTGAAAATTACTCCCTTGAAAATAAAAGCCTTCCCCATTTTCCTCTGTTTCCTGTCTCAGTTAATGGTCTTCAGCAATTTCAACACTGTCCTTGTTCCCTCACTCTTTCTTACCATTCACATTTACTTTGCCGGAATCCCTATTTTGTCTACTGAGTATCTCCTGATTCCTTCCACCCCATCCTCACTTGATAATTACATTAATTCAAGCCCTCATCATCTCTCATCTAGACTATTGAGATAATCATAAAACTAGTTTACATGCCTGTAACTCTCTCAAGGTTATCTTTCTCACTCCTAGAGTTGATTTTTCTAAAACAAAAATCAGATTATATTAACTTTCCTATTTAATATCTTTCAGGGGCTCTTCCTCTCCTACAAGTTAAAGTATAAACAACTGAGCATGACATATGAGGCCATCAGTAGCCTTCTCCCATTTTTCTGATATTATTCCCTACCACAATGTCTCTGCACATGTGCTTGCTTCTTTTTAGAACATATTTTTCCCTTTTAGTACCTGGCCAAATTTTTGTTACTCGTTAAAGTCCAGTTTAAATGTTATCCCTACAATGTTTCTTTATTATTTCATTCTTTATTGTGTTCACAATACTTAGTCCCTACCTTTATTAGAGACCTTAATCATCTAGGTGTTATAATTGTTTTGTATATCTGTTTCCTATCTACCCCACTCCCTGCAAAATTACCCATCATTGAACTTTCCCAAGACATGGACAGTGTTCTATTCATCTTTTTACTTCTATGTTCTCCAAATACTTGCACGATGCCTGCCGTAAGGTAGGCGCTTCATAATTGCTTATGAACAAATGAACTAGAACAATTTAATAGTGGGATGGAATGACAGAGCAAATTAAAAGCACGTCAAGTCAGGAGTACACAGGAAAATTTCAGATATACTTTGATCTGCTTTGAGCCCTAGATAAAATGTTTTTATCCCAACCCAGTACCCAGAGCTTACCAGCTTTGTAGAAAAGTATGGTCTTTCTTGCCTACCTCCCTTGCTGGCACCCCCATTCTTTTCACTCTCTTCAGAGTTAGGGTCTCTTACTTCCTAGTGATCAGCTTTTAACCCTTGTCCTAACTTGTCCACCAACTTCCGTTGAGTTCAATTACATTTAAAAGACTTGAAATCTTCAATAATAGTAGAGAGAGACCACATACTCTTTCTAATAATTGTAGAATTTTAAATTTGTAGTTTACTTTATTTCAGAATCAAAAAATTTCTTCGATTTTTTTAACCTATAGGAGTTAACTAGAAGGAGAAGTTGTACAGAACTAACATCTGTAAGTCAGTCAATATTTATAGGCAGATAGTCACTTACAGAGTAAAATGTAGTGAATGCCAGACCACATTACCCCAAAATAGCTTCTTGGCCCAGGTGTCATAAAGCCTGAAGTTTCACCAGCAAAAATTCATTCCCTTGGGTTAAGCATTACCGTCCTTATGTATGTCTCTTTAAAAAAATGTGTATACTTTTGGAAGAAGAGCACATTGTGATTTAGCTTTTAAATTGCTCTTTTGATGCACTTGGATGCACTTGGTTTGGGAGAGTTAATGTGGAGGTAGAGGGAACTAAAGAGCAAGTTAAAAGCACAGGAGCTTTGTAAGAAAAACTCAATAGTTTTGCCAAGGACCAGCCATGATTCTTCATTTGTTAAAGAGAGCACTGACACACTAATTCATTAATCAATGTTTTTACCATCACAAGAGATTTAAAATTCGGTGGTTATTTATGCTACATTTTATTTTCTATTTGTCTTTCCATCTACAGATATGTTTCTTATGGCCTAGAAGAAAAGTTTTCCAAAGGATTTTTAAAATATATTTTACTATACTTAACATGCCTAAACTACACATAGTTACTGAAAATAAAAGTGTTTATGACTGGGCTTAAGAGATCAGAAAATCTATCAAAGATTTGAGTTTTGCAATGAAATAACTTTAGTCGCATGCGAGCTTTACTGTGGGCCATATTTACATGATATGATTCGAATTCCCTTATAAACTGCAGCTATATAATGAATATATTGGACAAAAAAATGCAGGGAAAAAATTGTATACTTTTAAACAAATTTTCAAGAAGAAAATATCACCTATTTAGAATTTCTTTCTATACCTTTCTTTTAAAAAATTAGTTACTTAAAAGTTGCATGTGTTCTGATAATTTTTAATTGCATAATTGAAGCGTCAAAGATCACTTTAAAACATTTTATTTTGAAATATAGGGCATACTGCATCTTTTGAGTGGTATTGACAGAAAAAAAAATAAAGTAGAACATGTAAAGCTAACAGAAAGTTGTTCCTGCCTTTTGGCCAAATACTGGTTTCTGTGAAGAAGTTGAGGTTACAAAGAAACTGTGAATTCTCAGCCTGGTTTCCCTGCTGATGAGTAAGAGCTGTCTGTAGTTCTCTTCGAGGTGTCAGGGGAGTCGCCATAGTGTCACACAAGAGTTCTTAGAGTAGAGCAAACATACTTTCCACAAACTCAGCTGCTTAATCTGTTTGCAGGTTGAATTATAAAACAGGGTGGACAACTCTGGGTACTGGGAAGGGGGAATGGGGCATTTCCACAGTTTCTTGATTTAAAACAGAAAAAAAAAAAGCCTGCTATTTTAAAGAAAAGAAAAGCCTACGATTTTCATTAAAAGGCTTTACCAAACTTTTTAAGTTTTATTGCAGGCTCCAGAATGGGATTTTAACTGTAACGAAAAATAATTGTACTAAAATAGTCTTACATAGTCTAATATGAAAGACATCAGAGAATTTTTTCTAATTGCATTATCTTTTCATTAAAATTATTCTGCTTCTTGCCAACTTTACCTGTGATATTTTTCCTATAAGTTCTTGGTTGGACTATAAGTAGCAAGGTAATCAATATTAGACATGTCTGAACACTTTTAAATACTTGTTGATTGAATCCAAGAATAAGTTTCATAAATTCTCAACTCAGCATAAGGTTTAAATCAATGTTTAATATAATGTTGAAAGTTGACTTTGGTTAGTATTACTAAAAATGGGAGGATTTTAAACTTTTCTTAAATTGATCTTCAGAACTTTTTTTTTGTTTGAGAGTTAAAAGCTCTGTGAAATATGAAACCTAAATAAGTCAAATAGTTTATTTGTGAAAGTTTATGTACAGTTGAGCTCCCCAACCAGCTTTATAAGGCACATTCTAAATCTAGATCTAATCAGATATAGCTTTATTGTCATTTATATGTGGAAGGTGGACTCAGATGACTCCTAAGCAATCATTGTAAGGTGTACAGCATCTAACATGCTTAATTAATTCTCGAACACATGATAATGCTTTTAAGAATTTAATATTCTGGATTTGTAAATCATAACGTCTTTAAATTAAATACATATTTAACTTATGAAATACACATCTTGTTCCACTCTATCAAACAAGTATGTATTTTATAAAAAATCTAATTCCATTACATATTTGTATAGTGAATCCCCTTTCTCATCCATTGAGTATATAAAGTAGGTTTATTTAGAGCTAATTTTATTATATAGCAATACCTACCACGTTTGATTGATATATAATTATATTCATTTCTCTATAAAAACTAAAGAATTTGGGCTTACACCTTGCTTTAGGAAATATCCCCTTTTAACATGAAAAAGAAACATAATTTTAATTGTCTGGCTCATTCCTTTTTAACCAAGGAAGGATTAAGGTAGGATTATTAAAATTGGAGCCTAACCCAGAATTTGAGAAATTCCAATAAAGTGGAAACTGAAGGATCCCAGGCTAAAGAAGAAAGGGGATTCTCTAAACCTAAGAATCAGCACTTCTCCTGATACGTTCCCTTTTATAGTTAACTTTATGGCATGAACCACAAAGAGCATGAAAGTAAGGATTAAAAAGTTAAATTATCGCGTGGGTTCTTATATTTGATGATCTGCTTCTTCATCAGAACCTATCTTTCTTTCAATAGGTGATCTAGAGTTAGCTAGTATATATGTCTACTAATGTAAATAAAACATGTTTAAGATGAGCACGATGGAGAGGAATGAGATAAAAAGAACAAAAGTAAAATATGAGAGAGATCCATACTGTTTAGGTTTAAGACTAAATATAATGCAGGCATTTTTGTCGTTTTTCATTAATCCCAGTGTTATGGTAATTAAAAGTCAGATATGGAGCTCCTATTATTTTAGGGAGATTATAGGATCCACCTAATGGTGATCATGTACATTTTAACTAGAAAAATGACAGGCTAAAAATAAATAAATAAATACAACCAGAGTTCTTATACCTCAGAGACATGTGATTTTCACACATGTATATGAGTTCTAAATTTCTAAGAGTGGCCAAACGCTCTAACAAGTATCGTTTTCCTTGGTTCTGTTGTCAGCTCCATTTAAAAATCTTCTTACTCTTTAACTTTTGTCAGACTACATAACTCCTAGTTTCTTCTGTGAAGATAGGTGAACTCCATCTTACCTGAGAATAGTTTTAGAATTGATAAAAATAAGATATATAAAGTTATTAGAACATCTTTGGAAGGTAACAGTAGCACTAACCACTAGTGTATTTTAGAATACTTTGTTGTAGTAAGGGGAAAAAGGAAGGTATTATAGAAATTAGATTTTTAGAAGTTTTCATCATTCTTGCTTGAATTTGCTCAACTTCATTATACTTGATAATTCGCTCAGAACGTCCTGCTTTGCTTTTTCTATTAAACACATAGAAGATCAGATAAAATGTATCTCTCTGTTAATGTAGAAACTGTCTACATTTTTATATAAATCAGGATCTGATTTTCTTTTAATAAGTCCTTGCTACACTCATCTCAAGTCTGATGGACACTTCTTACTAAGTATAGTCTTTATTTTAAAAATATAATTGTAAAGAAACTAAATCGTACCCCAGAGCAAGTAGAAATACAAATTTCACTTGGATTCTGAGATTCCGTATTTGATTATTTCTCCTCATTTGGTCAGAGATTTGCCCATGTGCATATTTGGTCCTGGATAAATATAGAATGAAAGAATCATCTGTTTATTTCATTGTAACTTTGTCTCATGGTGAAATCATAAATGTTGTCCATAGGTAAACTTCATTCTTGATCATTTACATTTAAAGAGAAAAAAAATCATCCTGTGACAATGTAACATATTTTCGTGGTTGAGAGGCATCTTCTTTCTTCCTTTATTATTATGTATTCTTCAACAACTCAACAGAAACAGTTTCTTTTTCAGTTCTTAACCTAAGTATAAAAAATAGTTATGCTACTATAGATTACTTCATTAGGTATTTCTGTTGAAAGACTGACTAAAAGTGAAAAATAGGAATCCAAATGTTACATAATAAACAGTATGTTGAAACTTAATAAACTTACTAATTTTAATTTTTTTACTGCTTTGACATCTATACCATTCTAACTAATAGTCTTGGAACATCATCATTATTTGACTTTTTCCTCTGTGGCATTTAACAGTATTCTAAAAGCATGTGAAAGCATATGTTATTTCTCTTTATGTTACCATTCGCCACTTGAAAAGCTACATAATGGTAAAAATAACGTGCAAACATATTTAAAATCTTGAAGCATCTTCCTTAAATTAAACTAGTCTGCCTCCTGAGCTATGTGTATTTCACATTAGTCTTCCCAGAAGTTCTCTACTAGTGACTGGAGGGCCTGATCTTTCCCAGGACGATGAGAGTAGCACAGTTCAAGAACAAGAATGAATCTCTGTATAATCACACCACAATGTGAGGTGACCCTAAGACAGAGAATTGATCAGATACACATATGGGTTTTAGGAAGACTTTCTGATGCTCTTTTTTAACACAGCTGTGAGAAGAATGTGGCTAAGACCCAATAGTCATTCTTGAGTAGAGCTGGCAAAGGAAACCATGAGGAGAAGAGAATTTAACACATGGGTGTAAGAGAGTACGGCTTCATTGATGGGATCTGAGGGGAATGCCTAATGACTGGAAGAATCAAACTTGGCAATGAAAACACAAAGCTCTTTTCATCAATTCAAACGCAGACTCTAAAGCTGCAGATGGTCACCTCCAGCCTTGTCTATTCAGTGTGAGGTTTTATAAAATGGCACTTTGGTGAATACTAATAGATCAAAACAAAGATTTAATAACGTAAAGATGTGGTGTTCATTTTTAAATGAGTATACAGGTCAGTGTCTCAGAAAAGGATAAAAAAGAGTACTTTCTATATGTGGGTCTAAAGTCTTTTTGTTATTTTTCAATTTCAAAAATAAACGACATTTATCTTCAAAAATAAATGGCAAATGTACAGATTGTGTTTTATGGAAAACAGTTTACATTTTGAAAAAGAGACTAAAATCAGGGCTAGTAGTTACTGTCATTGATTTCATTGCCTCTGTTTGAGGACTCACAATTTATAATGTTTGTTGATGTTTTCCTTTAATATTTGCTTGAAGCTCACTTGATAGGCTAAATATGTTGCCATTCTCAAGGATGAATCAATCTAATTAAAAATTTTAGGCCAAAGTATTTTATACATGGAATAGAACTTTTTTTTACCTTTACAGAGAATGCAAAGAAACATTATTTAGTACAAAGGAAGCCTTTGAACTTTAATGCAGTCTTGAAATTATATTTTTGCTACTTTACATTTGATTTTCTAAGATTTTAGAAATTAATAATAGCTGTTTATATATTAAAAGGTATTTCACTGTATTCAACTTGTAACTTATGCCTACATAACTGAATCTTACTTTAAATTAAAATACGGTGAATTTTTTCCAGAATAAATTTTATTTAGACTTGGTTAGCACTTTATAGTTTGTAAAATTCTTGAGCTAAACCCAAACAAATTAACCTTAATTATCCAAAATAAGTTTAAAAGATGAACTTAAATAACTTATTGATAGCTTTCATATTTCTACTATTTGTGAAGCAAATATAATGGGTAAATTTGTTCCAAAATACTTTTATCTAGTAAATGACACTAACATATAATAAATTAAAAGGTAGAATTGAAAGTTAAAGGGGCGGCAACTTAGTATCTAGCAGAAATATCAGTGAACTAACAGGTCCATTGACTGTCGTAAATTAGGTATGTACAAGTCATTAAATTGTGTTTCTTCTTAGTTTCCTCATCTGGAAAGTAGAGCTGATATTCTTCCCCTACCTGCTTTAAACCATGGCTGTGAGGATCAAACAAGATGCAGGTGCATAAAAGTACTTAGAAGAGTATAATGTGCTCTATGAGTGCAAGCTATTGGTTGAAGAATCTCTTCTACTTATACATTTTAAATAAAAATTTATAATCACCTGTTTGGAACTAGAAATAGTGAATGAGAAATAATAATATTTTAGCCTCAGACATAATATAAATACCACGTAACTTTGGAAAAGAGCTTCTTCATATAGTTCTTGGTAACTGGAACTGAAGAGGAGTCTGTGCATTCTCAGGCATTACTAGTGAGAATGCAAAATGTTGAAAACCCCTTTAGAGGAAGATTTGATGATATCTAACAAAATTACATGTTCATTTACCCTTTGATAAGGAAAATCACTTCTAGGAACCTATCCTGAATATTAAACACTGTAAGAATTACAGTATTATTTTTAATAGCAAACAGAAACAACTCAAATAAATAGAAAAGTAATTGCGTAAACTATGGCCTATTCACATAGTGGAATACAAG
The DNA here is from genome assembly GCF_000151845.1 of Pteropus vampyrus. Lineage (NCBI taxonomy): Eukaryota > Metazoa > Chordata > Mammalia > Chiroptera > Pteropodidae > Pteropus > Pteropus vampyrus. The sequence goes on along the minus strand of NW_011888791.1, from coordinate 13,241,023 downwards.
GCAACTGTTAAAAAAGAGTAAGGAAGATGTCTGTAAACTAAGTATGTTCATACTTAGTTATACTACTGGTTATTAAGATTTTGAAACTATTTTATGTACATTGTTGGACTGACCACTTAAGTAAATAAATATTAGGAGCCAGAATTTTCACTATAAAACAAAGGACATTAGGTAAAAAGAAGTAATAAAATTAAATTTGAATTGAAACTATCAATATGAACTCTCGACTTTAAAAATAAGTATTTTTTCTTCGCTCTATCCGTTGGGGGGAAAAAAAAAGGCTTTAGAAGCAGTGGACACACCTAACACTCAGATTTTAGTTTCTAAATACATTTCCCATTAAAGGGCACCAAAGCTCCTAGGACTGTAGCAGAGAAAGTACAGTGAATCTAGAATATCTTTTTGTGCCAGAAAGCAGGAAAGTACTCAAAAGCTAATAGGGTCATGTTGAAAGGACAAAGTGAACCAGCTTGAAAAGATTCCCACTGATCCAATTTGGGACAATTTATGCATTGAAAAAAAAAAAAAGAATTGTATTTGATTCTAGAATATTTAATTGTTACATCTTAGAGTCTATAAAAGATACTAAAAAAAAGATGGAGAATAGAAAGGAAGAATCCCTTTTATACAGAAGTATGGCAGTTAATAAATATAGATAAAATGATAGAATTAGAAAATCACCTCCTTGTAACCCCCAGTGTAATTAATTAAAGCAAAGACCATCCATCAGCCACATGATGAGTTAAAAGAAGCTACTTTGGTGCTGGAATCAGTCTGTCTAGTTTGAGAAAACTTACTTAGCATATACCAAAGAGTTTAAAGTTAAAATCAGATAGGGCTTAGACATGGGGATTTAGGATGTCGAGTGCCTTCAAACAACATTTAGGGATTTATTATTAAATTTACTTTAGAAATTTTTCTTACTCAAATATCTGTACTTATGTAAATGATAGCAGATACACCTAAACCATTCAACCTTTTATCAAAATTCATCTTTTAAGGAAACTCACTACAATGTAAAGAAGTTTTGCCTTAGAGACTTTATCAATATTAGACTACGTACTGATCTTTTCTTTATTTAAATTTTGATATTTTGTTTATCATAGAGTTTTGATGTTAATTTTTATTTTTTTAAAATATCGTTTATCTTGATTAATGAGGTTTTTTTTACACTCCCTTAAATTTTTCATCTCAATTGAGTGCCTAATTCACCTCACCTTAGTTCTAGCCCTGAATGCTCTATAAAAGATGAAAAAGACTCTGATGGAAGAAAAAAAAAAAACACTCCTAGTTTATCCTCATTCGAAAAATAACAACGATAGGGTGTATGTAGGGTGTTTCGTGTTCAGACATGATAATGATATAATGGAGCTGAACAACTGCATTTCTTCCCACCCTGTGGAACTTGGCCAGGTTTTTAATTATATACTGTCCAGAAAGCCTACCACTGTCTGAATTTCTCTTTCTTACTTCATGGTTATTACCTGCACCGCTTTTGTCAACTGTTATTTTGTCTTAATTTCCATCATCTGTGTGTATCAGTCATCGTATCTATCAACAGTAGGGTTGTGATTATATTTTAGACTCTAAATGTCGATTTTAATTTGAGATTATATGGTTTTTATGAATCAAAGATAAATCAGGTAGAGAAAATTACCGTGACAATGCCAGCTTAATAAGTTGAATATTACTTTTACTTTGTTGGCCTCTGTCTTGTCTGAAGTTTGGGGTTGCACTGATATATTATCCGCACTAGTCTCCCAAAGGATGTTGCCAGTCTTTTGAATTAATCTTGAGTAAGGTTGATTTGTATTCTCTGTTAATCGAAATTCGAAATGTTGACATTAGAAAATTTCATTCGGTGCTAATCATATATAACTTTTATCAAAGTTAGGAAGAAAAGAATCCTACATTTTAAAGTTTAGTATCAACCTAAAGCCCTATGAAAACAACAGTAAGTAGCTTAATAAGCCATCTTAATAAGATACCTTAAAAAAAAAGTAACCAGTTATTCTAGCTTGCTGCATTTTATTTAGCAGTATAAAAATCACTGACTCACTTATTTCATGCTTAATCGAAACTTTTCTGGGTTTAAAATTATCGAAAAACAGCAGCAGTATTACAGCAATATTTCTCAACCTTTCTTGACTCTTTAATCCCTTTACTAGTAACACATATGCTCTAAGTAGAAGTTTAGACTTTTTTTTGTATTGTATAAGATGAAGCTAACTTGCATTGACTTTTATAAATTTTATTTAAATACAATCTTTAATATTCATAATATGTAGCATCACGTGGTGTTTGCCTTCAGTTGTATAAGAAAAAGCATAATTAAGTTTGGTTTAGAGACTAAATATATATAAGAAAGTAGATTAAAATTTAGTAACATGTTATGACATTAAATAACTACTTGTGAGACGATATTTGGAATTCTTAACATTTTACTTTTTAAAATGAGGTGAACAATGCAATATAGAGATGATATATTATAAAATCGTATGCTTGAAACATATAATTTTATTAACCAATGTCACTCCAATAAATTTAATAATAAAATAAAGTAAAATAAAATGAACAGTGGTTTTTCAGCCTCTATTTGCTAGAATATTTACACAAATAGCACATTATGGGTGTTTTGGATTTTACTTCAATATATGTAAAACTATATTTAATATGTTATTATTATTATTCCAATGTTTTCTCTCCTTAACTTAGTTTTTAAGTAGTAGCTACTAAATAAGCTAAATAGAAAAGTAATTGCGTGAACTATGGCCTAAGCGGTGTGAATAGTTTGATCAAATAAACACAATTTAGAGATCTAGTAAAGAGTCTCTTGAGGTAACTTTACAGACTTGTTTTTATGCCCCTCATTAATTTGTATTTCAATATCAGTGAACTTTCTGCTTCTTCTAAGTATTCAATGGTTCATTAGGGGTGGAAATTAATGAGTTCACAACTTAAGAAGAAAAAAAATGATCATAACAACATGTCAATGAGCTATGTTCAGCTGAGTCATAAACATGCTATGCTGATTTTCACTTACCCTGCATTTTGCTTATTTATATGCACTCAGAAGTCTTCGAACTAGTCCATTTTAAAAGGCTTAATAAAGAAAAAAAAAGGCAAAAATGTTTAATACTATTCTTATGCTTTGGCTTCAAAAACAGAACTCAGAACAGATGTTACCACCTTTGGCTACGTGATCTCCTGTGAGTTTTTAAATTACAAAAGGGAAAAATGATGCTTCACAGAATTTCAGTATAAAGTCTTGTAAACTCTTTTTATTCTTTGTCAATTTTAACACATGTGGTTTAAAAAACATTTCCTCAAAAACATTTTAAAATACTTTCATTATTAACCAGCCCCCCTCAAATACCCATTAAAGTCAAATCAATTAACTGAATTATAAGTTGTTGAAAGAAAAGAATTATTTGCTAGAAAAAGCATGGTCTAGCATATTATCTAATGTTAATGGTTTCTCTATATATCTTCAAATAGAACATTTTTAAAAAAAGGAAATTTAATAGTTTATTATAGAATAATTGACTGTATGCTTTAAAATACTAAGTAAATATTTTCCTCATCTTCAGCTAAGTGTACAACTCTAAGACCTGATTTGTTTGTGTTAGTGGACTTACCAAATATTAGTTTTTGCTAGTTTATACCATTTATCTTTCCGTGCCAACACTCCAATTTTGCTCTGAAATATTCTACAACTTACTGTTATATAATACTAGCTCCAGAGCTAGCTTTTCTAGTTTACTAAGTATGCTTAGTATATTCTGTAACTAATAAATCAATAAAACCTTTTTGTAATGTGCAAACTCCTACCTCAATGAAGCAGTCATAAGCAAACTGTAAGTGAACACATGAGTCCAAAAAAGGTATGTTATGATTATATTGACTCTGAAAACATTTGACTTTCATAGAATACATCATTTATTGTGTGGTATAAATCGATTGTAGTATTGCTCATAATTTTGTGAATAATAAATTTGGTGAATAGTAAAACAATAAAAATGTTTATATCCTAGGAATACATTTTAAGTAATTATTCTGAAGAGCTACATGTTACTGGTATCTTTGAGCAAATTAACAGATATGAATCAGATTTCTCGTTTAAGGAGTGAAACTGGGACCTGTTAATAAAATTTGTATCCTTAGTAATTGAATTTTATATTGGTCTCATACATTTTCTATATCATATTATGATATATAGCAAAAAATGCATTAAAAACTTTAAATAACATTTAAGTAAATGTTTTTAGAGGGTAATAAAATGAATACATCAAAGAATTTAGCAGTCATGTCATCTTGCTCATTTTTAAGTAATTCCCACTTAATGTAATATTTTATTACTCATTAAAATTTTACCAAGTCTTAAATAGCTATCCCATCTGGCTGCCTCTTTCTTTAATGAGACTATCTCCATGATATGATAGCTTTTTTTTTTTTTTTTTGCATTTCAATGACATTTATTGTATTTCTTTCTTAGAATCCTAAAGTAGAACAACTGACATTATAAAATCAGCCTTCGTCCCATATATCAGCCTTCATTCCTCTATGACATATATCTCTAACAGATTTTCACACTTCTGCTTAAAAATCTCTGAGAATGGAGAGCTCACTACCTTGTATCTCAGCCCTCTTCCTCGGTCAAACAGATGTTGTGCAGAGGAAAGGCCCTGGAACAATGTAAGCCAAAGCAGTAACAGTAATGTATAATATAGCTTTGATACAGTTTTCCTAATAGATTTTATCACTTTCAGAAGTAACCCTTTTGACTACTAGAACGTCATTGCTTTTTCTATAATTTGTCAATGTAGATGTGTTATTAGTTATTGTAAAGTGAAAAACTAAGTATGAATTGTTACAGTTGGATTGACTGAGGAAGTAAATAGATGAGTTATAATAGCCATGCCAAATATAAATATTAGGTCTTTTTTCAGATCTCAAAAATGGATGTATTTCATTCTAAATAAAGTTGAAAGAGGAAATTCCTAATAGGTGAAAGGCCATGGTTTAACTCTTTTCCCAGTTATGATTACAATGAGCAGAATCTTGAACAGTTTTACTTATGTCTTTTTTCAACAAATATTTTTTAAACGTGTACTGTGTCAGGCACTATGTCAGGCACTTTTGAACAAAATCAGACTGTTCCTGGACTTTTTGAAGCAAGACTTTCAAGAGAGACACTTATTAAATATTCAAACAAATAAGTGTATAACTACAAATTGTGTTTAATGCAATAAAGAAAAATTCCTACAAGTTAGGAGAAGAGGTTTTTCCTAAGCAAGGAGCGGACATACAAATAGTAATTAGCCAAGGGAAAAAAACCTTCCAAGTGGAAGTCAAAGCAAAGAACTTGGCACACTGGAGAAACTGAAGGGAGTTCTTCTGGGCCAGAGGGCAGCTTGGAACAAATAAGGAGGTTGGAGTAGAATGCAAAGTCATAGCTTGAAGAACCTTGTAACTAACCCTTGTTAAAGTTTTTATCTCTTTGGTTTTGTTTTTTAACCTTATCTTACAAGCAGTGGAAGTAGTTGATAGATTTTAATCAGGGGACATGTTCTGATTTGCATTTCTAAAAGATTAACCCTGACTGCTGTGTGGAGGATAAATTGGAATGGGACAATAGTAGACATAGAGAGACTCATTAGGGAGGAATAGTACTTTGTAAAATATTGTGATGACTTTAACCAGGGGGAATGTCATTGAGATGGAGAGAAGTAGTGGGACTTGAGATCTACATGGTATCCAGGCAGTGAACTTCCTAGATGGGATGTGGGGTGTTAAGGGGAACTTCCAAATTTTTGTCTTGAGCAACCTGATAGATGGAAATGGCATTTATTGAGATTGAGAAGACAAGGGACAGAACAGTTTAAATGGAAAGACATTTTTTACTGAGTTTAATTTGAGTAGTATGCAAAACTATTTGATATCTTAGTTTCTCAAAGACGGACTTACACTTATAACAGACAGTCCTTCAGAATTGTTAATAAGTCTATTTAAGAAAATATTTGGTATTTATTTCTTAATATTTATTGTAAAAAAAAAAATTCGAATACACTTCTCTCACACAGTAACCTTATCATTAGGTTACAGGAAGAAGGCCAGATAACATCCTGTAATACGTTTGATGGCTAGAATACCAGACATAACCTAAGAACTATTTAGTATATTTTTTCCTTCCAATAAAATAGACTATTTTTATCCAAAAGTTTTCATTGAACCATCTTGCCAAGATTTAGTTTAGGTTTAAAAACTCTGTAATTCACGCAAATAGGTCAATATTTTGTGCCCAAACTCTTGTTTGGCATATGTATTTCCTGTTAATATGAACTGTATCATATTAAAAGATCTAATGGGTGCATATTAACCAGATAAGAATATAATTTGAAACCATAATTTTATGTTATATTTTGTTTTAGGACAAAAAAGTTTTGCTTTTGAAGTTTATATTAGTTTAGTTATCTATTGCTATATAACAAATGACCCCAGCATCTAGTGGCTTACAACAGCTATTAATTTCACAGTTTTTCTGAGTCAGGAATCTCAGTGCGTATTAGCTGGGTCCTCTGACTCTGGGTCTCTCATAAAGCTGTAGTCATCTCAAGGCCTAACTGGGAATGATCTACTTTCTAGATAACTCACATGGTTATTGTCAGGATTCATTTCTCACAGGTTGTTAGACTAAAGCTTCAATTTTGCTCACACTCAAACCCTCAAGGCCTTCTTTGATTCTTTGCTGTGTGGGCTCTCTGTGTAGCATCTCATAACATGGCAGGTGGCTTCGTTGGAATGAACAAGAGGGTAAGAGAGAGTAGGCTAGCAGAACGAAAGTCACAACCTTTTGTTACCTAATCATAGAAGTGACATCCCATCACTTTTGCTATATTTTTTTCATTAGAAGCAAGTCACTAGTTCCAGGCCACACCACTGGGGAGGGGATTTACACAGTAGCATAAATACCAGGAGGCAGGGATCATTGAGAGCCATGTTAAAAGCCACCTCCCACAAAGCTTTTTAAAGGTTATTACTTTTATTGGGCCTTAGGTAGCTGAAAATTGGTGGTCTGTAAGACATTCAGTTAATTATGTTGCTTCACAAGCAGTGACAATTGTGGGAAAATGTATAATCACAATCAGACCTTAGGATACCATCACAATCCTCTGAAAATCTACAAGATCCTGTCTAAAGAAACCAAAGGTCATGGCAGGGTCAAAACTTCTAAAGAAACCAAAGCCTGAGCCAAAATTAAGTACCAAGAATCATGCATACTCCAAAACTAATAGATCATGAACAGGGTAGTTAGCAGGATCTCTCCGTGTTGCTGTCAGTTCTGACCAGCTTTCGACTTATAAATCTGAATTTTAAAATTCAAAGCACCTCTAGCTCATATAAGAAGGAAGGGGAATTTGGTTTTTACCTCTTCCAAATCAGATGGGTACAGAGAATCTGAGTCAAGATTTAAGCTAGTCCTAGTAAAAATGAGAAAAATAAAATAATTAAAGATGGGGGGCAATGCTCAGCTGAGGTGAATGCAGAAAGCTAGTCAATATTATTTGAATATGTGCTAAAGTGTAGCAATTTTATTGGTACTTCAAATCCCTTCATTGCCGATATTGATACTAATAATAATGATAAGCATGGTTTTTTTTAAATTTCAGTAGTAATGGAAATTCAACAAAAAATTTAAGTTAGCAAATATAAATATTTAAACACTGAACCTTATTTTAAAAGAACAAATAATTATCATCATTAAATGAAAATTACCAAAAATAAGTTAAAATAATAACAGACATGATTATTGCCACAATAGATATGTCAGTGAATGGACAGCTGTTAAAATATTTTGGTAAAATAAGACTAAAAAGGGCTTGAAATAATGAAATAATGAAAGATGAATGAGACTAATACCTGCCCTTTTCTAAGTGCCTCGAATTTTGAAAGTACTAAGAAAAAATTTTAAGACATATCTTCTGCTCTCCAATTCAGTTATTTTAATCAAGTATGTACTGTTCGCCAAGCATTGAGTTAAACACTGGGAATCACTGGTAAATAAAATTAGAGACCTCAGCACCTGCCATTACTGAGCTTACAGTTTAGCGTGAAATGCTGATGGAGTAGGGGAAGTATGTGGTACTGTGGGAGCATTTAGGGAAGATACCTACTTCAGACTTGAGTCAGTCAGGGGAGGTTTTATAGTTGTGAAAAGCATGTTATTTCAGTAACTGTGGGTTATGTTGCTAGGAATCTTGATTACCTAACGGTTAGAGCATGCCATAAAAAATGGTCTAATATTGAAGATTCTGGGCCCTCCCCAATAAGTTTTTAAAATATTGAATATGCTATACCATATGTACAATGTTCACCTACTAAAGAGATAACACAGAGCCTAGTCAGATCCACCTTCTTCATGTAAAGCTTTTGGAGCTACAAAATTTAGAATTTTTTAAATTGTATAGAGGTAATATGATATATATTCTCTTTATTGTATAATATCTTCAGTTCTAGAGAAGCACCTTGTAATCAAACACATGAATATTTCTGCAGCGAAAGATAAATTGTCACTTTAGATCATATTTTACTGCTACATGAATTTGTAGCAAATTTATAAAAATACTTTTGGTTTTTCAGAGCTTTTCTGGATTTTAAAATCATATATTCAGGGATTATGAATATAGCCTCCTTTTCCATAAAAAGATAGTTGCACCTGATAAATTAACACAGGGATACCCAATGAAGACTTTACATTATTTTCGTGCCTATGGTATCGTTCATTGAAATTTAGGAGAAAGTTCCCACTCATTCCTCTGTGATGGTATATTGACTCTTCCTCAGTGATGGGAAAAGTAGAGAATATTTCTAATGGCTTCTTTATCATAGTATTTCTAGGAGGTTGTGGCATATCAAAAGTGGTTCCAGTTTTAGAGACAGGAATCACAAAAGAGTGATAATTTTTAAATGAGATTTTAAATTACTTTATTAAATAGTAGTCTCTCCAAACTAATATTTTTGTCAAGCCTCTGGTCAAGGTAGGTGTTG